>NW_023458556.1:25765580-25787519 GCF_013731165.1 Rhagoletis pomonella
ACATAACATGACATCAGTCAGCTAATTTCTATAGTTTTCAGTTTTTTGGTTTAAAAGTTACAAGCCCTCAAGCGTTTCAAAAATATCATCCATTGAATCGCAAACTTTCTTTTACGCAATGGAATTCTTATTAGTTGAAATCCCACAGCTTTACCCACCAACGCTTAGGCTTTAGTTATACTTCATAAATTTTGAAAAATTTTCATACATAGATATGTATAAAGTAAGCATCACTAACAGCAATCCTTACGTAGCAGCTAAAACACCAACAACCGTAAGCCATTTACAAAGTGATGGATTACCTGCGCTGTTTGTGGTAAATTAAAAATTTCGGCTGCGCTTGCGCTACATTACATTGCATGCCGTCAATTGGCTTTTATTTGCCTCGCACATCTGCCTTTTGCTTGACTAGATGAATGGACGACAGGTTGGCTGGTTGGTTATTTTGATGGCTCGCGTTTCGCTTAGTTTGCCATTATTTGGCACAGCGTGAAAGCACAATTGTTGCCCCAGTTACGCGCTGTGAATTATGCCATGCGTTTGGGATTTTTCTCTTTTTTTTCTGGAACACAGCTGGACATCTGTAAGGTAAGTTTTATGCGTTTTGTGAAATAATTTCTGTTTCGCAGTTTATTGACTAAGCAATTTTGCTATTTATTTTATGGCGCTGATTAATTGTATAGATTTGCAGAAATTGTTTGACTGTTGACAAGGCATTAAAGATATTTTTTCAATTACATAAGTGCGTTTAAATTTAAAAAAAAAATACCTGCGCTCTTAATTTTTATTTTGGTGTAAATAACAGCATTTCTGTTGCAATTTTGGTAAAAAATATCCGCATTTTTTCTTATACTTTATTTTTATTCACTTTTCATGCTAAGTAAGATTCTCGTTAACAGAGCAGATGGCCCCATCTATCCCTAATTTATAAATTAAATTACTGTTATTATTTCATAATTTTATCATAAATTCATTTTAGATATGTTCGTATATAATAAATAAAATTTGGCTTACAAATATATTGTGTTACTTAACTGAAAATGACAGTTGATTTGTATGTCGTCAACCGAAAAAGTTTGAATGTGATACATAACTCGAGATCAGAGAGCCTTAAAACATGGTACGTTTAACTCGTGGGAAATTTTCCTTATTTTTGGAGAAATTGACAGCCCCTTCGGCCGTCGTACTTTCTTTTAAGGTTTTAATTTGACACGCGATATGCTTCTGATGATTCCAAGCGCTTCTCTTGGACTTAGGCGCAAGGCTCCTGCTTTAGCCACACATACCAAGCGGCGGGGATTCCCGCCGGAAAATAAATATTTGGCTATCAAACAACTTTCCTATTATGTGTCCGATAAAAAAAATTGCATTGGTATTTTAACGTCAGATGAAACCCCAATAATCATCATGAAAGTGTTAGCTGAATATGGTGACTCAAGCTCAAATTCGAAAAATCATTGTAGAAGAAAATGCGAAATGGAGTCACATAAAAAATTTCAAAGCCGCTAAGGTGGCTCACCAAACTGTGACAATACAAAGATTGATCGAAAGGTGAGATCTGTTAGAAAATGTGGATCAGGAGAGCTGCACAGAGCTAAACGTATCAAGGGCATTTTTGAAAAAAAAAAAAAAATAATAATAATAATTCGGAAAAAATATCCGTCAAAATTGCGGCTCTGATTCATTTGTCCGTAAGTTGAAAAGAGAAAGTGGCATTAAATCCTGAAATGTTGAGAAACTTCCAGATCGGAATGCTACGACTGCTTAGTACGAAAGTATTACGGTTCAACAAAATTTAATCGTATTCTATCTCAAAAACGGGGCCGACCGTATGGTTTTTTTCTTAGGAAAAACTACATCAAAGTTCTATTTAGAATTATTTTTTGAAATTGCCATTTTTCGACACCTCAACAGTTTTTTCACAAAAACTGGAGTGCTAGAAAAATTTTGTAAATGCACAAAACAGCATCGAAAAATCTATGGGATGGAGTCAGTCCCGTCTTTGAGATAAAATACGACCAAATTTTGTTGAACTGTGTAATTCATGATAAGGTTTTAATTAAATTTTTTTGTATTCAGGAAGTTTAAGAAGCCTTTGGCGTAGTCGACGACAACACTCTGTTTACTTCTTTTGATTTTGGCGCAGATCTCATATGTTTATGTACGCCTACCCTTTAGGATATTTAATTAAAAAAGACTAAATCTAAAAATTCTATAACACAATAAAGCGATACTTTGAGGCAGCTATTCTTAAAGAGGTTCAGCTTTAGAAAGACACGGAATTGGGATAAAAAGAATTCGCCGATATATGTATGTATGTATCTACCTAGAAACATAATATTCTATGTGCAGACACAGTTTTATAGCCTATTTTCAACATAAGCTTAACTGGAGTTAAGAGCCAGGTAAGTTTTAAGAACTTTAACATGGGTCGATCGGGAAGGCTTGTTTTCCCATTTTCGCTTTTTTATCTTCTCTCGCTTGTTTTTTTCTATGAGCAATTGCAAGTGGTAATATCCTTTTTCCAATAGCCATAAACGGCAGTTAAGGCTTAGTGGAAATGAACTATAGAACTTTTTGAAATTTTTTTTTTTTTTAACTAATCTTATACTCTGCATAAATACATACATTAGGGCGGGTCAATTTGTATGGAAGATTTTTCTGACTATGAGCGTATAGATCGTGAGAATTCTATGTGTAATTCTAAGTAAATTTGTCGTAGGAACCATCGACCTAAAATTAATTTGGAGTTTGTCTTAGCATTTTGCTGTAGTGTTGTAAAGAAAGGCTTCAGCTTTTTATAAAAAATGTTAAAAGAGGTTTTCTGATATAAGGAATCCATTCCTGCACTCATATTTTTCATAAAACTTCCACCAGATGGCGCAACAGTGAAACTTTTCATATTTTCTTCGAACCCTATTCTTACAAGTGCAAATTGATTTTAGACCCCTGGTTTCTTGGGCAAATTTGCTTAGAATTACTCGTATACGCTATACGCGCATAGTGAAAGAAAACAACCCGCCGTAACATGCATATTTATTACATAATACTAATTCATCATGCCTTGTCACCATCTTTTAGCTTAGAGTAAAAGCAACAATAAACCAACACAAGTAATCTGAAAATAATCAATAGAAAGCGTGACATAGCGACTGTCAAAAGTGTTGTAATGCTCCACAAGCATTGTTCGCAATTTGATTTGCATTTCGCTTGAACACATACATACATTGTATATGTTCGAGTTTATTTGCAATTCGCAAAAACAAAAACGCAATCAAACACCACTGTGATCCCAGTCAATCACTGGCAGCACCCACCGAGCAGATCAAACAGTTGATCGCTAACACGATCACATAGTTGAAATGAAAACAAACACAGTATCAAGAAAAACTGTAAAACTATATATATGAAAGTAACAACCCACTGGGAAAATAGGTAAGCACCTTGCGAGGTAAGCCATGTTTTCTTTCAGTTTTTAGTACCAAAATTGTCATCATGGCCAATGTCATCTACTAGTAAAGGGCAAAATGAACACCTCCGAAGACACATTACGTTGTCAGTTGCAAAATAACGTGCAGCCGAATTTATTTCCAAGCACCGAACTACTCCGAGTGACTGCTCTGCATTACACGTAACTTACTTTGTAAAGCGGCTCAGAAGTATGTCTGATACCAAATGTACATTCTAAATTCCTACTTACATAAGGCGGCCATGCCTTTGTAAAAGTAAGGGACGTTCGGCAGGGAAATGGTAATGACTGCCAGGTGAAGAGTAAGTTGCTAGTAAGGTATTATTACGTGCTCCTAATTCCCACTGGGAAAGCAATAAAACAAAAGCATTACCAAAGTAACGATTTGCAACAGTAATCGCACTGTTTCGCATGCGCATTCGAAATGAGTTAAGCGACTGTGGAAGGAAGGCACGGTTTATGCATATAATTTTTTGTAGCTCAATAGGATGGGACAACACCCCCGCAAACAATGAACGCATATGCATGAGTGGAGGGATTTGTTGAAGAAAAAGCAAAAAAAAAAGAACTCGCTTACACCCGTCGTGTTGAAACTTTTGAACGCTAATATTTATCCAGCTTGCAAATGACATGTCGCCCTCCGATTGGCGTGTGTGTCGCTTTTCATTTTACAATATGCATTGTTACAGCTTTTTGATTGTTCGCATCTAATTGCATTCACTTTTGCCTTTGCGCTGCTACGCCAGTCAATTATTTGATGACTGTTTGGCGGAAATAGAAACCCATTCAAGTTGTCAACATTTGCAAATGAGGCAGCAAGCGGGCCATTGAAATTTATGGAATCTCACGAGCGCGCTTAGATTAATAGAAGAAATAACTGTTTGCTTGCTGACTGAAAATAAAAGCTGTAGGTTAAAATTTCTTATTTTCTTTATTCTTATTTTGATTGAAATGGGAGGTTTGGCATTGCTGCCGACGGGCGACCGCTATTATAACATTCAAACCGAATTTTTCATACTACACATCTCTGGAAGTGTACATGGTTGAGTACTGGAACTTGGTATGGAGATATATGAAAGCAATCGCATACTCATGCAGAAAAATTAGGGCTATTGGAAAAGGGGAAGTGGCGTCTTCCAAACGTACTTAGTTCAAACTTTTACCCATATTTGTGTGTATATATAGTTCTTCTGTACATGTGTTTGTTAGTGAACCCCTCCTAAATGGCTGGACCGATTTTAGCGAAACCTTTTGTATGTGTTTGAGTGGGTCTTTGGATATTTTGGGTTACAATTTGCCACCAAGCGGCTCGAGTTATTACTAAAAATCGTCAAGTGAGAATAAGTGCAGTGATTGTCCGATTACGTCGACCTGCTGCAACACTGATTGGCCAAATTACTATGCCTTAAAGTTTCATTCGGAGACACCAGGATTGAGTTGTCCAAGGGTCAACCATAAATGACCACCGTTAAATCAACCACCGAACCCTTTGCGCTCCTTGATAATACATTTAAGGTATTTCGTCTGAAATAAGTCTACGTATTGTATTGTATGATCATTGTTGCCGCCAGGGAATGAAGAGGAAAAACTTCTTCAAATTTATTTCGTTGTGCGATTAACCGTGCTACGAAACGCCAAAACACCATTGAAAAGGTATTTTTCTGTGGTTTTAAAATTGGTTGAAAATTACGACTAAAATAGTCGTTGAAAAAATTCCATATTTGTGTGTGGTTTTTGTTGCAACCTGCTCAATTTGAGTTGTTTTCGCATGCTGCTTTACTTCGTATTTGAAATTTAACTTTGTAATATAGATAAATGTGATGATCCGGAAATAAATGATAACGATTAAGACAAAAACGGAAAGGCAAAATTGAAGACAAAGCCGAAAATGAAATCAATGAGAAATACATAAGAATTAGGTTGATTGGCAGGGTAGAAAGTTTATCGAAATTTTTCGACAGGAATCGAATAAATTCAATAAAAAAAATCTAGTTATTGAAAGTTATCAAGTTACCGAAAAGTATCGAATCATTGAAATTTATATCGCAAAGTATCGAATTATTTAAATTGATCAATATTTATTGAGTGGTCGAAATTTATAGACGCAGAAAATTATTTGTCGAAATTTATGGATAGTTATCGAGCTATAAAAATTTATTGGATTATCGAAACTTGTCAAGTATCAATGTATCAAGTTATCGGTATTTATTGAATTATCATTACTTATAGAGTTAACGAAATTTAGCGATTTATCGCAACGCATAGATTTTGTTTCAAAGTTATCGATATTTATTGATTTACTGAAATTTTTTTCGAATCGAAATTTTTGGAATTTTCTAAATATATCGCGTTATCGAAATTCCCAGTTTATAGATATAGATACATGACTCTATCGAGTGTAATAAGTTATCAAAATTTGTCGTAGCATTTGAAAAATATGGAGCTATCAAAATTAGCCGAGTTGTCGAAATTTGTAAAGGCATCCAAAGTTTATTGAGTTATTGATTTCTATCGAGATGTATACAAGATAAGTTATCGAAAATTATCGTGTTACCAGAGTGTAACGAGTTATCGAAATTTGTCGATAGCTTTTGCAAAATATGGAGCCATCAAAATTAACCGAATTATCGAAATTTATAAAGTTATCCAAAGTTTATCGAGTTACCGATTTATATCGAGATGTATACATGTTAAGTTATCAAAATTTTTCCAGACTTAGATATGAAAAATTATCGAAATTTATCGAAAATTATCAAGTTATCGAATTTTGTTGAGCTATCGGATTTTAGTGTTTTTGAGATTCATCGAGTCACCGATGTGTTTCAAATAATCGAAATTTAACGACAAACTGGAATGTATGGGGTCAAAGTCCTCCAGAGGCCTTCAAAGTTATAAAATATAGTGACGATTTAGTTCCAAAGCAGGAGATTTTCCGGTAAGTAATCATGTACCTTAAAAGTTAAACGACGCGCTAAGTTAGAAATCCTCTCCAAAACTTGAGAACGGTCGAATTTCGACAGTAACTGGCACTCTTAGTTATTATTTTTACTTAAGATGGCAACTGAAAATCGTGAACGTGAATTGTTGATGAAAATGTTGGACCAAAATTTTTCAATAAAAAAATATGTATTTTGGGTGGGACGAAGTTCGTCGGGTCTGCTGGCATTAAACTAAAATTGAATAGGGTACAAAACTGCATACCCGATTTCTTTCCAGAAAATCTTATAACCTAAAAATTTTTTAATGTTGATGAACATTTTTTGAAAATTGCCAAATCTTTACAAGGATAGAAACTTTTAGTTACATGTTTTTCGTTATGGCATAAACCATATTTTTGTAAAAAAAAAAAACAAATTTAAAACAAATGGTCAAAACTGGTAGGGAAATAGTGCCCCTAATTATGCGGAATTTACTGCAGTTAATCTGCATCAAGTCCTACTGATACTTCTCAAAATTAATGCGCCGCTGGCTGTTGTCTATTGTGAATGAAATATAAACGAATCGAACGAGTTAGCAAAGACTTGAAGTAATTTGGTTCGGCGTCCGTGGTAGCTAAGTGGTCAGATTATAGCGTTTAGTTTTGTTAAAAAGGCCACAAATTATAATTAAATTTGAAAATGTAATTGAGGGAACTAAAAATTTGGTTCAAAATAAGTTTGCAGGCCGTGGGAATTGAACTCAGGACTTCGCGGCTCGCTGAATCCGCAATAGCAACTGGCGTCTGTCAGGGTACAATTTTGATCGGATAAACTGCGCCGTTAATCCGGATTAACGTTGCGGCCTGTTTATGCTATTAGGCGACAAACGCTTTGCACCACCTTATCTCCGCAAAAAAAATTGGCACAGATTGCAACATGCGCTTAAAAAAACAGCGAAAATGTTTAGCAAATTATGTGGATTAAGTCAATAAATACGCATTGTATGTACATACATAGCTGCAGCTAAATAGAAATTGGCGCTAGAAGTCTGCTCAAATGTGTAACAATGCAATGTGACACCAACGACGCCAAAAGCGACAGCAACAGGAAAAATGGTTGCAATTGAAAAATTGTTAAAATAAATAGCTTATATATTTTTTCCACTCGCAAGTCTCGCTAAAGCTCCCGCATTTCAACCTGCCCATTTACAGTAGTTAAATCGTGTCAATCACTGGACCGTTCGCCCCACAATGAGGCAAATGCCACACATTGTTGGTAGTGGCATGTAAACACTTTGGCACGGCATGTGTGTGGAATGCTATTTGAAATGTGCAGCAGGCTGCTTAAAAAAGTGCACATGAAAATCTAAGAAAACTTTTTTTAACTGCATTCAATACAGGCTATGAAGAGTATTAAAAACGGTGGCAAGTGACACTCGTTCGTTGTAACAGCAGTGAACAGTAAATTGTCACCCGCTATGTCTGCTGTCATTCGAGTAGTATTTACTATTATTTGTGTGCGACAAAATGAAATGACAAAGGCAAACCCATTCATTGTCACAACAGAATGGACACGAAATTGTCGCACGAATCAGCAGCTCTGATTATTCGGGTATGTATGTATGTATATGTGCATATTGCATTCAAATTTCAAAAATGGCTTCCAGTGATGTTGCTAGAGATTATCTTTGGTCGTCTAGTGGCGGCATGCCACCGGGAAGGCGTGAAAAGCGATTTATTACCAAAAAGAGAGAAGTTCGGAATTTATTCTTAAACTATGTTCACATATCAATATTATCTCAATCAAAGCTCGTTTTTTAATCACCACGTTTACACAGGCAAATCTCAGATTATTAGCCGTCAAATTTGTTGTGCTTGTTATTCTCACATCTCAAGGAAAAGTTATGTTTCTTCTCTGTGCCACCGTGATCACGTTTTTCTGCTATAATAAGCAATATAAATATATTTTAACTTAACATTTTATTAAAAATGCCTTTACAAACCTCTTTTATTTGCTAGCGTACATTTTTGTTTACTTTTACATTTGGCGTTTCTCTTCTCTTTCGCAAAAACAATCGATAAAACTTGGATGGACACCGAAAAGTTATCGGTTAAATCTGAGATTATTTTATAATTACAGATTAACAAGGGACGAATTTTATATGGCTAATCTCTTGTTATAATTACAGATTAGGGTGTTAAGCTCGAAAATGAGGATAATCTACTTATATGTGAACCTAGTATTAAAATAAACTATTAAGGAGATTTTATTTGAAAACGTGTGATTTTTTTTCCTGAGCTTAAATGATTAATGTTCTGTTTTTTTTTAGCAAAAGTTGATGCAGCTTTCTGCATAAAAGGTCTGAAATTTTGAGAAAAAGCATTTGCTTAGGTTTTATGCATACGACCCAATATGTAGTTATGAAAAATGATATTTATAAGGAGTAATTCTTCATCATTTGCTTAAAAATTTCGTTTTTTTTTTAGTTATGACAGTAGTTTAGTAAACAAGCGAAATGTTTTACTAATTAAAAAATAATGATTTCCGCGATGCAATAAAAACTTGCTATTCAAACACACATAGTAAATGAGAAACAGTAAAACTCACTACTACTTTCACATTATTATTTAAACACATAAATCCCTTAATCGTAAAACATAACTCGTAGACATTCCATTATGTTTTTGTAGGCGCGCAAAGTGGGCAGATTTACGATCGATTTTTACAGCCAATCTATTACAGTTTTCATATTTTAAATGACATGTAACTGCAACAAAATGACTAGGAAAAATGCAGTTGCCGTTGGAAATACATAGCAGACCCGCTAAGCCATTATCGAGACGATTAGAACATAAAACAGAAAATTATAGGCTATTAAGCGGCACGCACTTAAAAAAATAATAACAACAACAACAATGTCTAACTGGAATTTATAAGCGCAGTGCAAAAAGTGCTGTATCGTAGACAAAAGCTTGAAAAATACGAGACACAAGCGAATGCATATTTAAATTTAGCGAAATAAAAAAAAAATAAGAATTCAATGTATACAAGTAGTTGCACGCAGTTTCGCAGGCCTTTCGCATTTTGCGTGTACAATAATCCACTCTGGTTGAAAAAATCAATTTATTTATTTATTAGTTTAAGCGAGATTATTCGCACCAATATTAAGTTCTAGTATAATATTTCACGCCTGCCAATGGCGAGTATGCGGCTGCGCAGAGGGGCAACTGACGGCACTAACTAAATACGTATGTATGTGGGTTATGTCTACGCGGCTATGTTACGAATAGCTTTATCGGCACAATCTAAGCGGCTTATAAAAACCACATTGGCCTGCATATATTTACATATTGGCTATATGTTGTATATTTGTTGTCGCAGATATGCTTTGAACATTTAATTTCGCATTTTGAATTTACTTGTATTTATTATTAATTGCGAAATAATAAACATTTGTTTGTCAATATGTCAAACAAAGTACCTGTCGCCGTGGCTACCAATCAAAATCGCAATAAAAATACATAAACTTTTACAAAACTGGCATAATATGCTCATATTTTACATGCACTTGCTGAAGTATTTATGTATGTGTGTAAATAAGCAGTTCATTTGTATATACTTACGTACATATGTATTTATTTATGTTACCTAGCGTAGGTGGCTGGGTGGTTTGCCATTTTATAAAAGTAATTGCAGGCGTTAAGTTAGCGATAAGATGTCTGGCATATGTAGTTATCAACAGCTGCTTCATAGATACACAATCCGCAAGCTTATTTCCTACTTGTCTCATTGCCGACCTGTCAGCACCTTGCGGGCAACATTCTAAAAACTGTCTACCACCCATAATTTTCTTGCTTACATACATATGTACATATTTATATTTAGAGGCGGCTTTTATATGGTTTAATGAACTGTGAATGTAAAACCGCCGCCGGTGTAGATAACCAGAATATGCTGGGAGAAAAATTATGCAGCAAGTTGACAGCGACAGCAGCAATTACACAGATTTAATGCAGTGTGTCTCCTTCCGCACTTTGATCAGTATTAAACTAAGTAGCAGGCACCAATGAACGATTGAAATTACTTTGTAATAGAGAGCAAAATATGTCTTCTTAAATGTAAATAATCGCCTCTACAACTTAGTTCTAGTCGAAAGAGTATGCTAGAATATAAAAATGGATAAATTTCCATAAAAATTCCTTGCTGTTGATTAACTGGCCATTTTAGATTCTATCAAAAAGTACTATATATGCAAAATATGAAACTACTTTTTCCATTTTATTTTACAAGCATCAAAACGACAAGAGGTGATCCACAAAGCGACTCCTCGTACCACAGCCATTGTCGAAAGCCGTCAAAATCCGCGCTGGGTTATGGTCTGGGGTGGAATTTCCGCCAGCGGCGAGACTTTCCTGCCAAACTTAACCAAGAGGTGTACCGCCGCGATATTCCCGAGTTCGTGTTACTTTCGTGGGCGATATGGAATGGATATTTCAAAAATATTCTTTTCTAGCCCACAAAGCGAGAATGACGCAAGACTGGTGCAGAACACATTTTCTATAATTTATCTCGTCTGAGGAATGGCCCCCCTACTCGCCGGATCTTTACCAAATAGACTATAGGGTGCAGTGGATTTTGGAGTCGAAAGCATGTGCTAAGCGCCACAAAAGTCGAAAATTTGAAATCACCTTTGGACATTTTGAAACAACCTAAATTTGTTGTTAATAAATATCTATGTTCACGGTGAGCTTGGATAAGGTTTAACCCAAAAGTCCGCGCCCATCCAAGTTTTCTCCAAATTGTCATTTTGTAAACATAACCAAATGATTTGAGCTAAAAATGAAAATCTTCTAATGGGGTATATAATGCTATTTTATAAAAGTTGTGCAATTAGATAAAATTAGTAAATTAGGTGTTTCGACTTACCTTTTGGTTGTTATATCACAGAATCGTTGTATGAATGAAGTTAAAACGATTTTTTTTGCTTTTGTTAAGTTGTAATTAGTTGTGTGTAATGCGATGCCACTTCAAAGTGATTCATGTGTTGTAGATATGTATTTAGTTTTATTATTTAATTTTTGCTAACACCTCTTTTCACCTTCTAAAATAAGCCGTTTTATTAAAAAAAAACGATTGAATTGCGTTGAAATACCGCAATATTTCTTCAATACTAAATTGTTATATTACTCAATTGAAGGTGATTTACTTTTTTTTTTTTTTTAAAAACTATTAGAAATTATATAAGTAGATACTTTTTGTTATTTATGATTGAAAAATAAACTTTCGATTATTTGATTTAAATTTCGATAGATAGAAAGAAACGTAATGGTGTTAATTGGCAAGCAACTACTTTTTATCGCTTGTCTATTTTTGCTCAATGAATGAAGCGTTGAATACTTGAATGAAAAAGGGGGCTCTTGGGCCACTAGTGTTTACATGATGAACGGCAGAGTGGCAAAGAGTGGCAACAGCGTTGTTGTTGAAGTTGTGTGTTTTGTGTTTGCGTTCGTTTTTTCGTAGTCTTTTTTTTTTGTTTTTTTTTTTTCAAAAAATAAAGACGAAGACGTTGTTAAATATATGTATATATGTATTTGTAGTTCAGTTGCCGTTGTTTTTTATGATGCTCGGTTAGGCTGAAAATAGAAACAAGAAGTGTAAAAAATTTACATAAGAATGTCAGTTGAATAAAAGAATTTTATATTAGCAAATATATGAACTATTGAATAAATAATTTAAATACATACATATATACCATACGTATCTATAGTATGAATACGTATTTTACATAAGCTGTTAACAAATAAAATTGGTGACGAAAGCTATAGTGCTTGTTATAACTATACGACACCCACATATGTATTGAAAAGTTCTGACCATTTTTTTATTTAATTTTTTTTTTTATAAAAGTGCAATTCATTGCATTCCAAAACCATACTTAGTACAAACAAAATCAGCAATTTTTTTTTTAAATTTCGCGAATTTTTTCACAGTTTTTAGAAAATGCAGTAAATGCAACTGACTTTTGGATTTTTAATTTTTTTGCTAAAAGTTCCACTCATTTTTTCCATACGAAGTTTTTAAAATGTTCGACTTAATTTATATATATGTATGTATAGGAAAGTGCACAACACCATCAGCAAAAAAAAAGAGAAAAATAAATAGTATTTTGTACCGACTTTAAACTTGCACTTGTAGAATAACAATTGAATGGGCTATAAAATAGTCGAAAATTTTAAATTTTTTTGTACAAAGATTGCATCTTAGATTTATATGGCTTTTGTTATACAATGAGCTATATTTTTATAAAAAGAAAATAATTAAAGTTAAATAGTAAAATATTAATAGTCAAATAATATTTGGTTGTCGTATAGTTATGATACGCACTATATTATTGTAGAAAATTTTTGAGTTACATACATATAGAAATATTGTAGCTATAGATTCGAAATGCACGCAACAATCAGTTAGCACAACAACCGCAAAAGTGATCAACAGAAAGCAAAAACTCGAACCTCTGGTGAATGGTTGTCTGCCAGTTACCCGATTGACAGACAGTTCTGGGTGTAGCTGGACACTCTCTTTTTTTACACACTAAATGCCCGCATACCAGTAATGTTGTTGGCCTTTTATTTAGAACAATTGTATGAGAATTATTTAACTTTCAAACTATTATTCAATAATGTAGTACATACAAATGGCAAAAATGGAAAATCGAATTAAATAAATGTGTAGCACACGTAATATGTATCAGTCGGAGTCAAGTTATTTAATATTTCAGAACTAGTTTTATCATTGTTCTAATTCTTTTTGTTTCATTTCGTTTCCCAGTTCATAACACACCTATTTGTTGAACTACAATTCATACACATGCCCAATTATATTATATACATATTTGTTTTTTTGTAGGTGTGTATTTGAGGAAATAAAATATAAAAGTAACTGTTAATCACACCCGGTATATGCCGCACAACAGCTTTAAAATAACTATTTAATACTAATAATGGGCTTAAAGGAATCTGAGACATTATGCGGGTACACGCTTTGTGGTTATGTTTGTATGAAATTACAGCCGTCTGTCTATGCCTTGCGGGGCAGCAACAAATTAACTCATATTTTGTTATTAAAGTAAATTAGTTGAAAATGTGTGCAATAATAAAACTTACATACAGTTATGCATTTATACACTTTTGCTTTGTTTAATATATACCGTTTAATTGTCAGCAGTTATAGCCTGGCTGCACATGCGCAACAGAAAAAGCATACGTTAATAGAGTATAAGTAGCTGCATCCGGTTATTTAGAAGCCGAAGGCTGAAGTGTTCTGAATGTACGAATATAAGGTTAGGTTAGGTTATTCTGGCTGGCTGACCGTCCCACATAGACCAATAGGTCCCTAGTGATGCCACATGGAGATAGAGATTTAGTTAAATATGTTCGAAGTATACATCATTTAGGATGTCAACGCTTTTTGAGAATTTCAGCAGTGCTTGAAGCCCAAGTTTTGTCACGTCTTCAAGCTTATTAAACTCAGCAGGACAATGACAAAGGATTTGTTCTAGGCTCTCCCTTCACTAACAGCAATCCCCATTTTTCTTGCGTGCGCTGCCAACATTTTATGTCCTGTTAGGACATCTATGATGGTTCTGCAGTTAGCCCAAAATTGGAGATTTTCATTGTAAATTTTCAGTCAGTTAATCTGTGAACTTTTGTTGAAAACATATTCGAAAGAATGTATCTAGATAAAATTGAAAATTAATATTGTGGAGACTTATGAATCATCAACAAAGGAACTTCAATTTCTTAAAAGTTTTCATATGTAATTAAGAAAGAAGCTGTAATGATCTGTTTGTTTGTGAAGCACTCTTCTGCTGTATCATCATCATCTTTTAAATCATTAAGACCTCTTCAGCATCAGAACCGCACAATCGCCAAAAGTCATCAACATCAATTGAAACTCGTGTTTGTTTTCACTTGTTCAACAATTGCGAAATTTCACACGCACACACACCAACAACAACAGCAATCAATGTAGCAGAGCAACCATTGTGTTAAATATTTAGCTGGGAATCAGTTCAAGTCAAGTCGAGATTATCAAAAGGTGTAATTTCTTCTTTACCGACAACCAAGTAAAGAGTCGTCATAGATGTATGTACATTAGGGTGGTAAAAAAATAGTAAATTCGGAATTTTAATTTTAACCGCCTAGGATTGTTCTGTACCGAAAAACAATACCCCTTTTATATTTTGAAATCAAAAAAGCGCTCAAATCTTCAGAAGACTTCCAATAATGATACCCAATTTTTTATTATACCATTTTTTAATACTAGCGATTTTTTATGGGTCCCCAATTGCATTTTTTGAGGTTTTTATGGGTCCTTCAAAAATAGTTAGTAACAGTTAGTAATAGAAAATGGTTAAATAAAAAATTGGCTATAGTTATTGGAAGTCTCCTGAAGAGAGGTAAAGTTTTCCGAACGAAAAATAATGATTTTCAAGAATTCTATACCATTTCTACGAAAACTTGTTTTCCCCCATGTAAAATACATACACAACTTTGGGCGCTTTGAGCGACCCCTAAATATTTTTTGATTTCAAAATAAAAAAAGGGGAATAGGTGGTGAGAGCATTAAAATTCCAACTTTACTTTTCCACATGCATTTTTCGCCCACCCTAAGTTTTAGTAAGTTTAGTTACAACTTGAAACAGAATCCGTTCGCTGCAATCAACGCACCTCAAAACAAAGGAGCGAAAATAATAAAACTAACGCTGCTGTCGCAGCCGCCGTGGCAGTAAAAGTAGCAAAAAAGTAATAAAAGAATACAATTGTTTGGCTGACACTTGAGCCTTTGTTGTTGCACCGATGCCGCCACTTGCTGCCATTGCCGTAATGACTGTTGCTATTGCAAATATCTTTTTGTGAGGTTGATGCTGACGCTGCTGCAAGCAACATGAAATTTTTTGAATGTCATAAATTGCTGCAAGTACAGAAAAAAAGACACATGCAACAATTCTACAAGTACTTACTAAGTATATTAAGCTATGTGTCACTGGCTGCGACGACTTAAGTGCGCGTTGTTTTTATTTGTACAAGTTTTTGTGTTTATACTCGTACATGTGTATGTGTTTACATGAAAACTGACAAAGAACAATCAGTGCCGCTGCTCAGTACATACAACGAAGGTATGTATGTATGTATGTATGTATGTATGTATATATGAGCATGTAATGCATTTGTAAATACTATACATGCACCTTAGACCGGGTCGATTGCATTACGATAGAAAAAAGGCATACGCAGTTTGTAAGCCCACCTACCATGAAATGTCCCAAAAAATCCCGTTGAAATCCCGAGAGATCGAGAAAATACATACATATCTGAAAAATCAGTTGTATGTAAACTATATGTTGTGGTGATCAGCTGACGTCTACTCCGGAGAGCTCCCCGGGAGTGTTGATGAAACGCGCACCGAGGAAGTATTGGCATGATTCCACCTCGTCTTTAAAACTGCTGCGGTAGTGGGAATCCGAGACAATATTAAGTCGTACCGCGTGGGTTCCTAAAGGACAATGACCGGTAAGTAGACCTGTAAGAATCAAGTTAGTTAGCTGCAGAAGCTTCCTTGACCGCCTGCGGTCAAAAACCGGCCAGAAAAATCTTGCAAATGTGCATGTTTTTTGCCTAGTGATCGCTGAGCCGACTATGAGCTCATCTGTCCAGGAGCAGGCCGCATGTTGCCAACGGAACTCCTATGCCTTCCTCGTCCGAGTTGATGGCCTGAAGGGTGCCCTGCCTAGCCAATTCATCAGCTTGACTTGGAAGTATTCCGAGACGGTTGAGAGAGAGGTCAGGCATTCCACGACCATTTTCGATTGTTCCATCAGCGACCCCAGCGCCCTGTTGTCGTTTGGCTATCAGAGTAGATATTTACCTTGCTAGTCGGCAAAACATTGGTGCATAGCCAATCGGCTGCCTCTTTTGGAGCGACCACTTCTGCTGAAAGACGCTTGAAAGATCCGGCAGTCTGAATATAAGATCTAATGAAAGTTCCTGACAGTGGACACCTCCTCCAACTCTCTCGTCCAGCTTCCATCTGTCCGTGAAGATGTTTATTGGACCTTTGCTTCAGAGACTACCATTCTCCCATTCACCTCCATTAATATTTTTCCGAAATATTTTGGTGGACATCTTAAAATATAATCAATTTTGCAACCCCGGCGGAAAAACCGCAACTTTTTTTGGTGATGCAGTCTAATGTACATACATAAATAGATATTTGTTATTTATTTCTAGTTTTTTTTTGCAACAATCGCACTAAAATCTTACTCTTGAAAACTGAACGCCTTACAAGTCAGATGCGCATTTAGGCGCCATTCACACGTCGCCGGGCCGTCATTTATATAAGATGCTGGGGTCAAAGAGATCACAAACAACTGCAATTGTTTTACTTCTAGCAGTAATAAATTTTGTTTTAAAACAGTTGTATAACAACAATAATATTCTCTATGTTGTACATTTCTCTTAGCGAGAAGACAATTTTCTATAGTTTTCAATAGTTAACACAAAAATTGTTTGCTTAATTAGGTTACCAGAAAAATATAAAATAACAAAATGCAACGACGAAAAACGAAACTGACAAACCCAAAAAGTGTTAAGCGGTTACTATGTCATTTACAGAAAAACTTTACACACATTTTTCTTAGACATTACTTGAAGTCGTTCAGCCAATCGCACTACCGGTCGGTTGCCTTGGTGGCTGTTGCACTTTATGCCGGTCAAATTGATTTGGATGCGCGTCGGCGCGGATGCAGGAAATTTAAAATGACAGTTTTTGTAGCCAACGGCTAGCCAAGTGAACGTGCAAATGTTTGTTGTTATCTGTGTATACAAATTCAAATATTATGTGTGGCGACTGCGGTCATTACTGCTACCACTACTCTTTGGTTTGGGTACGTTTACGCATCAATGCAGTTGCCGCTTGCTGTCACTCGCAATTACCTACTAATTTTCTTGCGCGCTGTATTTCGCAACGTCGCCAAACATTTGCTCCTGCCTAATTGGATTTACCAGAAAAGTGAGAAGTGCTAAATATTGCTAACATAATTTGCGGTGGTATTTTTCATTCATAAGTATTTAATTTTTTTCCTTTTGATTGTCACATTGTGCAATTGTTAAGCGGCAAATGTTAAGCGTAATAGATGTTCACAAGCTGGAAAACTTGTTGAAACGCATTAGTGACACCTCGTTCCGTGCTTATGGTTATTCTGATACGTTTTACTATCTAAGTAGTTTTGGAAAAAATTATGATATGTTGGCATACATATACATACATACGTGCATGTAGTCTAATGGATACTTAGCTAAATTTGAATAGTTACCGCTAAATAAAAGGAATATTTTGATGAACATTAATAGACATCGTAGTTCGAACATTTTTTTTTTTGCATGCAAGAGTTCCGAACCAAGACAGAATTACATGCTTTCGACAATTAAGGTGATATATCCCTAAGCACATTTGCTTTGGTTTGCGTATCATAGTTATAAAGAATGGGTCGAATAACATTTTCCTCGGGGACCGAAAAGAACCTTTCAATATCAAGATTTTTATTTTTAAATAATTTTTTTTTAATTTTGATTTTTTGGATCAAAAATGATCGATTGTTTGGATTTTGTTCAATCATTTTTAACCGGTTTAATTAAGACGGAGTTTTTATGACCGATTTAAATCTTTTGTGATCTTTAAAATTAAACATGAAAATAACGGTTATAATATGGTAAGAAAAATATAAATCTAATTTTAAGGGTTAATTTGTGCTTTTACTTATAAAATAAATACCAAAAATGGTCACCGGCGTTCTTAAATGGGTTGGATCCCAACCGCTTATCGATCGAAATCACGATTTAAGTAAATAGATGGGTGACCACAGTTTTGACCATACTAAAGAAAAATCCAAGCGTTTCAGGAAAGAAATTGGCAAGTGAGGTTGACTATGCAGGGTCTTTTATGGGTAGAACTAATAAATAAGTCAGTCCAAAGAATACGACCGGAAGGTAACGAGTTAAATGGCTGAAAATTTTTTTTTGGAGAATTTCGAATGCTTTATAATGAATGAAATGACGTATGTTTTAGCCGAGTTTTCCCTGCTTTCTAGGCAGGAATTTGAATTAACTAATTCTGGAGAAAATACAGTAGAAAAATTGATAGCTTAAAAGTTTCATAACTTCCAAAGGACGCTGCTGATTCGTGACATCGAGGGGTGCTTATAGACGAGAGTACTGCCATTCCTACGCTTACACATGAAGTTCCACTTTTTTTTTGGCCTTACCTCGCTTCATGCCACAACCGCACAACAGCCTTGGAGTTATTGCAAAGGGATAACACAAATTTTGTGTCGCCAACTATAACAAAAAAGTAGCCAAATGCTTCAAAAGAAAGTGATCTCCTCTAGCAACTGTAAGGGTGGCAGATACTGCCATAAAATTGCTAATGAGCTGGGTTCCAGAAAAAATAACATTTTTTATAAAAAGCTAATATTTAGTTTGTGTTTTCTGAACATTTAATGTCAGGTACCGAACATAACAGTTATTTATGTAAGCTGTCATTGAAAAATTCACTATGAAGGAAATGTCCTACAATTTTAAATGATACATATCAATCGAATTCTTTTTTTCACCGAGAATCAAATTTATAAATACACGTTTATTTGTAACTTTTATGCAATATTAAAAAAAAATAACAATTATTTTTAATTTTTATTTTCTAGATTCAAAATAACAATTATTTTTTATTTTTACTAAATAATTTTTAAATATCCGTTAGTTTTGATTTAAGTATTAAATGTCTTAGACAACAGTTATTGAAGACTTGTATTTATAAGAGCCATCAATAAAAATCAGTCACCGACTGTTATTTTTTAAGTCATACATATAAAATTCATTATCATTTTTCGCAGTTAAGAACGACTTATAGAAATGACTTTTATAAGTATAATTTTAAAAATAAAAGTCAGTGACTAATTTGCTTTGATAACTTTTATAAATAAAAGTCTTCAATAACTGTTATCTAAGACATACAATATAAAAATCAATAATAACTGCTAATTACAGACTTTTTAGATAAAAATCAAAAATAATTGTTATTTTGGATTTATAAAATTAAAATCAGAAAAACTGTTATCTAAGGAATAATTAAATAAAAGTAAAAAAAAAATAATTCTTAAAGAGCGATTTTTTTAACAAAAGTTGTAACTGTTACGGTCTCTGTTTTGTGCGCATTTGTTGTTAATTGTACTGGTTAAAAACATATCCAAATTTTTTTAGTGGGCAATTTTATTTATTTTTCTATTTATTAATATCGGAGCGGGCAGACCCCAGCACCTCTCTTTTTAAAAATGCGAGTACCTTGCTGATGCCAAGTCGGTAAAAACTACCCAAAATTGCGCCCAAGTATGTCAAAGGTTACAAGAGAGTACATATGTATATACGGTGACAAGAATGTAAATAAGAAAAAAACATTTTACCAAGTTTTCACTACTTTTATTTGTATAAAAACGTTTATTTTATTTTTTTTAAATATACATAAAAAAAGTCGAAATTTTTAAATTTGTGGAAGATTATAGAACATTAAAAAAAATTCGACGAATTTCAAAAAAATCTTGCTCAAAATTTTCAACATTTTATTCAGATTTCTTACATATATTTTGATTATAGAAGTTTGTTAGAAGAAGTAAGAGGCTCAAACCAGATTTCTCAAATATGAATTACATGTTTTTTTTTTCAATTTTTAGTTGACTATGTCTCAGATTTGACCATTTAAAAGGAGGTCAACTTCGAAAGCAACATTTTTTTTTTTTTTTGTAACCTAGACTAAGCAGAACGTTTTACCAGGCATGTTGCAATATTAGTAATTTTCTCTAAGTGAAAAATAGACTATGTGTATTTATCTATTTACGAGAGGATGATACTTTAATGCTATTCATCAAGCAGATCTTTCACTAACTTAAGTATATTATGAGTATTTTTCAATTGGAATTGTTTTTTGTTGCAGAATTTAATATCATCGCTATTTTGCTATTTTGTATCCGAAATTAAGCAAACAATGCTATCAGAGAAAATAAATTTCAACAAACTTATGGTTATTTCATTTAACACTTCATGCCGGATGTTTGTGAACAAACCAGTCCGACAATAATTGTTTTTTTATCGACAATATCACTGCCACCCAGCTACCAAGGGGCGGTCCAATCCATCCAAAAATGTCACCAACTTGAGAATAAATGTCGAACTGTCGAAGCTAATCAATCAACGCATGCCTCTAATCTGATCAGCTACTACACATATGTATGTACATACTTATGTACATATGTGCGAATACATTACAACAAAGAAAAGGCAAAACAACTAGAACAAACTATTCTTTAAATGTTGTTGGCTTATTAAACACGTTCTTGGTGAACGCGATAATCGAACATGCATTGTAGAGCAATTTACGAGTATTGCGCACCTCCCTAACAACGAATGCGTGTTTTGCCTTTTAAATGCCACATTCTACCGCAGCTCGATGCTCAAGGGATTGCAAGTATGTAGTACGTATGTATGTATGTATAACTTTCGCCCCGGGTAATTGCAAAAAGCGCGCACGTTCCGAAACTGAACGATCTCCTTACAATGGTTTTCAATTAAAATTGCAAATGTAGCGGGCAGACAGGCATCGACGAACGCCTTTTTAGACTTTCCGCCTGCCGTCGACGGCATAAAGGCATGCGCACCAGCAGCACTTGGTGGGGGTGTCTGCGGCGGCATGATACTATTCGCCATGCCTGCCTCCATGTCAGGCTCTGACTTAAGCAATTAAAATAGTGTTGATTGCATTGCTGACGTTACTTTTGAAAACAACAATAAAAGCAATACTAGCTAAGCGCTCGCACACTTTTAGCTATCGACGTGTGTAATATTGTGTGCTATGTGCGATGTGTCAGTAATTTTTAATTTGATACATTATCCGGTAGTTGCACGAATTGATAAAATATCAGTCAGCTGCCTGCTTTCCAGCCTGCCTGCCTGCCTGCCTGTCTGCCTATTTGGGTTGTAAGGGGGGGTAAGTCAGCTACAGATGACGGCAAGCTACTATAAATCTTACCCTTTACGGTGTAACTTTTGTACTTTTTGTTCACTGAGTATAGTTGTCACGTTGCTTTTTATAGCTCAGCTACGAATGTTTGTGTTGAAATTACATTCCACTGTGTTTTGCAATTGCGCATTGAAATAATTGCACTCATCATAGCCCTAATAAGGTTCTTGTGCTTGATTTTCGTAATTTATTATATAAAGTGCATTAAAAAAATGTTTTTGTAAAAAATGTATAGACATTATGCTCATTAAAGTGTAGGTGGCAGCTTGAATTTAGTTATACAAAAGACTTAAAGCACGAACTTGACTTCTGCTGAATTTTTTACATACAAAATTTTCTTTAAGTGGCAGTTTTTGAAAAAAAAATCAGGATTGACATATTCTTCTTCTTTTTTGGCGCTGTAACCGCCTAAGCGATTTTGGCCGA
>NW_023458556.1:25787619-25802858 GCF_013731165.1 Rhagoletis pomonella
CTTTAAATGCTTATATTTCAGGACCAAGCAGTTCGATTGATTTCATTTTTCGGTTAAATATAGAGCTAATTATGTGCTATACAATGGCCCAAAAAAGTTAAAGAAAACAACTGGTATTCCTTTTTTGTATCACATTGAAATCGTACGACTGTCACGTGCGCCACCATGGGAATGCCTATATCGAGTACTTTTGCATGCTTAGCTCAAAATTTTAGTTTTTCGATTTGTGGCAGTCTTTTAGTAAATGAGGTATATTTCTCTTATGTTATTTTATAAAAGTTGTGCAACTAGATAAAATTAGTAAATTAGGTGTTCGACTTACCTTTTGGTTGTTATATCACAGAATCGTTGTATGAATGAAGTTAAAACGATTTTTTTTTTGCTTTTGTTAAGTTGTAATTAGTTGTGTGTAATGCGATGCCACTTCAAAGTGATTCATGTGTTGTAGATATGTATTTAGTTTTATTATTTAATTTCTGCTAACACCTCTTTTCACCTTCTAAAATAAGCCGTTTTTTTAAAAAAAAAACGATTGAATTGCGTTGAAATACCGCAATATTTCTTCAATACTAAATTGTTATATTACACAATTGAAGGTGATTTACTATTTTTTTTGAAAAACTATTAGAAATTATATAAGTAGATACTCTTTGTTATTTATGATTGAAAAATAAACTTTCGATTATTTGATTTAAATTTCGATAGTAAGAAATAAACGTAATGATGTTAATTGGCAAGCAACTACTTTTTATGGCTTGTCTATTTATGCTCATTTATGAATGAAGCGTTGAAAACTTGAATGAAAAAGGGGGCTCTTGGGCCACTAGTGTTTACATGATGAACGGCAGAGTGGCAAAGAGTGGCAACAGCGTTTTTTGTTGAAGTTGTGTGGTTTGTGTTTGCGTTCGTTTTTTCGTAGTTTTTTGTTTTGTTTTTTTTTTTCAAAAAATAAAGACGAAGACGTTGTTAAAAGTTGCTGTATTTGTAGTTCAGTTGCCGTTGTTTTTTATGATGCTCGGTTAGGCTGAAAATAGAAACAAGAAGTGTAAAAAAATTTACATAAGAATGTCAGTTGAATAAAAGAATTTAAAATTAGCAAATATATGAACTATTGAATAAATAATTTAAATACATACATATATACCATACGTATCTATAGTATGAATATGTATTTTACATAAGCTGTTAACAAATAAAATTGGTGACGAAAGCTATAGTGCTTGTTATAACTATACGGCACCCACATATTTATTGAAAAGTTTTGACCATTTTTTTATTAAATTTTTTTTTTTGTAAAAGTGCAATTCATTGTATTCCAAAAACCATATAAATCCACGTTTCAAACTTAGTACAAACAAAATCAACAAATTTTTTTTTTAAATTTCACGAATTTTTTCAGAGTTTTTAGAAAATGCAGTAAATGCCACTGACTTTTGGATTTTTAATTTTTTTGCTAAAAATTCCACTCATTTTTTCCATACGAAGTTTTTAAAATGTTCGACTTAATTTATATATAGGTATAGGAAAGTGCACAACACCATCAGCAAAAAAAAAGAGAAAAATAAATAGTATTTTGTACCGACTTTAAACTTGCACTTGTAGAATAACAATTGAATGGGCTATAAAATAGTCGAAAACTTTAACACATTGTTGTTTTTGTACGCAGATTGCTGCTTAGATTTATATGGTTTTTGTTATACAATGAACTTTATTTTTATAAAAATAAAATAATTAAAATTGAATAATAAAAAAATCAATAGTCAAACAATATTTGGTTGTCGTATAGTTATGATACGCACTATATTATAGTACAAAATATTTGAATTTCATTACATATAGAAATATTGTAGCTATAGATTCGAAATGCACGCAACAATCAGTTAGCACAATAACCGCAAAAGTGATCAACAGAAAGCAAAAATTCAAACCTTTGGTGAATGGTTGTCTGCCAGTTACTCGATTGACAGACAGTTCTGGGTGTAGCTGGACACTCTCTTTTTTTTACACACTAAATGCCCGCATACCAGTAATGTTGTTGGCCTTTTATTTAGAACAATTGTATGAGAATTACTTAACTTTCAAACTATTATTCAATAATGTAGTTAGTACATACAAATGGCAAATATGGAAAATCTAATTAAATTAATGTGTAGCACACGTAATATGTATCAGTCGGAGTCAAGTTATTTAATATTTCAGAACTAGTTTTATCATTGTTCTAATTCTTTTTGTTTCATTTCGTTTCCCAGTTCATAACACACCTATTTGTTGAACTACAATTCATACACATGCCCAATTATATTACATATGTACATATTTTTTTTTATGTATATGTATGTAGGTGTGTATTTGAGTGACCCATGCTTTATATTAACAGGAAATAAAATATAAAAGTAACTGTTAATCACACCCGGTGTTTGCTGCACAACAACTTTAAAATAACTAATAGTAATAATGGGCTTAAAGGAATCTGAGACATTATGCGGGTACACGCTTTGTGGTTATGTTTGTATGAAATTACAGCCGTCTGTCTATGCCTGCGGGGCAGCAACAAATTAACTCATATTTTGTTATTAAAGTAAATTAGTTGAAAATGTGTGCAATAATAAAACTTACATACAGCTATGCATTTATACACACTTGCTGTGTTTCATATATACCGTTTAATTGTCAGCAGTTATAGCCTAGCTGCACATGCGCAACAGAAAAAGCATACGTCAATAGAGTATAAGTAGCTGCATCCGGTTATTTAGAAGCCGAAGGCTGAAGTGTTCTGAATGTACGAATATATGGTTAGGTTAGGTTATTCTGGCTGGCTGACCGCCCCACATAGACCAATAGGTCCCTAGTGATGCCAGATGTAGATAGAGGTTTAGTTAAATACGTTCAAAGTAGATATACATCATTTTTGAGAATTTCAGCAGTGCTTGAAGCCCAAGTTTTGTCACGTCTTCAAGCTTATTAAACTCAGCAGGACAATGGCAAAGGATTTGTTTTAGGGTCTCCCTTCACTAACAGCAATCCCCATTTTTCATGCGTGCGCTACCAACATTTTATGTCCTGTTAGGACATCTATCATGGTTCTGCAGTTAGCCCAAAATTGGGAGATTTTCATTACAAATTTTCAATCAGTTAATATGTGAACTTTAGTTGAAAACCTATTCGAAAGAATGTATTTAGATAAAATTGAAAATTAATATTGTGGAGACTTATGAATCATCAACAAAGGAACTTCAATTTCTTAAAAGTTTTCATATGTAATTAAGAAAGAAGCTGTAATGATCTGATTGTTTGTGAAGTACTCTTCTGCTGTATCATCATCATCTTTTAAATCATTAAGACCTCTTCAGCATCAGAACCGCACAATCGCCAAAAGTCATCAACATCAACTGAAACTCGTGTTTGTTTTCACTTGTTCAACAATTGCGAAATTTCACACGCACACACACCAACAACAACAGCAATCAATGTAGCAGAGCAACCATTGTGTTAAATATTTAGCTGGGAATCAGTTCAAGTCAAGTCGAGATTATCAAAAGGTGTAATTTCTTCTTTACCGACAACCAAGTAAAGAGTCGTCATAGATGTATGTACATTAGGGTGGTAAAAAAATAGTAAATTCGGAATTTTAATTTTAACCGCCTAGGATTGTTCTGTACCGAAAAACAATACCCCTTTTATATTTTGAAATCAAAAAAGCGCTGAAATCTATCCATGTACTTTATATGGGAAAAACAAGTTTTCGTAGAAATGGCTTAGAATATTTGAAAATCATTATTTTTCGATCGGAAAACCTTTCTTCTCTTCAGAAGACTTCCAATAATGATACCCAATTTTTTATTATACCATATATATTTTTTTAATACTAGCGATTTTTTATGGGTCCCCAATAGCATTTTGAGGTTTTTAGGGGCCCTATAAAAATAGTTAGTACCAGTTAGTAATAGAAAATGGTTAAATAAAAAATTGGGTTTAGTTACAGGAAGTCTCCTGAAGAGAAGAAAAGTTTTCCGAACGAAAAATAATGATTTTCAAGAGTTCTATACCATTTCTATGAAAATTTGTTTTTCCCCATGTAAAATACATACACAACTTTGGGCGCTTTGAGCGACCTCTAAATATTTTTTGATTTCAAAATAAAAAACAGGGGAATAAGTAGTTGTTTTCGCTATAGAACAATCCTAGAGCAATGAGAGCATTAAAATTCTGACTTGACTTTTCGACATGTATTTTTCGCTCACCCTAAGTTTAAGTAAGTTTAGTTACAACTTCAAACAGAATCCGTTCGCTGCAATCAACGCACCTCAAAACAAAGGAGCGAAAATAATAAAACTAACGCTGCTGTCTCAGCCGCCGCGGCAGTAAAAGTAGCAAATAAGTAATAAAAGAATACAATTGTTTGGCTGACACTTGAGCCTTTGTTGTTGCACCGATGCCGCCACTTGCTGCCATTGCCGTAATGACTGTTGCTATTGCAAATATCTTTTTGTGAGGTTGATGTTGATGCTGCTGCAAGCAACATGAAATTTTTTGAATGTCATAAATTGCTGCAAGTACAGAAAAAAAGACACATGCAACAATTCTACAAGTACTTACTAAGTATATTAAGCTATGTGTCACTGACTGCGACGACTTAAGTGCGCGTTGTTTTTATTTGTACAAGTTTTTGTGTTTATACTCATATATGTGTATGTGTTTACATGAAAACTGACAAAGAACAATCAGTGCCGCTGCTCAGTGCATACAAGAAAGGTATGTATGTATGTATGTATATATGAGCATGTAATGCATTTGTAAATACTATACATGCACCTTAGACCGGGTCGATTGCATTACGATAGAAAAAAGTCATACGCAGTTTGTAAGCCCACCAACCCTGAAAGGTCCCGAAAAAACCTGTGGAAATCCCGAGAGTTCCCGAAAAATACATATCTGAAAAATCAGTAGTTGTAAACTATATGTTGTGGTGATCCGATTCCGACAGATGATTAGTTTAGGTTAGGTCGATTGTGACAGACCTGAGGGGGTACGTTGTGCTACCATATTCCGCAATTTAGTTAGAACGGTAAATACAGGTTATCTGTGTTAAGTCAAGAGATGCGCTGGGTGCCCAAAACAAAGTTACGCAGGCAGCTGACGTCTACTCCGGAGAGCTCCCCGGGAGTGTTGATGAAACGCGCACCAAGGAAGTATGGAGATAGTTCCACCTCGTCTTTAAAACTGCTGCGGTAGTGGGAATCCGTGATAATATTAAGTCGTACCGCATGGGTTCCTAAAGGACAATGACCGGTAGGTAGACTTGTAAGAATCGAGATCTGCCGCTTAGTCAGCTGCAGAAGCTTCCTTGACCGCCTGCGGCCAAAAACCGGCCAGAAAGACCCTGCAAACGTGCATGTCGGGGTTTTTTGCCCAGCGATCGCTGAGCAGACTATGAGCTCATTTGTTCAGGAGCAGGCCGCGCGTTGCCAACGGAACTCCTATGCCTTCGCTGTCCGAGTTGATGGCCTGGAGGGTGCCCTGCCTAGCCAATTCATCAGCTTGACTTGGAAGTATTCCGAGACGGTTGAGAGAGAGGTCAGGCATTCCACGACCATTTTCGATTGTTCCATCAGCGACCCCAGCGCCCTGTTGTCGCTTGGCTATCAGAGTAGATATTTACCTTCCTAGTCGGCAAAACATTGGTGCATAGCCAATCGGCTGCCTCTTTTGGAGCGGCCACTTCAGCTGAAAGACGCTTGAAAGATCCGGCAGTCTGAACATAAGATCTAATGAAAGTTCCTGACAGTGGACACCTCCTCCAACTCTTTCGTCCAGCTTCTATCCTTCCGTGAATATGTTTATTGGTCCTCTGCTTCAGAGACTACCATTCTCCCATTCACCTCCATTTTTGGAGGTATTTTGAAATCGGTCCAGCCTCACGAAAATCTTAATATTTTTCCGAAATATTTTGGTGGACATCTTAAAATATAATCAATTTTGCAACCCCGGCGGAAAAACCGCAACTTTTTTTGGTGATGCAGTCTAATGTACATACATAAATAGATATTTGTTATTTATTTCTTGTTTTTTTTTTGCAACAATCGCACTAAAATCTTACTCTTGACAACTGAACGCCTTTACAAGTCAGATGCGTATTTTGGCGCCATTCACACGTCGCCGGGCCGTCATTTATATAAGATGCTGGGGTCGAAGAGGTTATAAACAACTGCAAATGTTTTACTTCTAGCAGTAATAAATTTTGTTTTAAAACAGTTGTATAGTTATGTAAAAACAATAATATTCTCTCTGCTGTACATTTCTCTTAGCGAGAAGACAATTTTCTATAGTTTTCAATAGTTAACAGAAAAATTTTTTGCGTAATTAGGTTACCAGAAAAAAATAAAATAACAAAATGCAACGACGAAAAACGAAATTGGCAAACCCAAAAAGTGTTAAGCGGTTACTATGTCATTTACAGAAAAATTTTACACACATTTTTCTTAGACATTACTTGAAGTCGCTCAGCCAATCGCACTACCGGTCGGTTGCCTTGGTGGTGTTGCACTTTTTGCCGGTCAAATTGATTTGGATGCGCGTCGGCGCGGATGCAGGAAATTCAAAATGACAGTTTTTTTTAGCCAACGGCTAGCCAAGTGAATGCAAATGTTTGTTGTTATCTGTGTATACAAATTCAAATATTGTATGTGCCGACTGCAGTCATTACTGCCACCACTACTCTTTGGTTTGGGTACTTTTACACGTCAATGCAGTTGCCGCTTGCTGTCACTCGCAATTACCTACTAATTTTCTTGCGCGCTGTATTTCGCAACGTCGCCAAACATTTGCGCCTGCCTAATTGGATTTACCAGAAAAGTGAGAAGTGCTAAATGTTGCTAACATAATTTACGGTGGTATTTTTCATTCATAAGTATTTAATTTTTTTTTTTCCTTTTGATTGTCACATTGTGCAATTGTTAAGCGGCAAATTTCAAGCGCAATAGATGTTCACAAGCCGGAAAACTTTGTTGAAACGCATTAGTGACACCTCGTTCTGTGCTTATGGTTATTCTAATACATACATACGTTGATGTAGTCTAATGGATACTTAGCTAAATTTGAATAGTTACCGCTAAATAAAAGGAATATTTTGATGAACATTAAAAGATATCGTAATTCGATGAATTTTCAAAATTTGTTTGGGCATGCAAGAGTCCCAGACCAAGACAGAGCTACATGTTTTCGACAATTAAGGTGATATATCCCTATGCACATTTGCTTTGGTTTTGCATATTTGCGTATCTTTTGCATAGTTGTAAAGAATGGGTCGAATAACATTTTCCTCGGGGACCGAATATAACCTTTAAATATCAATATTTTTATTTTTAAGTTATTTTTTTTTTCATTTTGATTTCTTGGATCAAAAATGATCGATTATTTGGATTTTGTTCAATCATTTTTAACCGGTATAATTAAGACGGAGTTTTTATGACCGATTTAAATCTTTTGTGATCTTTAAAATTAAACATGAAAATAACGGTTATAATATGATAGGAAAAATAGAAATCTAATTTTAAGGGTTAATTTGTGCTTTTAATTATAAAAAACTACCAAAAATAGTCACCGGCGTTCTTAAATGGGTTGGATCCCGGCCGCTTATCGATCGAAATCACGATTTCAGTAAAAAGATGGGTGACCACAGTTTTGACCATACTAAAGAAAAATCCAAGCATTTCAGGAAAGAAATTGGCAAGTGAGGTCTTTTATGGGTAGAATTAATAAATAAGTCAGTCCAAAGAATACGACCGGAAGGTAACGAGTTAACTCAAGTAGCACACTGGTGTATAACTTGGTATAAATTTGTGAATTTTGGTACAATTAGTCAGATTTATACCAAAATTCGTAAATTTACACCAAGTTATACACCAGTGTGCTACTTGAGAAGTGGCTGACAAATTTTTTGGAGAATTTCGAATGCTGTATAATGAATGAAATGACGTATGTTTTAGTGGAGTTTTCCCTGCTTTCTAGGCAGGAATTTGAATTAACTAATTCTGGAGAAAATATAGTAGAAAAATTGACAGCTTAAAAGTTTCATAACTTCCAAAGGACGCTGCTGATTCGTGACATCGAGGGGCGCTTATAGACGAGAGTACTTCCATTCCTACGCTTACACATGAAGTGCCAATTTTTTTTGGCCTTACCTCGCTTCATGCCACAACCGCACAACAGCCTTGGAGTTATTGCAAAGGGATAATACAAATTTTGTGTCGCCAACTATAACAAAAAAAGTAGCCAAATGCTTCAAAAGAAAGTGATCTCCTACAGCAACTGTAAGGCTGGCAGATACTGCCATAAAATTGCTAATGAGCTAGGTTCCAGAAAAAATAACACTTTTTATGAAAAGCTAATATTTAGTTTGTATTTTCTGAACATTTTATGCCAGGTACCGAACATAACAGTTATTGATGAAAACTGTCATTGAAAAATTCACTTTGAAGGAAGTGTCCTACAATTTTAAGTGATGCATATCAATCGAATTCTTTTTTCACTGAGAATCAAATTTAAAAATACATTTTTATTTGTAACTTTTATACAATATTAAAAAAAAATAACAATTATTTTTAATTTTTATTTTCTAAATTCAAAATAACAATTATTTTTTATTTTTACTAAATAATTTTTAATTATCCGTTAGTTTTGATTTAAGTATTAAATGTCTTAGACAACAGTTATTGAAGACTTTTATTTACAAGAGTCTCAATAAAAATCAGTCACCGACTGTTATTTTTTAAGTCATACATATAAAATTCATTATCATTTTTCGCAGTTAAGAGCGACTTATAGAAATGACTTTTGTAAGTATAATTTTAAAAATAAAAGTCAGTGACTAATTTGCTTTGATACTTTTATAAATAAAAGTCTTCAATAACTGTTATCTAAGACATACAATATAAAAATCAATAATAACTGCTATTTACAGACTTTTTAGATAAAAATCAAAAATAACTGTTATTTTGGATTTATAAAATAAAAATCAGAAAAAAATGTTACTTAAGGAGTAATTAAATAAACGTAAAAAAAAAATAATTCTTAAAGATCGATTTTTTTTAACAAAAGTTGTAACTGTTACGGTCTCTCTTTTGTGCGCATTTGTTGTTAATTGTACTAGTTAAAAACATATCCTAATTTTTTTAGTGGGCAATTTTATTTATTTTTCTATTTATTAATATCGGAGCGGGCAGACCCCAGCACCTCTCTTTTTAAAAATGCGAGTACCTTGCTGATGATCAGGCAGCCATAACAGTAGCCAAGTCGCTAAAAACTACCCAAAATTGCGCCCAAGTATGTCAAAGGTTACAAGAGAGTACATATATACGGTGACAAGAATGTAAATAAGGAAAAACATTTGTTTATTATTTTTTTTTTTTTATAAAAGTATAGCTTAAAAAATCGAAATTTTAAGCTTTGTAGAATAGAACATTTAGAAAAAATTCGACGAATTTTAAAAAATTGTAACCTTTTACTCAGATTTCTTAGATAAATTTTGATTGTAGAACTTTGTTGCAAGACGTAAGAGGCTCAAACCAGATTTCTTAAATATGAATTACATGTTTTTTTTTTTAATTTTTGGTGGACTATGTCTCAGATTTGACCATTTAAAAGGAGGTCAACTTCGAAAGCAACAATTGTTTTTTTTTTTGTAACCCAGACTAAGCAGAACGTTTTCTCAAGCATGCTGCAACATTAGTCATTTTCTCTAAGTGAAAAATAGACTATGTGTATTTATCTATTTACGAGAGGATGATACTTTAATGCTATTCATCAAGCAGATCTTTCACTAACTTAAGTATATTATGAGTATTTTTCAATTGGAATTGTTTTTTGTTGCAGAATTTAATATCGTCGTTATTTTGTATCCAAAATAAAACAAAAAGTTCTATCAGACAAAATAAATTTCAACATACTTATGGTTACTTCATTTAACACTTCATGCCGGATGTTTGTGAACAAACCAGTCCGACAATAATTATTTTTTATCAACAATATCACTGCCACCCAGCTACCAAGGGGCGGTCCAATCCATCCAAAAAATGTCACCAACTTGAGAATAAATGTCGAACTGTCGAAGCTAATCAATCAACGCATGCCTCTAATCTGATCTGCTACTACACATACTTATGTACATATGTGCGAATACATTACACCAAAGAAAAGAGAAAACAACTAGAACAAACTATTCTTTAAATGTTGTTGGCTTATTAAACACGTTCTTGGTGAACGCGATAATCGAACATGCATTGTAGAGCAATTTACGAGTATTGCGCACCTCCCTAACAACGAATGCGTGTTTTGCCTTTTAAATGGCACATTCTACCGCAGATCGATGCTCAAGGGATTGCAAGTAGTACGTACGTATGTATGTATGTATAACTTTCGCCCCGGGTAATTGCAAAAAGCGCGCACGTTCCGAAACTGAACGATCTCCTTACAATGGTTTTCAATTAAAATTGCAAATGTAGCGGGCAGACAGGCATCGACGAACGCCTTTTTAGACTTTCCGCCTGCCGTCGACGGCATGAAGGCATGCGCTCCAGCAGCACTTGGTGGGGGTGTCTGCGGCGGCATGATACTATTCGCCATGCCTGCCTACATGTCAGGCTCTGACTTAAGCAATTAAAATAGTGTTGATTGCATTGCTGACGTTACTTTTGAAAACAACAATAAAAGCAATACTAGCTAAGCGCTCGCACACTTTTAGCTATCGACGTGTGTAATATTGTGTGCTAAGTGCGATGTGTTAGTAATTTTTAATTTGATACATTATCCGGTAGTTGCACGAATTGTTAAAATATCAGTCAGCTGCCTGCTTTCCTGCCTGCCTGCCTGGCTGCCTGCCTATTTGACAGATGACGGCAAGCTACTATAAATCTTGCCCTTTACGGTGTAATTTTTGTACTTTTTGTTCACTGAGTATAGTTGTCACGTTGCTTTTTATAGCTTAGCTACGAATGTTTGTGTTGAAATTACATTCCACTGTGTTTTGCAATTGCGCATTGAAATAATTGCACTCATCATAGCCCTAATATGGTTCTTGTGCTTGATTTTCGTAATTTATAATATAAAGTGCATTAAAATAATATTTTTGAAAAACATATAGATACATAGTACTAAGAAGTTCGCAAAACGTTGAGACATTCTGCTCATTAATGTGTAGGTGGCAGCTTGAATTTAGTTATACAAAAGACTTAAAGCACGAACTTGACTTCTGCTGAATTTTTTACATACAAAATTTTCTTTAAGTGGCAGTTTTTGAAAAAAAAAATCAGGATTGACATATACAACAATTTATAAAATGATGTATTTAAAAATAAAATTATTATAAATAAATTTATCTTAACAAGTATTAAAACAATGCGCACGAGAATTTCACAAGCATTTAATTTTCGTTTCTTTCAATAAGAATAGTTATTTTCGTTTATTATTTCTTCAAAATAAGTTTTCACACAAATAAGAAAAATAACGCCTACTTTATAAAAATCGTATTTCATTATGTTAGCGCTGTGGTACGGAGCCGAGTTTCCGACTAACATCAAAGACAAAAGAAAAGAAAAATTTTTTTCTAATAGCAGTCGCACCAAGCAAGGCAATGGATTTTTCCAGTGCCTAAAGCAGTCTGTAGATAAGAAAAAGTTAGAGATGAGATTAAAAATTTAAAATTAAAAAAAATTAAAAATTTTCTAGCAGTTGATAATTACTATATTTATATATCGTCATCTGAAACGCATAAAGTCGTAACTAATGAAAAATTCAAAATTCAGATCTTGATTGATATGATGGATTTCACCGAATTACAACTCCCACATTATTTTATGAAAAACAATATTAGTCAATACTTTATCCATTTCAGTTACGATGTTGTTACGTCTTCTTGCATTTCAGGTGACGATATTTATATATACGAATTTCATATATCAATACATTACCATTTTTTTTTAATATTTTCTCTTTGGTTTACATTAAACAAATAAAAGCAAATCCATACAAGTAAGAGTTAATTTTATAATTAAAACTATACTCCAACGACCAAATATAAATCTAGGAATTAAAATTCCAAATTTCAGAGACACACACATTTAAGTCAAGTTCACATGCAGTTCATACCTCATTTAAGACTGAGATGAATATTATTCAAATTATGAGTATATATGAATAATAAAACCTAAGTTAACTGCGCTAACTGTCTGCCAACAAAGCTCTTCATTAACGTATGATTAACGACTTAAGTTGCTCAAGTGTATATTAAACGCTTTTAATTATTGTTAAAAAGCAACATAATTTTCTCACAGCACTGAGTGCAGTTACATATACATTTTTAAAGCTATTATGAATAATTATTCCTGTGGAGAATTTTACAGAGGCATCAGGTATACGGCGTACATACAGACGAGTCATGTTTAGTTAAATGGGGCATTTAAAATGTGTTGAATTTAGTGGAATTTCTAAGATTATTTTCTAAGCTGCGCAGTGTGCGGAAACATGCTTTTCCCGACGCTTACTTAGAATTCGACTTTTCTTCAGTTCACACAGTTTTTTACGAGTAGTGAGGAAATAAAACCTTTATCATAAACTTAAGTGCTACTTTAGGTGCGGGCATTTATTATTTAAGAGCACTGGTTTTTTAAATTTTATGCTGCTTTAAAGGAAAACGATTTGGGTAGTAAATTGTAGCCTATGGATAGTGAGATGATGTGACGACCATTATTTTCTTCATAAAAAGAGATAACATAAATACATAGTTAGCGCGCGTAAAATCATAAATTATCTCTTTTGTCGAGATTAACTTGATTTGCAATAGGTTGAGTCTCTTCAAATACTAGTGATAACGAGTGATAGTAGCCTTACAGCAATACTATTTTGGAAAGTGTCAACTAAGGATAAATTTTAACTACCGAGAAATTTGTTATCAAAGCATACTTTGACTACAGCATACTGGATCTTCAAACAAGCATTTTATTATTCCTTCGGCTGGACAATCTTCTTTTTTAAGGTGAACCCTGGAAATATCAGACTTAAAGGCTTCCCTCGCTTTTGTAGCTGTGACAATGAATTTTGTACAGTGGACTCATATCGTAGCTGTTGAACTATATACCAAAATATACCTTCTCGACCTACGAAATAGCTCTTATTTTTTTAAATTTTCTCAGGTTCTCCCTTGCTGGAGAGACGCTGGTATAGTTACGAAGCCGGTACAAGAGAGGTGCATCTAATGTCAGCCCCAGTGCTGCCGAGGAGAAAAAGGTGAAGTGATTATCGAAGTGACGAATTACAAGCACAATTAGTGGTGTGGGGTTATTCGATAGTTTATTAATCAGCTGATTGGTTATCGGCTATTTTTTAAACACATTAAAAGCAATCTCTAATTTTTATTTATTTATAATTTATTGCGTTCCAATGCAAACATGGTGCTGAAATTTCTTTAAAATCAGAATGTTTCAAATGTTGTGGAAAACACTTAAAATTTTAAATTCACTGATGATGTAAACATGAAAATATAACTACTCGATTAATCGATGAAAATTTTCCACGGTATCTCCTATAAAATTAAAGCTATTTGCAAATTGAAATATAATTTTTGTTTTCGTCAAAATTTGCTAAATAATTATGAAACTTTACTTACAACTTAATAAGAATTTTTAATAAAGATTTTTAATTTTTCTTAAATAAATCATTTATTGCAAAGAAAATCTATTATTTGAATTAACTTCATAAAAAGTAAAGTGCGAAATGACGGTTTTCAAAGTGACGTAAAAAAATTCAATTGAGGTGACGGCGGCAACACTGGTCTGACCCACTGAGTCTTTTAGCGAAGCTAGTTGTGATTTCGCGTACGTAGTAATTTATTGAAAAGTTGATTCAGATAAAATTGAGTGCATCAGTTGGATATTGCTAATTGTAGGTTAATTACTCCTCGACGCATTCTTTATGTTTAAATACAATCAGAGATCAATTATCTTCGGCTCTTCTTTTACTAGTAGAATGAAAGATTCCATGACATGTATGCCTTAAGCCACGATCACATTTTCATAAGGAGTATTCGCCCAGCAAACCCAAGCTCAATGGATATAAAGAAATAATTTATGGTATTATCGCCACAAATCAACGGTAGATCCCAGCTCCATTGAATGGGCTACAACCGTTAAAATGTAAACTGTATTTTTGTAAAAAGTTAAATTAAAATTTTAAAATAGTATAATAAATAGTCAAAACGTGTCGTAAAGTTATGATAAGCACTAATTAAAAATATATCAAAGAACTTAAATGAAAATTTCGAATGAAATCAAAAGTTATTAGGAAAATTATGAAAAATGTTTGCGAAACTAGTCTTCTGTAAATTATTCTAACTCTGCACACAAGTGCTACTTTCATCGTTTCGGTTAGCGAGTCAATTTATGTATTAGACTTTCGGTAAAAAGGTTTTAGGTAAATGCATTACCTAAGTTAATATATAATAATAATATGCATTTAATGTTCGCAAGCATATGTTTTTGTACCTACAAAAACATACGTACAGTTAAACTGCAGCTAGTCGAACGGAAATTGTTAAATGTTGCAATTTCCTCGGCGCTGCAATATAGCCGGGCATAACTGCAACATATTGCATGTCATATTCCCACAATAAAAACATTGGTTAGCGCAAAAAAAACAATAGAAACATTACATACATATATATGTATATATGTATACACATATCGACGTATGGTACTAGTACATATGCATTTGTGCTTGGAGAAAAAACCGGTGTGAAAATCGATCTGGCGGCTACAAAGGCCAAATGCTAACCAAACTAACCGGAAAAAATGGCCCAATAGCCGAAAGAACAGTAGGTATGTCGTATGACGTGAGCGATTGTGAGCAATTGAAGGGGGCCACACCACTTCGACATACATACATACATACATAAGAATTGAAAACATATTGCATGTCAATCTATCGACTGAAAATCAAAACCGAAATAATTCCACTTCAGCGGTTTGACTAGCCAAGCGTGCAAATAATGAATAGAAGCAAAGCAATAGCAAATACATAAATGCAAGTAAGTACATGCATTTGCATAAGTGTGCAAGTACGTGCATACTTGCATAAAAAAATAATAATATTGGCAAACTAAATATGAAAAAAAACTAGCATGACTTCCACCACATACATACATATATACATACATACATACGCGCACTTAGAAAGTAGCAATGACTTAACTC
>NW_023458556.1:25802958-25806942 GCF_013731165.1 Rhagoletis pomonella
TCAGCTATATGATTACTGGGCATTAATTTCGCTATCTGTTGTTATTCGCAAGATATCAGAAAATTTTCTTTTCGAGGGTCCGAATTCCTACTTACACTTTCCAAATCTTTCTAAAATAAATCCTTTTTTTAAACACTGTGGTATTCGCTTTGGCCATGTCATTGGGTGCTTAGCAAAGTTTTTCAATTCAATTAAGTAGATTTGCCAGTAAACACTTTTCATGAGCGCTTCTGCTATTTTTCCTGTCATAATTTTTATTTGTCTACACATACAAATATCCATGTACAAATACATACATAAATACTTATTCATTCAACTCGCTACTCGTTTATCGACCTATTCGAATTTAGTGCTTTTTGGCAAATTTGACGGCCGACGCACGCCAATGATGCATTCAAACTTTGCCACCGGACGACATCAGCAACATAGAAACTAACGAAGCTGTGAAAAGTTGCTTTTTATTATCATCTCTGCTGTGTACTTTTATGTGGTTTTGGTTTTGATTTTTTTTTTATTATCGATTGTTACTTAAGGTGATTCAAGTGTGGTTAGAGTTATTGATTTGTTTTCTTACTATCGACACAGATTGTTGCACTTGACTAATAGGAGTTAAGTCATTGCTACTTTCTAAGTGCGCGTATGTATGTATGTATGTATGTGGTGGAAGTCATGCTAGTTTTTTCATATTTTGTTGGCTAATATTATTATTTTTTTTTGTGCAAGTATGCACGTACTTGCACACTTATGCAAATATATGTACTTAGTGTATTTATGTATTAGCTATTGCTTTGCTTCTATTCATTATTTGCACGCTTGACTAGTCAAACCGCTGAAGTGGAATTATTTCGGTTTTGATTTTCAGTCGATAGATTGACATGCAATATGTTTTCAATTCATATGTGTATATGTATGTATGTATATATGCCGTAGTGGTGTGCCCCCCTTCAATTGCTCACAATCGCTCACGTCATACGACATACCTACTGTTCTTTCGGCTATTGGGCCATTTTTTCCGGTTAGTTTGGTTAGCATTTGGCCTTTGTAGCCGCCAGATCGATTTTCACACCGGTTCGACGTAGCTTTTTTCTTCAAGCACAAATGCATATGCACTAGTACCATACCTCGATATGTGTATACATATATACATATGTATGTATGTAATGTTTCTATTGTTTTTTTTTTGCGCTAACCAATGTGTTTATTGTGGGAATATGACATGCAACATGTTGAAGTTATGCCCGGCTATATTGCAGCGCCAAGGAAATTGCAACATTTAACAATTTCCGTTCGACTAGCTGCAGTTTAACTGTATGTATGTTTTTGCAGGTACAAAAACATATGCTTGCGATCATTAAATGCATATTATTATTATATATTAACTTAGGTAATGCATTTACCTAAAACCTTTTTACCGAAAGTCTAATACATAAATTGACTCGCTAACCGAAACGATGAAAGTAGCACTTGTGTGCAGAGTTAGAATGATTTACGGAAGACTAGTTTCGTAAACAGATTTCATAATTTCTCTAATAACTTTTGCAATAAATGATTTATTTAAGAAAAATTAAAAATCTTTGTTTAAAATTCTTATTAAGATGTAAGTCTGGTTTTAGTCTTTTCGCAAAAAATTAAAAAGACACCTAATAAATATCCGATCTGGCATCGGTGCTTTGGCTGAAGTGACTTTCTTTTAATTTCCAAAAGTATTGTTGCAAAGCTTACACAAATTAATGGCTAAGTAAAGTTTCATAATTTGACAAATTTTGACGAAAATAAAAGTTATATTTCAATTTACAAACAGCTTTAATTTTATAGGAGATACCGTGGAAAATTTTCATCGATTAATCGAGTAGTTATATTTTCATGTTTATATGATCAGTGAATTTTAATTTTTGAGTGTTTTCCACAATATTTGAAACATTCTGATTTTAAAGAAATTTCAGCACCATGTTTGCATTGGAACGCAATAAATTATAAATAAATAAAAAATAGAGATTACTTTTAATGTGTTTAAAAAATAGCCGATAACCAATCAGTTGATTAATAAACTATCGAATGACCCCACACCACTAATTGTGCTTGTAATGCGTCACTTCGATAATCACTTAACCTTTCTCTCCTCGGCAGCACTGGGGCTGACATTAGATGCACCTCTCTTGTACCAGCTTTGTAACTATACCAGCATCTCTCTAGCAAGGGAGAACCTGAGAAAAGTTAAAAAAAGAAGAGCTATTTCGTAGGTCGAGAAGGGATCTTTTATGTATACATATAATTCAACAGCCCTGATAATATCCCTAAGTTCCAAATGCGTCCACTGTACTAAATTCATTGTCACAGCTACGAGAGAAGCCTTTAGGTCTCATATTTCCAGGCTTCACCTTAAAAAAGAAGATTGAGCAGCCAAAGGAATAATAAAATGCTTGTTTGAAGATCCAGTATGCTGTAGTCAAAGTATGCTTTGATAACAAATTTCTCGGTAGTTAAAATTTATCCTTAGTTGACACTTTCCAAAATAGTATTGCTGTAAGGCTACTATCAATCGTATCACTAGTATTTGAAGAGACTCAACCTATTGCAAATCAAGTTAATCTCGACACAAGAGATAATTTATGATTTTACGAGCGCTAACTATGTATTTATGTTATCTCTTTCTATGAAGAAAATAATGGTCGTCACATCATCTCACTATCCATAGGCTACAATTTACTACCCAAATCGTTTTCCTTTAAAGAAGCATTAAGTTTTTAAAAAACAGTGCTCTTAAACAATAAATGCCCGCACCTAAAGTAGCACTTAAATTTATGATAAAGGTTTTTATCTCCTCACTTCTCGTAAAAAACTGTGTGAACCAAAGAAAATTTGAAGTTATAAATGTGTCGAATTCTAAGTAAGCGTCAGGAAAAGCATTTTCCACATATTTTGCAGCTTAGAAAAATAATCTTAGAAATTCCACTAAATTCAACACATTTAAAATGTCCCATTTAATTAAACATGACTCGTCTGTATGTAAGCCGTATACCTGATGCCTCTGTAAAATTCTCCGCGGGAATAATTATTCATAATAGCTTTAAAAATGTATGTAACTGCACTCAGTGCTGTGAGAAAATTATGTTGCTTTTTAACAATAATTAAAAGCGTTTTGTATACACTTAAGCAACTTAAGTCATTAATCATACGTTAATGAAGAGCTTTTTTGGCAGACAGTTAGCGCAGTTAACTTAGGTTTTATTATTCATATATACTCATAATTTGAATAATATTCATCTCGGTCTTAAATGAGTTATGAACTACATGTGAACTTGACTTAAATGTGTGTCTCTGAAATTTGGAATTTTAATTCCTAGATTTATCTTTGATCGTAGGAATATAGTTTTAATTATAAAATTAACTCGCAAAAGTCTCCTAGTGTGATACGATACTTGTATGGCTTTTACTTTTATTTGTTTAATGTAAACCAAAGACTAAATATTTAAAAAATAGTAATTTGTTGATATATGAAATTCGTATATATATATATATATATATATATATAAATATAGTAATTATCAACTGCTAAGAAAATTTTTCATCTCATATCTAACTCTTTCTTATCTACAGACTACTTTTGGCACTGAAAAGGGGCGATTGCCTTGCCTGGGGCGACCGCTATTAGAAAAAACTTTTTCTTTTCTTTTGTCTTTGATGTTAGTCGCAAACTCGGCTCCATACCACAGCGCTAACATAATGAAATGCGATTTTTATAAAGTAGGCGTTATTTTTCTTATTTGTGTCAAAACTTATTTTGAAGAAATAATAAACAAAAATAACGACTCTTATTGAAAGAAACAAAAATTAAATGCTTGTGAAATACTCGTGCGCTTTATTTTAATACTTGTTAAGATAAATTTATTGATAATAATTTTTTTTTTTAAATACATCATTTTATAAATTGTTGTATTCCCAGCAATGGGTTGTGCGCTGGGCTTGGGACCCGCCACGTAAAAA
>NW_023458556.1:25807042-25813870 GCF_013731165.1 Rhagoletis pomonella
AAAAAATATTTTAGTAAGTTTTGGCTATTTTTCTTTATTTAAAAAATTTTATACCTTTTTTATTCTATTCTTTTTAAGGAAGTATAGCTTACTGTCCAAACAAAACCATATTAATCAAAATTTAAACTTTATAGAATATTCATAAAAATTCGACGAATTTAAAAAAATGTTAATTAAAATTTGAAACTTTTTAATCAGATATTTAAAAGTATGCAGTTTTGTAGCCTATTAAATTTTGGTATAATAATGTGCAAGTGTGAAGTAGCTAGGACTTGTCTTTTGGCAATTTTTTATTCACACATTTTCTTCCCTACAGAGAAAATTTGACAAGTTTTTTGTATGGAGCAAATGAGTAACAACTTACATAAACTAATTTTTTTCTATGAAATCTAATAAGAAAGCTAAAAATTTTGATGTCACTTTATCGAGTTGTGCTAGTTTTCGTACAAAGTTTGAAGTTTTTACTTGCATACACTTTCATAAAACAAATAATAAACAGTAAATAAACCAAAGGGAAACAGCCAAAGAATGTTAAAATTTCTCTTCCCTATTTATATTTTCGCAATTGTTTATCGTAGCTATGAAATTACAGTTTGCATTTTATTCCGACGATTGTCGAAGCAAAATCGGAAAGATACGGCACTATTAAAATTTGTGTTTTAGATTACTATTTTGATGCACTGTACAAATAGTTTAGCAGCATGAGCATCCAAAAATGCACTAAAAACACAACAACAAAAAAAACAACACTACAAAAGCGTTGCAATAGCCACCATATTCGACTCCAACAGTAAATTGTTTAACAGGCTTCAGCTTGAAAGTCACTGCGATATAATCAAGAAGTAGCTGTATAGTTATAATAACGATCTGGTATTGCACAATACATTTTTAACAAGGAAGGCGAAAAATGGGAAGCAATACAAGTGACAGCCGGCACAAAGCGAACGCAGAGGAGCAGCAACCCCATTTAAAACATAGTAGACACATAAAAATTAAAAGAAAAAAAAGTGAAAAGGACAATTGAGTAAGTGAAAAAAAAATTAAAGACAAAACAAGTTGCAAGCGGAATGGCAAGCGACATTAACTAAATCGTTAAACACCGGTAACGACTGATTACCACTGAACACTTATACATACATACATACTTGCGGTTGCTCCTCTTCGCGCTGTTTGTTGGCTGTTAAAGATGATGAGATGAACAGGCATTTCTTTGTAACTGCAATAGTATATTAACGTACATACATATGCACTTGCTTATGTACGTATGTATGTTGCAACTTGCAAGCAAGCAAGGCTGTGTAGCTTGTTGCACACATGAAACATATTTTTTACTGCTGGTCGGTCTTTTATGGTCGTTGATTGCGTTCGTTCGTATTGTTGTTGTTATTGTTTGTACGTTTTATGCAATACAAATTGGTGAATGGTTTATGAGCCACACTACATTTCTCAACAGGAATAGGATATTTTTGCCAAGCATTCAAAGAGCGAGTAGGAAATGTTCAATGGTAAGTGTTAGCTACCCAGTGAAACGGTGTCGACGGAACTATTATTAGATATTTGGAAGGAGGAACATGAATGGTGTTGATGATAATGAATTTAGATACATACATACAAATGTGTAAATGCGAAAATAATTACAATTTTACGGGTATTTCTATTCATCACAACTCTTTAATCGTCAGATTGATGTGACTAGGCAACTTTAATGCCAAATGAAAATCTTAGAAAACAAAAAACAGTCGGGTCATAATTTAAGAGCATAAAAGTTAATAGATTATAAAGAGACAATCGATCTTTGCAAGAGTCATTGCCTTGCTCTTTCAAAGCAGATCCATGGGGAATTAGTAATAATACTACAGCTTTTATTTTTCTTTTTACATTCGTTGGTGAAAGGATGGGGCCAGCCTGAGAAAATGGCAAGGGCTACTTTTTTTTAATGTATATATATGTATATGATAGATCCGCATCGTGCGTTCGATTTTAAAAAACTATGGTGTCAAATTAAAGAACTTGGCCTGCAGATGTGCAATACGGTTTTACTTTTTCGAAAAGAGTTGCCACCTGCTAAAATATTTAATGAAAATTATTGAACAATCAGTGCCATTAGATCTGCAATGTTCGTTCGTTTCTTACAAATTAGGTGCCAAACTAAAAGGCTTGGACTGCAATAAGCTTTTAGTTTTTCACAGAGAGTTGCCACCTTTTAAAAAATTAAAGTAAAATTATTTAAGAATTTTAATCAATTATTACAATATGGGTATCAATCGAAAAGGTTATGAAAAGGTCTTATTTCGTAACTCTATTTAGTAGGGTTGCCACCTATTTAAAAACTCAAGCTAAACTTAAATTAAGGCAGTTAAGTAATTGAAATATTTATGTATCACAATTTGGGTGATAGACGAAAGAGATCTAAGAGGTTTTAGTTTGACAAGGGTTTCTACCTGATTGGAAAATCGAATTTAGTTGTCTTATGCCCAAGTTATGTGAAGTATTAAAATATGAGGTAAAACGGAAGAGTATTTAGAAATCTTAAGTTTAAATATTTAGAATATTTTTGAAGAGATTTAAAACGGTCTCCACCTGTTTAAAGAGTTAAATTCAAATACGTTAATAAATTAAATAGATTACTAAAATATGGAGATTAATTGAAATGTGTTTGAAAAGCCCTCTGAACTAAATTTAGGTGGGTTGTTTAAAAAACAAATTCAACTTAATTCATCAGTTAATTGAAATATGTATCACAATATCAAACAAAGGAAATGTAAGCATGTTATAGTTTGAAAATACTTTTTAAGACGGTTGCCAACTGTTTAAAGAGTCGAATTAAGTCACAACAAATATGAAATATTAAAATATTGATGTCAAACGGAGGAGTACTACGAATTCCTTAGTTTAAATATTTAGAATACTACTACTAAAAATACGACTTTACTTTTCATTCGGCCACCCTAATGTAAAAACATTAAATATCCACCAGAAAAGGGGCGAATCAGTTGAAACGTTCAAAGTTACCTGCAATGAGGCTAAAAATATTGTACAATCGACTGTAGCCAAGCAGCATATCAAACAATAGCCAAGACACCAGATGCCGATCAGATTGCGAAAAAAGGGTTTGGCACTTCTTGATGACAGCTGCAGAAAAATAACGATAGCCAAAAAAAAAAGAAAATGCAACAGTAAAATGCGTTGGCAGTGTGTAACTAATTTAGGCCATTTAAGCGATTTATATGCATCGCCTCAAACCACAGACAAAACATTTTTTACATAAAAATCAATTTTTTTTTATACTTTGTTTTTTTTTTGCATTCATCAACAGCATTTTTGCAAACGCAACGGTATTAGGTAGCTTTCGATGACCCGCATTTTTCTGCAGTGTCGTGCGACTGCAATATTTTTACGTTTTTATTTTGAAAATGCCTCGTATTAATTCAGTGAACACTGGGCGTGTTTTTAAATGAATGCATGGTTTCTGTGAAAATGACCACGATGGTTCTCATGCGATTGCACAGATCCCTTTGAGTGATTACGTTCAGTATGAAATGATTGTTAATGATTGTAAGATGACAGAAGGAAGAAGAGCAATTATAATAAATTAATTTTACGATCCACTCGCATTCAAAGAAAAAAAGGTGTGTCAGTTGAACGACGAAATTCGCCTTACTTCGCTTAGTGGTCATTCGTTATATGTGTTTGCTTTGAGTTGTGATATTTTGGATTTTATTAACTTAATTGGATTATTAAGTGCATCTTAGTTAGTCAGCCCTTGGGGTATAACAGAAAAGACACACTGCGATCTGAAAGATCTTTTATATCTCCTAAAGAGAGTCCCTAACCCAGTGTGCCCTAGGTTTCTCTAATTAATCCCAAAAGGGTATTGGTGGGCGAACTCTTTATTACAAAGGGTTCCACCATTGGATGTTTAAAATGGATTAAGCGCTGTCTGGCCAAAGCTATTCCGACATTGTGATCACACCTACTCAATGCATGTTAAATCGTAGTCGGTTGTGACCAGTCAAGTACCCAGCAAGTAGCCTGATGTCATTTTTATTTACTAAAATAATATCCCTTATGTTGAAAGGGTAGCCTAAAAGCCTGGCCTGTATATGGCCCACCACCACTCCTAAGAACTTTCACGTTCAGAGTAATTATAGCTCTCTGGAATAGGACCAACTGAGACCACAAACGATTCCAACTCCCAAAAAAAACAGTAAGCCGTCCCTCTGTATTGCCAATTCATCAGCAACCTCATTGCCTTGGATTCCACAATGGCTTGGTACCCAGCGCAGTGTAAGCTTGGTTTTGGTTGCCAAATTTGTAGCGTGTCAAAACCGTCTCAACTCATGGTATGAAAGGGCCCGAATGGCGCCTTTCACTCCATTGTCAAGGTTTAATTTTGCGCAGCTCAAGCGTGCTAGTAATTCAGCCTGAAATACCGTGGGCCGTTTGCCCATGATAATTGCAAGTTTGGCGCCAGGTCCATAAGTACCTGTACCTACTTTGTCCTCTTTTCTTGAATCGTCCGCATACCATTGTACCAACGTATGTCGGATCGAGGGCATGGAGTCCATTTGTCAATTCTTCGTGATGGGGGATATTCACTTGGAACTTTCTGCCAAAGCAGATTTCAGAAATATTTCCAACCCTGATACCTTCCCAAGAATACCTGCATGAAGGCTCTTTGCTTCGAAGCAATCACTAGATAGTCAAAGTTGCAGCTCCTTCTGGGTTGCTGTTTCATGGATAAAAATATGGACCAGAGTTCATCCTAGAGGCTACTCTCGAGCCGCGGTTGAGCAAATTCTTATTCACCCAGTATCGAAGGGAAATTCCAATCTTTGAAGTTTGTTTAGTCGTGGCATGGCAGTGTTTTGCAGTGTCTTCCGCCGCCACGCATAGCTCACAATCGGATGGATGATTATACGATAGAGCCACTCTATCAGCCTTGAGCTCAAGTGCATCTTAATAAATTAAAAAATTTAAAATATTCCTCATTAAGAAGGGGTTCGCTGAAGTGATTTTAAATATCCTACCCCATTCCTCTCGCGATTAACAACCTCCTAGTCAGACAACTTGATTTCGATGCCGATTCTTATGCGGACGACCTGGTAATCACTGTTGGAGGAAAGTTCGACAGTACTGTTTCTGATGTCATTAAAGTGGCGTGTCAATGAGGGCCTCAGCATACATTCGCAAAATCTGTACTTCAACACAAACAAATAGAAGCTGGACCTTGATTCTTTTCACCCTGACCACATGTAGGTGTATATGTAAGTGCATTGGTACAGGGGGGATGTAGAATAGAACAGGTGAGGGTGTTTATGAACCAACACTAGACTTTCTACTGCAATGGACAGAAGACTCACTGTCCTTCAGGCCGAGGTGTAAGCAATTTCGACACGTTTCATAGTAAACCCTGAAAACGTTCGAAAGTAACCTATATTTATATTGAATTTTCCGTCAGCAAAGTGGGCGTCAGCGCCCTATTTAGGAGAATGATAACCTTCAGCTTCATCAATGAGTTCTTTAACGCTCTTCATGAAACATGGTAACACTGTGCCGGTAACTAAGTCATTGCGGGAGAGATGGAAACGAGGTCGATGGCGAACAAGAAATGGAAATGTTGCAGACTTAGTCCACTACGAGACTTGCAATTAAGTTCTTATGACCGGTGGGGAATCTTAGACCGGCCAGGTTCTTAGACTATCCTTTCGCTAGAAATGACATAAATCTTTTAAACAGAGAAAATATCAGATTGCTTGCTAACCGTTTGTGAGCGTCTACGATCTCGCATACTGTCTTTGGATAATCTGTGCCGTTGTACAGCGTTGGCCAGACTTATACGGTCGACAAACGGGCTCGGTTATTTGCATAACCAGCCTTTATTTGCTTTAACTCATGTATTTTCCTCTTTAAAATGAGCATAAGCAGCCGAACAAATGCACGAAATTTTTGGGAATTAACTCGGGTTCGGGGAATTTTCGATGACAACACTGGTAAAAACTGCCAGTTGTTGTCTTTTGTACAAGTAAGCAAACGAAGCAGGCGAGTTTCGCATACGCGGTAGCCGAGTGGTGAGAGTTGCGGGCTACAAGCCTGTAGCTGCAAAGTTCGATCTACGGTTGGAGCGATTTCGAAAATTTTTTTAAATTTATTTATATATTTAATTTTACTTTATTTTGTTTTCATCTGCTTTATTTTACATCACATTTCTTATTTCACTATTAGTTAATTTTAATTTTTAGAGTTGAATTTTATTAAAAAGTCAACAACAACTAACTGAAAGCAACGTAAAAAAAATATAGAACTTATAAAAAAGAGAATGAAAAAGAAATAAAAAAAGTATACTGACCGTGGGACTCGATCCCACGACCTTGCGGCTGGTTTATCCGCATTACTGCCGTCTGTAAGGGTAAAATTTTAATTTGCATTTATGCTTATTAATTCTAATTAATTTTCTCCGTCTGTCTACCATATTAGACTGACAGTCGGTCGAACGCATTATTATTAAGAATTCGTACACCAAGGTATAGTTTGCGTTTATTATGGAATCGGATAGTAGCTTGGGATCTTAGGGGCAATGGCCATTGACCTTATTTATGTCAACCCATCCTGACCATTAGGCAGTGTCAGGTTATTACAAAAAGTCGTTGATAGGAGCGATAAGGAAGTACGTATGTATATGGTGAAATCTTTTCTGCAATTTAAGGAATAACACTGGACCACAAATTTCAACTTTTTCTCTTTACCAGAAACGCCGTTATGAAATTCTTATGTAAAATCCCCCCCTGATTCCGAAAATCAAGGTTATTTTTAATTCTATGGTACCGT
>NW_023458556.1:25813970-25814692 GCF_013731165.1 Rhagoletis pomonella
GGATCGCGTGCGGAAAGGCGCTGACCATGTCAAGTATGTGCAGACAAACAGCACAAACAAAAAGACAGACATGTCAACATGCAGCACATTTCAATGGGCCATGAAGCTGCCAACACTATCGAAACATAGTAAGGAGCATTTTTTTTGTTTGTTGTAGTTGCCGTTGCCGTTGCCGTTTTCGTAGTCGTACTGGGCAATGATGGCTAATGCTCACAACAATCTGTAATGGCTAATGGGCAGCAGATAAATGGATAATGGTAAGGTATTGGGCGCATATGTAAGTAAATAAGTAATTGCGCATTCTACCGATGTCTATTTATTTGCGCTCATTCCAAGCGTATTCATGTTTCATCGCTTCGTTGTGCGGTTCGGTTGTTCGCGTTCGCTGCTTAAGTCTTTCGTTTGCGACGCTGTTGGCGATGTTGGTGTTGTTTGTTTTGCTCTGTTACTGTTACTTATTGATGTTTGCTGTTGATGTTGCTTTTGTTGCTGGCGCATTTCATTAAATGTTGCATGCCATGCACTTCACATTCTCTGCCGTGTGGTATGTGATAATAAATTGTGTAAACTGTGTAGCATTTAAAATTGGCGGCAATTCAAGAGAATTTGTCGATTGCATAACTTTCATTTAGGTTTTTGCTTTACATTTTGGTATTTTTTTTTTCTTACTAAATCACATAACATGACATCAGTCAGCTAATTTCTATAGTTTTCAGTTTTTT
>NW_023458556.1:25817692-25823766 GCF_013731165.1 Rhagoletis pomonella
TCAAACCACAGACAAAACATTTTTTACATAAAAATCAATTTTTTTTTTATACTTTGTTTTTTGCATTCATCAACAGCATTTTTGCAAACGCAACGGTATTAGGTAGCTTTCGATGACCCGCATTTTTCTGCAGTGTTGTGCGACTGCAATATTTTTACGTTTTTTTTTTCTGAAAATGCCTGGTATTAATTCAGTGAACACTGGGCGTGTTTTTAAATGAATGCATGGTTTCTGTGAAAATGACCACGATGGTTCTCATGCGATTGCACAGATCCCTTTGAGTGATTACGTTCAGTATGAAATGATTGTTAATGATTGTAAGATGACAGAAAGAAGAAGAGCAATTATAATAAATTAATTTTACGATCCACTCGCATTCAAAGAAAAAAAGGTGTGTCAGTTGAACGACGAAATTTGCCTTACTTTGCTTAGTGGTCATTCGATATATGTATTTGCTTTTAGTTGTGATATTTTCGATTTTATTAACTTAATTGGATTATTGAGTGCTTCCTAGTTAGTCAGCCCTTGGGGTATAACAGAAAAGACACACTGCGATCTGAAAGATCTTTTATATTTCCTAAAGAGAGTCCCTAACCCGCGTGCCTTCGGTTTCTCTAATGAATACTAAAAGGGCATTGTTGGGCGAATTCCTTATTACAAGGGTTTCGACCCATTTAAAATGGATTAATCGCTGTCTGGCCAAAACTTCTCCGATGTTGTAATCACAGCTACTCAATGCATGTTAAATCGCAGTCGGTTGTGACCAGTGAAGTACCCAGCAAAATAATATCCCTTATGTTGAGATGGTAGCCTAAACGCCTGGCCTGTATATAGCCCACCACCGCTCCAAAGAACTTTCACGTTCAGAATAGCTCTCTCGAATAGAACCAACTGAGACCACAAACGATTGCAACTCCCAAAAAAACAGTAAGCCGTCCCTCTGTATTGCCAACTCGTCAGCAACCTCATTGCCTTGGATTCCACAATGGTTTGGTACCCAGTGCAGTGTAACCTTGGTTTTGTTTGCATGGCGCATTTCATTCCACTGTCAAGGTTTAATTTTGCGCAGCTCAAGCTTGGTAGTAATTCAGCCTGAAATACTGTGAGCCCTTTGCCCATCATAATTGCAATTCTGGTGCCAGGTCCATAAGTACCTGCACCTACTTTTTCCTCTTTCCTTGAACCGTCGCCGTACCATTGTACATATCTAAGATCGAGAGCAGGGAGTCCATTTGCCAATTCTTCGTGATGACAGATTTCTTTAGCCATGGTATCAGTAATTCCCCATATTTCCAACCCTGGTATCTTCCCAAGAATACCTACATTAAGGCTCTTTGCTTCGAAGATGCCACTAGATATTCAAAGTTGCCGCCCCCTCTGGGTTGCTGTTTTATGAATAAAAATATAGAGCAGATTTGATTATACTCTACTTTTTTGCAGTGTCTTCCGCCACCATGCATAGCTCACAATCGGACGGATGATTAGAGCCACTCTGACAGCCTTGAGCTCAAGTGCATCTTAATAATTTAAAAAATTTAAATATTTCTCATTAAGAAGGGGTTCGGTGAAGTAATATAAATATTCTACCCCATTTCTCTCGCGATTAACTACCTCCTAGTCAGACAACTTGATTTCGATGGCCGTTGTTTATGCGGACGACCTGGTAATCACTGTTGGAGCAAAGTTCGGCAGTACTGCGTGTGATGTCATTAAAGTGGTGTGTCAATGAGGGCCTCAGCATGCATCCGCAAAAGCTGTACTTCAACACAAACAAATAGAAGCTGGACCTTGATTCAGTTACCCTTGGAGGCACTTTGCTTGAATATAAATATCTTGGAATTACCCAAGATTGGAGTTTGCACTTAATAAATTTTTTTTATAAAGCCACCCGAGCCGTAAAGGCCGGTGAAAGCCCTTTGGTCGAATGTTTGGTCTCAGCTCTAAGTTAATAAAAGGTCTATGCTGTATGATAATACGTCCAATTGTCGCTTATGTCTCTTTAGCCTAGTAGCCAAAAAACAACACAAAATACATTAATACTACATTTTAATAAACTTCAAAAGTGAGCCTTACTCTCCGTCATAGGACTTTTTAAACCTCACACCTAGAGTCGCTTATGGGATGGATATTTTTGTTCAAGCAGCCTCTTTATGAAAACAGGAAACGGAAGAGTATGGTGGGTAAAATAATAGAGTTCGAACAAATATCAAAGTTCCAGAGCGCGGGCTCTTATCTCCCTGACCACATGTAGGTATATATGTAAGTGCATTGGTACACAGGCGATGTAGAACAGAACAGGTTAGGGTGTTTATGAACCAACACTAGACTTTCTACTGCAATGGACAGAAGACTCACGGTCCTTCAGGCCGAGGTATAAGCAATTTCGACATGTTTCAGAGTAACCCCTGAAAACGCTATATTGAATTTTCCGTCAGAAAAGTGGGCGTCAGAGCCTTATTTAGCAGAATGATAACCTTCAGCTTCATCAATAAGTTCTTTAACGCTCTTCATGAAACATGATAACACTGTGCCGGTAACCAAGTCATTGCGGGAGAGACGGAAACGAGGTCGATGGCGAGCAAGCGATGTAAGGCTCAAAGCCAATTTTTGTACGGTTGGAAAAATGTTGCAGACTAAGTCCTCTAGAGACTTGCAATTAAGTTCTTATGACCGGTGGGGAGTCTTAGACCGGTCAGGTTCTTAGACTATCCTTTCTTTTTCTGCAATTTAAGGAATAATTAAAATGTCACATTTATTGAAAAGGGCTCACTTTCGATAAAAATTTTGCATTCTTAGGAATGCTGTATATCAGCTTAAATCTCTGACTACAAACCTATTTTATTTGCGCATTAGTTAGACAGCTGCTGCAATTTTTTATACATGGAAACTTAAAAACAATTTAAATTTGAAACATTTTTACTAACTACATACATACATATGTATTTACCACAAACCCATACACTGTACGTTTCTGTGCGTAGCTCTTAAGCCAATTCCAGCAAAATCAAAAAAAATTCAGCCAGAAGTACGCACAAAAGCGCCAATTCAATGGTGAGATTGATGAATGAGACAACATGCCAGTGGCCATAATAATAAATAAACGCCTCTATCGTACGTGAATGGTGGCGTGGTGCACAGATATTAAGCACAACGAAATTCTTATGTTTTCAGCTGATTTTTTTTCTGTTTCTCTTTATCTAGTGCAAAAAAATTTGTATTTTACACAGCGCGTTAACATTCTTTGGTTTTTTTTTTATGTAATGTTGGGATTTTTTCGTCAGCAAATAACAATGCATTTAATAAGAGGCAATTAATTGTCGGATTGCTAGTAAGAAAAAAAAAACAACAACTAGTTAGTAAAAATCAGAATTCTGTAAACAACAAAATCAGGTACTTGCTTAGCGGCATTTTTTTTTTTTTTGTGAATAGCGGTTATATTGCGTATGAGTCATTTGTTTTTATTTTAATGTTGTTGCTTTTTTTTCGGGCAAGAGTAGCGCGATTTAGCTTGACACGCAACATTTTGCCAGCCACATGCATGCCTGCCTCACAACTGGCATCCGGCGTGAGGCATTTTATTGCAGAGTGCTTAGTGGCATTTATATCAAGTTGTGGTAATAAATTCTTTTGGCAGCGCAATCGATGCGCTTTTAAGATTTAAAATGCTTACGAACAAAAGAACACAGACAAGAATTTAAAAGGCTTGAATAGGTTTCGCATAAAACCACTGTTCTTAAACTGGCTTTAATATTTTAACATTAATATACGAAATCGTAGTAAAAGGGAGGAACGAGCGCTGCAGTGTTGGATAAGTACAAAGGAAGATGATTGCAAATGCTCTGGCGAATGTATGTAGTTATTGAAGTTAGTGCTCTGTTGGACTTTTCTGCTTTAATCGTAATGATCCCGGAAGCAACGAAGACGATATTATGTAGACTGTATACTAGGGTGTTCCTTAAAATATCAGCATCTAAATTATGTATGGTTTAAAAGGTTTATCCACCAGGCGGTGCTGGGGTCGATTAGGTTCATATTCAAAAAATAAATACTTACTTAAGTAAATATATAGGTGAGCGGAAGGTATATATCGTGCAAAAAATTTATTCACTACATGACACCAGAAAAAAAATGGGCGTAATCAAACAAACCGCTTCCAAGTAATGAAGTAACGTAAATATGTCGATTGGTAGCACCTGGTCTCGCGCAAATATTTACAGGAACGAAAAAGCTTTTGTCTTGTCTGAGCATCAGGGGGCTTTAAAAACTTACACTCACACATAGACAATGCAAAGTCACTAACCGAATGCACGATATCCCCTATCGGCCTATCTCTGAACACCGCGTTGTTGAGGATGATTCCAAAAATGGCGAGGAGGGCAGAGGAGTTTTTTTCTATACCTAGCACTGTCCGGTGACAGTCGAATGTTTCAATAAAATCGATTCACTAGCTAACTTGACTCAGCTCAACGTCCTGATTATTCTGGAATACTTTTCATGTGTCTATATCTTCTTCTTCTGAGAACAACTTACTGGAGGCGTCCCTCATTCTGCGTTTAAGCGAATGTAGCTTTAAAACAATAAACTTCCTTTTTATAATCAAGTTTTAACTCATTCCGATTAGTATTCACTAGGGTGATTGACTCGGTTTTTCCAAACCGGTTTTTACCGTTTTTTTTTGTTGGAAATCTATAGGCGGTTTTTTTGAAATGCTGATTTTTCGAATATCGAATAAACCGGATTCTTTGATCGAACAAACCATTTTTTTATTTTTATTTCATCCAAATCTTGACCTCTGAGTAAAACTTTTAGGTTTTTCGAAGTTTTGCAGTTCAAGAGAAGCCCCTAAATAGTTGCAAAATTATATCCTAGGTTTGGGGATGAACAGTATATCATATTTGATTCCAATAAAGGAATGCCTGGCGCTTTAACGCTTTATACGTGTTTGGCCGAGCTTCCCTTTGCATTCGTGTTCTGCTTTTTTTTATGGCACTCGGAGGATTGCTAATTTCACTGTTAATAGTTTTATTGCATCTTTTGGTCGCGACCTTATACCAAGATGAGAATTTTCACCCTATATTAACTATGTAAAATAAAACCGGTTTATCCGGGTTTTTCTTAATTTCAAAATGGTCAACCGGTTTTTTTTTCGAATTGCAATTTTTTCGAAAAACCCGAAACCCGGTTTTGGAAAAAAGGCGAATAATCGAATACCCTGTTGTTTACATATTTCCACAAAATCAAAGACAGAACCAAATTTGTATGTCTAATTGGGTCTTCTGCTTGTTTTGAAAATCTGGACCTACCAACTACATATGTATGTATTTGGTACATCATCGAAACTTTGTGAAAAGTCTAAGATATGTATTAAACATAAAAAATATAATATATCGAAAGAACTAATGATTTTCAACTTTACTTCACACCTCCCTTCGTAGCTGCATGAATGCGGCAGAGCAAGCAATCAACGAATCTTAAACATTCGACTTACATAGTTTAAACTTTCAGGCGAGCCTTTTTTTCTGATAAATTCTTATTTAAAGTGCAGTTGCAGACGCCATTAACTTAACATATTTGCTGATTGAATTTACGTGCGCTTGCATACCTGTGATGCAAATATATGTAATTTCCTTACTTATTTTAAAATTATTGCAAAATACTACGACCAAGACCATGTACGTGTACATATAATACATTATTAAAACCAAGATTTTTCAATTTGGTTACTGCAATACGAAAATCTAAACAAAAAAACAATAAATAACCAAAAATTGCTTACTCGAACTCCGCCTTATCCGCATAAGCGAACCCTAAATGACCAACTCTAAGCAAATCTAAAACAAAATGTTCATTGGCGCGCACACAAATGAGGCGATTGACCGCGCTAAAACTAAACCAACTGCCGGACTGCCTACTCACAAACCTGCAACTAGCTAAGTTCTTGTCTCCCCGCGTGTGTTTGTCTATTCACAACTGCTTGATTTGTCCACTCTTCGATTTGCCTCAGAAATTACAACAAGTCACGAAATCTGTAGCAGTAGCACATAAATTGTCCGAAAATAAAAATGTGTTTTTTT
>NW_023458556.1:25823866-25827187 GCF_013731165.1 Rhagoletis pomonella
GTAGCAGTAGCACATAAATTGTCCGAAAATAAAAATGTGTTTTTTTTTCGCATTCGAGTTTAATCGCAAAATCAGAAAAAATGCTCATACGTTATGTAGACAGAGCGAAAAAAAATTGAATAAAAAAGAAACAGCATTTGCCAACAAGCGAAAAAAAACAAAGCACAATTGGCTAGCGCTTAAATGACTTTGTTTTTGGGCGGTTACGTGGAATTTCGATTGTTGGCGATTTATTAAGTTAGTTTAGGAAAATCAAAAAAAAAAAACGAATCTGTAAGCCCAAATCAAGAAATAAAATGCAGCAATATTTTTTTGTTAAAAAAATACAATTATTATAGAAGAGATGTTGCAAAAGTTGAAGGAAAAATCACAGTTGCTAACTCATGCAAAAACGGTGAGTAAAAGACCTTAACGACAAAATATTGAGTCATATAAAACTTTAAAATATACTTCATCAGGTATGGTTGAAAAATAGTCATTTTCTGACAATTCGTTTAAATTTTGCTTCATTTCGAGCGGCACAGACCGTTGCGCTTCGATATCGGTTGCGGAAATCAATTTTAGCACAAGAATCCCAAGCAGGGAGGAGTGGAAAGAAGATATAGCATTGACATCTATACAGATGGCTCGAAACTCGACGGTAAGGTATGACGGGTCATTTTCTCACGAGACCATCCTCTGAAAATCTCTTTTAGGTTACCAGACTACTGCAGCATTCTCCAAGCTGAAGTTTCAGCTGCATGGAGGCTGCTCCGAAGCTTGGAGCCGAAATGGTGGGAAGAGATGTATTAATTTTTAGTGTTAGCCAGGCTGCAATCAAAGCTCTGAGCCCTTTCAAGCTTTACTCACAGAATACGCTGGACTGCCGGCTATCTCTACAGGAGATGGCCAAGCAGAACAGACTCCACCTCAGAAGAACTTGCAAGGCAAGGCACGACTAATCATATTCTTCCTAATAAAGAACAAATTGGTATGACTTTTTCTAGTGGAATTTGTATACAAACCAGCTGAAGAAAGATGCAGTAAAATAACGGCTTGTCGTATTTCCGGGCAGACGTGGCTTAATTGAGATCGGAAGCGGTCACGAAGGGTATACTCTATTAGAAGAGGGGATATATCTAATGTTGTGCAGGAAGGCTCGGCGTTCATCTTTTAAGATGTTGCAGAAGCTGTAAGGACAAGGAAAAGGAGGAAACAGCCTTATATCTCCTGCCCTGCACTGTGTAGAAGCAGGTTGCGTCATATGGGCTCATTGTTCTTTGCCGACCTTATGGAGGTTTCAAATACCGGCATAAGATGCCTGATGAAGATCATCGGCGACACGAAATGGTTGAACAGGGAGAATAATTTAACGGTGTCAAACTGTGATAACACAATGGGCCTTCTATCTATGACCTAAGTGTGCCGTTACCTATGTACATACCTACCTAACTAACACATTTGGCAACACTAATCCAATAGCTTAAAACTAAAGTGCATTTGAAAGGCGACATTTCAGGCTCTATTTTAATAAAGATTTGAAAATGAGTGAAATATCTGAAGAAATACGCTGTGCGATGATATTTTTACTATAAAAAGGTGAAAACACAGCAAAAATATGCCGAAAAACTTGTAAAGTGTACGTGAGAAGGCAGGAGCGGTTTTCTTGATTCTGTTGCGGAAATTTTGATGTCAAAGATGCATCTCATTCTGGTCGGTGAATCACTGAAAAAGTCGCTGAAATAATGCAAATGTTTGAGAAATACCGGCACTAAACATCAATCACACAACCGATGCCGCACCACAAACGACTTCTAAGCCTGAATTGACGGCAAACAAGGTTTGGTGGGAATCGAAGGGAATTGTCTATTATGAACTGCTACAGTTTTCAACGATAAACCACAGAAATTCTAGATCGATGGGTATATGAAGAGCCCTAAAAATGGCAAAAGGTCATAGATAATTATGTGCTTGATTAAAATTGATTGCCGTTTATTAAAATTTTCAAAAAATGTGCCCAAAAATCCGCGAAGTTTTTTCATATGACCCTATTTATGGATCCTTAGCTGTTCTGACTGTGCAAGGAAAATTTTTCTGCCAAAGTATTCAAGACGCTCAGAACTTTGACCAATTAAGCGAGCGTATTATTAAGGAACAATTAACGAAAGATGAGAGAATATCAAGTCGAATCTAGAATATGGGGGCCTAATGACCGATACTAAGAGTACGCATAAAGTAGGAGGAAATACTTCTCCGCTCTGTTGAATGTTCAAAACCCTGAAGCCAGTAGAATAGGTGAAAGCATGCCTGCAGTCGAATACGAAAATGACGAGCTACGACTAAGGTATAAGGGCTTATGGAGCATTTTGTGTGAAAAGCTGAAACCACCGCCAACAAACTGATTGAAACTTATCAGTGTGGTATTAGACATGGTAATTCCACCAAACGTCAAATATTGGGGAAGACGGACAGTCGCGAAACTAATACGCTTTGCAAAATGATGTTGAGTAATACCATAAACTTCGTAAATATTTTGGAAGGGCCTCTCCGGACCGTTTGATACCAAACGAAGTTTTAGCCAGGCCGACTACCTGTCGTGTACTGCTGATAGTTTTAAGTTCGACAAAGTAGACTATTTCAGTTATTTGTGAACCAACTTTAACACCGATAATAATGTCAGCCCAGAAATCAGATTTTAAAATGAGTAGGCAATTCTGAATTGAAGTCCTCTCTCAACGTGTGAAAACCACACTATATAAATAAGTCATTCATCATTCTCGTGCTGGTATAGAACGTGGAGACTTGGACAGCGGATCCGGTCCATATGGACGGACGCAAACGCTCCAGCCATCCAGAGTGTAGAACCCGGATACCGCTGCTGGTAGCAAAGGAAGAGGGAGACCTCCTAATAATAATAATAATACGATGAAAAGATCAAATCGCGAAGAACTTGGCTTCACTTGTCATTTTCAATTGGTGTCATTTGGCACAGAAGAGAAACGACTAGCTTGCTTTACTGAACTCGGCCAAAATAGCTAAAGCGAATGAATATCATTAAAAATTCTCTTGATATGCTACTATACCTTTGACAGTTGATATTAGCGTGCAACCATAACTAAAATTTTTGCGGCTTTTGCACAAATCTCTGGCAATTGTTTTCATATTTTGGCATACAAAATATATACAAATATATATACATATGTACATATGTGTACATATTGTTAAGTACATATGTATGTACATACATATACATATAAACAAAAGTTAGCTGCATCAAGGTCCTTACACGCCTTGCAGCTTTGCCTTTTATGAATAGTCAGTTATTATAATTGGCATTCAGTG
>NW_023458556.1:25827287-25829665 GCF_013731165.1 Rhagoletis pomonella
CACTGAATGCCAATTATAATAACTGACTATTCATAAAAGGCAAAGCTACAAGGCGTGTAAGGACCTTGATGCAGCTAACTTTTGTATATATGTATATGCATATATATATGTAGTTAACTATATGTATACGTATGCACATACATATATATGTATATATTTTGTATGCGAAAATATGAAAACAATTGTCAAACCCGCAAATGGCTATGGTTGCACGCTAATATCAACTGTCAAAGGTATAGTAGCGTATCAAGAAAATTTTTAATGATATTCATTCGCCTTAGCTATTTTTGCCGAGTTCAGTAAAGTACGCTAGTCGTTTCTCTTCTGTGCCAAATAATACCAATTGGAAATGACAAGTGAAGCCAAGTTCTTCGCCATTTGGTCTTTTCATCGTATAGGAAGAGGGAGACCTCCTTTGCTACCAGCAGCGGTATCCGCGTTCTACACTCTGGATGGCTGGAGCGTTTGTGTCCATCCGTATGACATTGTCAAGCCAGCGCAGCCGCTGTCCAAGCCTCCGCGCCATATACCAGCACGGGAAAGATGAATGACTTATATAGTGTGGTTTTCACATGTTGAGAGAGGACTTTAATTCAGAATTGGCAACTCATTAGGCCCCCATATTCTAGATCCGACTTGGTATTCTCTCATCTTTCGTTAATTGTAATTGAAAAAATTTCCTTTCACAGTCAGAACAGCTAAGGATCCATAAGTAGGGTCATATGAAAAAACTCCGCGAATTTTTGAGTACATTTTTTGAAAATTTTAATAAACGGCAATCAATTTTATTCAAGCACTTAATTATCTATGACCTTTTGTCGTTTTGCAGCTTGCTTCATAATTCCATGGGTTTAGAATTTCTGTGGTTTATCGTTGAAAACCTTGGCCAAGTATTTTCAATTGCTCTTCGGTCGGCAAACTTCTTACCACCAAGAAAGTTTACAGAGACCAAAACAAATGAAAGTCAGACGGAGCCATGTCCAGGCACACTTAGGCCATAGATAGAAGGCCCATTATGTTACTACAGTTTGACGCCGTTAAATTATCCTCCCTGTTCCAACATCTTGTGTCGCCGATGATCTTCATTAGGCATCTTATGTCGGTATTTGAAACCTCCTTAAGGACGGCCAGGAACGGTGAGGCCAGATGACGCAGCCTGCTTCTACACAGTACAGGGCAGGAGATGTAAGGCTGTTTCCTCCTGTTCGTAGTCCTTACTGTTTCTGCAAAATCCTCGGAAAGGCACGCCGAGCCTTTCTGCACGCTTACCTATTAGACAGTGCCCGGTTAGAGCCCCCACAACATTAGATATATCCTCTCTTCTAAGAGAGTATATATGCCCTTTGTGACCGCTTCCGATCCCAATTAGGCCACGTCTGCCCGGAAATATGACAAGTCGTCATTTGACTGCATCTTTCTTCAGTTTGTTTGTATACAAATTTAAATAGCAAAAAGCATACCAGTGCGTTCTTTACTAGGAAGAATCTGATTAGTCGCGCCTTGCCTTGCAAGTTCATTTGAGGTGTAGTCTGTTATCTCCTGTAGAGATAGCCGGCAGTCCAGCGTATTCTGTGAGTAAAGCTTGAAAGGGCTCAGAGCTTTGCAGCCTGGCTATCACTAAATATTAATACATCTCTTCCCACCATTTCGGTTCCAAGCTTCTGAGCAGCCTCCATGCAGCTGAAACTTCAGCTTGGAGAACGCTGCAGTAGTCTGGTAACCTAAAAGAGATTTTCAGAGGATGGTCTCGTGAGAAAATGACCCGTCCTACCTTACCGTCGAGTTTCGAGCCATCTGTATAGATGTCAATGCTATATCTTCTTTCCACTCCTCCCTGCTTTGGATTCTTGTGCTAAAATTGATTTCCGCAACCGATATCGAAGCGCAACGGTCTGTGCTGCTCGAAATGAAGCAAAATTTAAACGAATTGTCAGAAAATGACAATTTTTCAACCATACCTGATGAAGTATATTTTAAAGTTTTATATGACTCAATATTTTGTCGTTAAGGTCTTTTACTCACAGTTTTTGCATGAGTTAGCAACTGTGATTTTTCATTCAACTTTTGCAACGTCTCTTCTATAATAATTGTAGTTTTTAACAAAAACAAATTTGGTTGCATTTTATATCTTGATTTGGGCTTACAGATTCGTCTTTTTTTCTTTTTGATTTTCCTAAACTAACTTAATAAATCGCCAACAATCGAAATTCCACGTAACCGCCCAAAAACAAAGTCATTTAAGCGCTAGCCAATTGTGCTTTGTTTTTTTTCGCTTGTTGGCAAATGCTGTTGCTTTTTTATTCGATTTTTTTCGCTCTGTCTGCATAACGTATGAGCATTTTTCCTGATTTTGCGATTAAACTCGAATGCGAAAAAAA
>NW_023458556.1:25829765-25833176 GCF_013731165.1 Rhagoletis pomonella
GTGCACACGATAACTCGAGTAAAAATTGAGATATCTTAACGAAACTTCGTACATGCACTTCTTTTGGGCTTAGGACGGATGGTATTGAAAATGGGCGAAATCGGACAATAACCACGCCTACCTCCCATATAACGGTAATTTTCAGAAATACGAAAACTGCGATATTTTAGTAACTACTGAAGATAATTCACTCAAAATTGACATTTAGAATAACTTTTAGACGAGAAATAAGAATATTAAAAATTTTTGGCAAATGGGCGTAGCCACGCCCACTTATAGTTACATGTGTATATTTTGGTAACCGCCGCACCAATTTCTTCCAAACTTGGCACAGTTGTTGACCCTGGTACAGCATACCAAATGGCCGAAAATTTTTAAAATCGGTCAATAAGCACGCCCACATCCCATATAACGGTAATTTCGAGAAATACGAAATCCTCGATAAATCAGTAAATATTAAAGCTAATTTATTCAAAATTGATGGTTGCAACAATTCTTTATCAGGAAATACTCTTATGATAAAATTTTAGAAAATGGGCGTAGCACCGCCCACTTATGATCACATATATGTATATCGTTAACCGTTTTAGCAATTTGTACCAAACTCGGTATGATTATTGTGCTTGCCACATAAAAGCGAACCGTTGAAAATTATTGAAATCGGACCAAAATTACGGCCGCTTTTCATATAACGGTAAATTTCAGAAATGCTTGAAATTTCAATATTTCGAAATTTAAGGATGCTAGTTTACTTAATACACCCGCTTATCATGTAGCGGTAGCTTTCGGAAAGGTGGAAAACATATATTTAATACTTGCGCCGGGTATTTAATGTTCGGCTCCGCCCGAACTTAGACTTTCTTACTTGTTTATTTTTTTTTTTGAGCTAACTCACCATTTTCTTTAATAAAATTGAAAGTTAAGTAAAAACTTACCGATACGTAACTCACTCATAAAATTAGTCAAATAGTATATGTTTCCATTACCTTTTTCTTTGAAAAATGGAGAAATTTGGCAAAGTATAGTGCTGCATAAAAAGTAGTAAATGCAAAAAAAGACTTAAAGTAGAAAAGATCCTAATGCTCGCAGCGTATCTTTTTACAAAAGGTGTGATAATAAAAAAGTTGTGGTCTACTTTATATAGGCCACTTTTACCGACATATATGTATACGAAAAAAACTAATCGAAAATCGCCGCTGTGGTGTAGTGGTAAGCAGTGCGCGCTTTCACTCACCAGCACCTGGGTTCAAGCCCTGGTCAAAGCAACATCGCAAAAAATTTAGAAAAAGGTTTTTCTTAACAGCGGTCGTCCCTCGGCGGGCAATGGCAAACCTCCGAGTGTATTTCTGCCATGAAAAACAGCTTCTCATAAAAATACAATAGCCGTTCGGAGTCGGCGTAAAACTGTAGGTCCCTCCGCTTTGTGTGACAATATCAAGGCGCACGCCACAAGTTGGAGGAGAAGCTCGGCCAAACACTAACATATGTGTAAGCGCCAATCTATTATTATTATTATTATTATATGTATACGAAAAAAACTAATCGCAAATATACTACTGTTTTTGCATCAAAAAGTTAGACTTTCTTTTTCATGATTGTTTACCACACAATAACATAGATTTGACAAATTTGCAAAGAAACATTTTGAAAACAAAAACAGTGCTTCGAAAAACGAATTTTGCCAATGACAAAGCTTGACGAAGACTCTATTGTATTTCGCTTAGATTTAGAAACTTGATACCATTGTAAGTTGTCGATAAAGTGGTACGAGAAACATGGCGTCAATTTTGTCTAGAAAAATGCCAATCGTCTAAATTGTTCTGAGATCAGGCAAAATGAAATGACTCAGGTCATAATGAAAATAAAATTGCTGCTGATGATTCAAGTTGCTAAAAACGAAAGAGAATTGCCAAAATATACATAAATAGGGTAAAGGTGTTTCATAACCACGCTTCACCATATTATTTAAGGTATGATATATGTATGTACTTTTATATTCACCTCTCTTAAGGAATAATAGAACCTATTGGTGTTTTCGTGCACGATTCTAAAATAAAGGCAAACGGTGATAAAATTTTGTGTACGATTCTTAAAATGTTCCAATTTTGCAAGGCAGAAAAGGCACATTATCAGCCCTTTGATGCTTTGTCAGACGAAATGGTTGCCACGAAATCAGATGGTTGCGCAAAACAACAATATTATGAAATGCGTTAGCTAGACAAGGACAAAAAGGCAATAACATACCACTTTACAGGGTTGAGTGTAACATCAAAAACATTTTGCACCGTGGAAGTGCAACATTTTTTGGAAGAAACGAAATCACCATTAGTTGCTACAAAATATTATGCAAATAATTTAGAAGCGAAAAGTTGTCGCATGAGCGCTCCCACAAAATTGTCAAACATAAAATTTATTTGTATGAGTTTCCATAGAAAAAATGAAGAAGAAATCAAAAATAATAAATACGCTAAAAACAAATGAGCCATAAAGCTAAAGTTTGCATATAAAATATAATGGACTGGCAAGTCGTTTGTCTCAAATATATGCACTGTGTTTTATTTCTACATTAGTGTGCGTCTTATTTTGCAACTTTGACCTACAAAGCTAAACCCACTCTCGGTAGAAAAGTTCGCTTGTTCACATAAAAATGATATGCGACAAAATTTCCAAATTGGATAATGAAAAGACGTACCGCAGATGCCAAAAGTTGCCCAAATTCAAGAAATTGTTTACAAAGTTGAGCTTAAGTAAGTGGCAGGCAGGTTTAATATATTTTCAGGGCACCTAATGTGCTTTTGCCTGCTGAATCTAAAAATGGCCACACAATTGGGATAACTCCTAAATTAATAAAAAACTTCAAATCTCAAAATCTAGGAAACTGTAATTTTTAGAAAAAAAAATCTGTTTGACTCGAATTTTGAGAAAATGTGAAAGTAAGGTAGCCTTATCTGAGACCAACGCGCAAAAATACATTCAGTAACATTGATATAAAACTTTTTGTTTACTGATCTTTAGACCATCGTTTCCATTTCATGAATTTGTCAACTTCCGTTATGCTGAGACACGTCTTTCCGTTATTCGATTAGGAAATTTTTCGCAGATCCGTTTCTCTAACCAAACGAACCTATTCAGAGGAAGTCTTGCTTATTTTTTTCAAACACATAAGGCACACATTAATGTACATGCATACACACGTTCATACAAATATGTGCTCATACGTAACTTTGACAATAAAAAATGTAACCTGTCCTAAATATAGCTGCACCACAACAAAGATTTAGTAAAATAAATATAAAAAACACTCTGTTCTTGAAAACTGTGTAGAAAAAAGAACTAAGAAACATATCTGCAAAAATATTTTTGAAAATCTTTCAGGAAAATTGTTTTCGTTGAAGCGAGTGAAGCATATGC
>NW_023458556.1:25833276-25836346 GCF_013731165.1 Rhagoletis pomonella
GCATATGCTTCACTCGCTTCAACGAAAACAATTTTCCTGAAAGATTTGCAAAAATATTTTTGCAGATATGTCTCTTTGTTCTTTTTTCTACACAGTTTTCAAGAACAGAGTGTTTTTTATATTTATTTTACTAAATCTTTGTTGTGGTGCAGCTATATTTAGGACAGGTTACATTTTTTATTGTCAAAGTTACGTCTGAGCACATATTTGTATGAACGTGTGTATGCATGTACATTAATGTGTGCCTTATGTGTTTGAAAAAAATAAGCAAGACTTCCTCTGAATAGGTTCGTTTGGTTATAGAAACGGTTTCCTAATCGAATAACGGAAAGACGTGTCTCAGCATAACGGAAGTTGGCAAATTCATGAAATGGAAACGATAGTCTAAAGATCAGTAAACAAAAAGTTGTATGTCAATGTTACTGAATGTATTTTCACGCGCTGGTCTCAGATAAGGCTAAATTACTTTCACATTTTCTCAAATTTGGAGTTAAACAGTTTTTTTTTTAAAGATTACAGTTTCCTAGATATCCCAATTGTGTGCCCATTTTTAGATTAAGCAGGCCACTTACTTAGGATCAACTTTGTAAACAATTTCTTGAATTTGGGCAACTTTTGGGCATCTGCGGTACGTCTTTTCATTATCCAATTTAGAAATTTTGTCGCATATCATTTTTATGTGAACAAGCGAACTTTTCTACGGAGAGTGGGTTTAGCTTTGTAGGTCAAAGTTGAAAAATAAGACGCACACTAATGTACAAATAAAACACAGTGCATACATTTGTGACAAACGACTTGCCGGTCCATTATATTTTATATGCAAACGTTAGCTTTATGGCTCATTTGTTTTTAGCGTATTTATTATTTTTGACTTCTTCTTCATTTTTTCTATGAAAACTCATACAAATTAATTTTATGTTTGACAATTTTGTGGGAGCGCTCATGCGACAACTTTTCGCTTCGAAATTATTTGCATAATATTTTGTAGCAACTAATGGTGATTTCGATTCTTCTCGAAAATGTTACACTTCACCGGTGCAAATGTTTGATGTCTAGCTAACGCATTTTAAAATATTGTCGTTTTGCGCAATCATCTGATTTCATGGCAATCATCACCCCTAAAAAAGCTTCAAAGGGCAGAGAATGTGCCTTTTCTGCCTTGCAAGAGTGTGACATTTTAAGAATCGTACACAAAATTTTCCCACCGTTTGCCTTTATTTTAGAATCGTGCACGAAAACACCAATAGGTTCTATTATTCTTTAAGAGAGGTGAATATAAAAGTACATATATCATACCTTAATATAATAAAGCCACGTTTAACATTTTGCTTCTTCACAGAGTGGTTATGAAACTACATATAAAACTATATAAAAGATAAAAAATAATTATGTTACTGCTGCCGCGAACAAATGAAAATTCATAAATTTTTTGTTTATCCTTCTAAAGACCTTATACCCTGAAGAGGTTTTCAAACCCAAATGCTTTAACTAGATTGGGGGTAACCACCACTGAAAATCGATTCAGCAGTAAATCACTCTTAAAATCGGAGTAAAACCAAAATTTTCGTAATAGATTTTCATTTTAAATTTGCGCTTTCATTCGAATAAAAAATTTTTAAAATTTTGCTTGAACAAGTAACTACAATATTTTCTTGGGGATCCTTCAACACTTTTCGTCAAGAATCCTCTTTTGAAACTTATACTTAGTTATATGAAATTTAGATAGTATTTTAAATGCAAAAGCAAAACCCGGGAAATACGCGAAAACTCTAAATTTAAAGTTAACTTCAGTCATTAGACGCTGCACATCATTTCGTGTTATCGCGGAAAACACCTTCAACCTATTTATGCATATTTTGGCAATTCTCTTTCGTTTTTAGCAACTTGAATAATCAGCAGCAATTTTATTTTCATTATGACCTGAGTCATTTAATTTTGCCTGATCTCAGGACAATTTAGAGGATTGGCATTTTTCTATTGACGCCATGTTTCTCGTACCACTTTATCGACAACTTACAATAGTATCAAGTTTCTAAACGTAGCCAAAATGGAGTAGAGTCTTCGTCAAGCTTTATCATTGGCGAAAGTCGTTTCTGCAAGCACTGTTTTGGTTTTTCAAATGTTTCTTTGCAAATTTGTCAACTTTTATCTATAGAGGTATTCACGATCCAGTGCATACTGCCTAGCATGGTGCATAGATAACATAAATAGCATGATTGTTGTTGTTTCATGCGTTCAAACAACAACAAAATTAGCCAATCATGCTATCTATGCACCATGCTAGAGAGTATGCACTGGATCGTGAATACCCCTTATGTTTTTGTTTGATAAACAATCATGAAAGAAAGAAAGTCTAACTTTTTGATTCAAAACCGATAGCATGCTTGCCTTTTTTTTTTTTTGTATACATATATGTCGGTAAAAGTGGTAGAACATAACTCTTTTAATATCAGACCTTTTGTAAAAAGATACGCTGGGACCATTAGGAACTTTTCTACCTAAAGTCTTTTTCTGCATTTACTACTTTTTATGCAGCAGTATACTTTGCCAAATTTCTCAATTTTTCTAAGAAAAATGTAATGAATACTCATTTGACTCATTTTATGTGTGAGTTTCGTGTCAGTAAGATTTTACTTAAATTTCCATTTTTTAAAGAAAATCGTAGGTTAGCTGCAAAAAAAAAATCAGAGACCCAGACCACGCGTGTAAAAACGGAGCAGGAGCGGAGGAGTAGATTATACAATTTTTTCAAAAACCGGAGTAAATCTCCTCCGATCGGGGTGAAGTCCGAACGCTGAGGTGTGTATCTCTCTCGTGCGATATCTAGAGGCAATGCTAGAATAACTGAGAAGAAAATGCGGCTATGCAGACTCATTCAAAACGACTACAGTGGTGATTACATTTATAACAACTAATTACGTACTGTGTTGGTATTTGATGGCCACTTCCGTTCACAAAGCAAAAAGAAAACAATGTATGTAAACAGCATGCTACAAAATAAAACGTATACGCCTCGTCTGATCGATAACCAAAAAAACCGAAAACCGATAATTAAATAATTAGAATGTTA
>NW_023458556.1:25836446-25844954 GCF_013731165.1 Rhagoletis pomonella
TTTTTTTTTCACTGCGCTAAATGCCTGCTGCTCATGTCACTAACGAAAATTGTCACAGCTGGTATTTGAAGTTAGCAAACAAACATTACAGTAACAAGCATGCGTTTGTAAGAATTTGTTTGACAAGCGTGTTGTTGCATGTTGTCATATGTCATGTTTATTATAAGAAACGGTCCGGTGAAGTCTACCCCTATTACCTTAAAGGACAGCGATAATGCTATTCCTTCAGGAGCCAGAGTTTCATAATTTGGGAGCGCGAGTTCTGTTTCATAATAAAGTTTAGATACCACGAATTTTTTACAATACCGACAACTATTTTTTAAATATTTTATTTTTAGCTAATTTTTTTATAAAAATATGGTTAATTCTACAACAAACACCCCAAATATCAGAGTTCCAAACCTTATGCAAAAGTAAAGAAAATTCTGCAAATTTTCATCCAAATATTGCACTTTTTTATTTACACTCTTTAGAAAAAAGTTGAGTACGCAGTTATTTAGCCCATTCAATTTAGGTATGTTCCGCGTAAATGTTTCTTACACAAATCTTTGAAAAAAGTTAAAAAAACAGTAGCCTTGATACAATTTTTTAATATTTTTATGTAGATTTTTTAAGCCTAAACTGTTTTATCAACGGGGGGAGTTTTTCAAAAATCCTTTAATAAACTATTTTTATTCATAAAAAACTCCATTTTTAGAGGTATTTTCAACCGGTCCAGCTCACGTAAATCTTAATATTCTTCCGAAATATTTTGATAGAAATCTTAAAATATACTAGGTTTGCAGTCTAATGACAGTATTCGAAAAAGTTATAGCCGCACCAAATTTTCACACGTTTTAAAATATTATTTTAGAACACCTTCAACCGCCGCTCGCCCCCCCCTTAATACGCCCTTGGCTACCATGCAACATGATAGAAAAATATTCCTTTCATAATTAAGGTTCGTTCTGGACATCGGTCACTAGGTCGCCATGGTTGTTCTTACAAGATTTCGCTGTACTAATTCTCTGGTAAAATTTTCGGGTGTTTTTCCTGTCGGGCAGCATTTCAAGCTCTTGGAACTCACGTATTTCATTCTCCCTTTTGTTATTGCGGAAAATACGTCTCGTTCTCTCTTCAGTTCCCTATTACAGTCCCACATAGCACGCGTTGTCCCCGATCGCCACGTAGACCTGTAGGCAGCATCTCCTTTCTCTGCAGCTTCTTGACACTCCTCATCGTACCAGTTGTTCTTTCGGTCTCGCTGATATCCGACAACCTCTTCAGCGGCGGAACGTATTGAGCGGGAAGTGTAATTCTACTGCTCGCATATGTCGGTGTTTTGTGGAGTGCTCTCTGCGAGCAGGTGTGAGAGCGGAGTTGCGAATTCATACGTTAGTTAGTGTTGCTTCTTTTAACTAAGCTAGAGGTTGTTTAATGTCTCGACAAAACTTAAAAAAAGGTCCTTCCCTGAATTAAGACCACTTCTAATGAAACTCAATTAAGTTAAGTTATAGATGAAGTCGCACCGGCTCTAATGACCCTTTAGTTGAATGAAAATAGAACAAACCATTGCTTTGGGCTTCTTGAAAATTTCAAAATTTGGTTTCCAATATAAAAATTGAATGGACATATTTTCTGTCTCTCCCCAATTTCTACGCGCCAGATAAATCTCTGTGAACTCTTTGTTTACTTTTACTACTTTACTTACTTTTTACTATTTATTGCATTGCAGCTGTTGCACATACATTCATACATACACGGGCTGCAATTGTTTTTATTATTTGCGATTTGTTTTTTTTTTTTTAAATCATAACATATTTGCATAAATTTTGCTTGTCATATCGGTTTTGCCACCGCTGCCAGTCACTGTTGCATTGGACAGTTGGGCATTTGCAATTAGGCTTAATTTGAATTCCGCAGTATGCAAGTGAACAACAACAATAGAAACAAAATTGCATAATTCACAAAGTTGAGCTAATTTTATAATATTTTTTTTTTTGTGCTCCTGATGTAATTGCCAACTGTCAATAGCAAATATGTGCATTCGTTTGCATTTATGTCACTGGTACATTTATGCGCAGTTTCTATTGCTGTTGTTGTTTCGATTGTTTTTGTAATTTACATATCGGCTCAATCGCGCAACAATAATCGTCGCTTGTTTTGTGTGGCAAATTGTTGTGCTCATAAATAAGTTCATAGATGTGTAGAAGATAATGTAGCGCAAGCTGTGTAACAAATGCAATATGTATTTATGCTTATGCGGAGGTGTATATATGTAAGTATGTAATGTATTGTACATGCACAATTGCATACTTATGTTTGTATGTTTGCATATACATACCTTCATTCAACATTGACTTCCTACACTGTGCGCTGATGTTTTGCTCTTTGTTTTATTTTCATTTCCTCTGCATATTTGCAGCTTCTCCCATTTGGCATTACAAATCTACTTGTCTACGAGTATGTATCTGTGTTGCTCCAATGGTTGGTCGTTTAACACATTGATCTAAATTATTATTTGCGCTTATATTGCATTTATTGGTGTTGTCACAGCTCGTTGCTTATTACCGATCTTGCCTTGCATACAAGTATTTGTTTATTCTAGTAAAATTCAATTAAGTTCAATTGGATGGTATTGAAAAGTAATTTTAAATTTGTATGACGGTTGTATATATTGTAGTTATCGATGGTGCTCTGGTAGAGGTATAGCTCCTATTTTGGAGATCGCCACATCTCCTCATCACACCTCTTCATTAAAAAATAACTTTGGAAGAAAAAACATTGACGACTTAGGTTTTATGATGGCGGCAAAAAACATTCAGTTTACCAATTTTCGACCCCTATTTGACTGTACTACATATGATTTGGAAACAAGCGATATTTTGTTGTTCTCCTTCTTATTTGACATAACAACAGTTTGTCGGTTTGGGCCCAGACCAACCCAACCAGGGTTGCCGTTGAGAATTTTAAGAAAGTCGTAAAAAAGGGGTCATTGACGAAAAATGGGTCTCAATATTTCATGATTTTCTTTACTAATAAAAGAAAAGTCTCAGATTTTAACTGTAATATGTTGTAGATAATGTAGTAGTGATATAGTTTAAACCAAAATATCGTTGCTTACATAACAAAATCCATATACAAGTAACCATAACAGTTAAATTCAAAGCAGGGTTGCAAACATACTTAGAAATCGAGTTGCTGGGAGGAGAAGAGTTGCATTTCATTTAAAAGTTTTAAGTGATTTTTTTCGTATTTACAGGAGGAAATATTTTTTAATAGCATGGTTTTGTTAATATTTCCTAAAGTAATCCGTGAAAAAGAGGCAAAAGTCGCACATAATTTTGAAAAAGGGGTGAAAAAAATCAATATTTTCAAAAAATCGTGTAAAAGGGTATTTTCCCCTTTAGTCGCACAATGGCAACACTGCAACCAACTAAGCCAGCTTCGACCCTCTTTTGCGAAGCTACGACAATTGATTGATGTTTTTGGTAGAAACCAAAAAATGTTGACATTTAAACTAACATGACTTTCTAATGCTCTACCAAAATCTCCAGCTTAGAAGATTTATTAATGTGGGTTGGGAATGTGGTTAATTTGTTGTGCACCCAACAAGCAAAATAAACTTAAAGAAAGTTTTTTTTAAGTTTTCAATTATAAACATTAAGCTTACAAAACGTTGATTTTTCGTTTATGAAACGCTTGAAAGTAAGCGTAATATAATCGAAAAGGAACATTGGTTATAAGCGTAGAAATATAAACTTGTAATAAATGTTCAAAAGAAAGCTTTTTACAAGCGTAAAAGTGTAAACTTATAATAAAGGTTCAAAACAAATTGTTTATAAGCGTATGAATATAAACTTACTAAAAATTTTCAAAAGAAAGCTTTTATAAACATTTTTATAACCCTTTATTTAAAGATATTTCATTAAAAACTCATACATAGATTGCTTAACATCTAGAAACTAAAAAAAATGCGAATTTTCGGCGGATTCATCTACAGTCGCGAAAATATAAATAGGGAATAGACATTTTAGCTTACAAATTCACGATAACACACAAAAATTAAGCATAAAAAAGTTAATTATTACATCCTGTTGCGTGCTTTCAATTACATGCGGTTATTGGCAAATTGTAAAAACGACATCGATGCAGCTATATATTCCGCTTCATCGCCGCCATTCTCATTGATGAACTTTTCTGAAAAAAATTTAATACATTTTCAATTGAATGTTAAACTAAGAAAGGATAAGAAGAACTCATCATTTGAAGACTCGAATTCTCCACCGATTAGCGCAGCGGGTCCTGGATTGGATTTTTTTTTTACCGCATAGGTTTCATTTAATTCTTTCTTTTAATAATATATTTTAAAAAACGTAAACACGTCACTTACGATTGAAAAAATTTTATATTTGCTACTTCATGTCGTTGGCATTTGCATTTCATTTATAAGTTTAAGTTATTTATAAACATTGGCTCTCAAAACTTATTAAAGGTTTATTTGAAAAAAACTTTTAAAAAGCTTAATATTAAAAATGCTTATTTAACGCGTATTATAGCAAACTTACTTTAAGTTTTTTTAAAAACATTTACTGAAATGCTTGTTGGGCAGTTTTTCTAACTACGTAACCTCCAAATAAATATAAAAAACATATACTACTGGTAGTTTTATGTAGTATTGGATTTAGTTTCATCAATTCATTAATCAAAATTGTTTAAACATCACAAAATATTTATACTCTAGTACAGTGGTCTGTGACCTTAACTTGCAATAACATTTATGTATTTGAAAAAAATAAAAATAAAATTTTTATAAAATGTAAAAAAGCCAGTAGAGCAATACATTTGCCTTACTGAATTGAAAACAAATCCGCCAAGGCAAGTGTTTGAAAAATTAAAACATCATAAAAATGTATAAAAATGTAGTACAACTGACTTAAAAAACATGTTACTTTAAAGTTAACAACTTCGTGCAACAAATTACAAGCATGCGGCATTCATAAACGCTGCAAACGAACGAAATATGAGGTGCTTTTAATTCTAAGTTATAGCTAGTTAGTTAACATAAGCTGCTGCTATTACTAGACTACACTACAAATATGTATACTAAGGTGCATCACTACCAAAAAAAAAATATCTACACCGTTTTTTCATCGGAATTATAAAATCTATTATATTATAAGACTTCTGTCGAAAGTTTTCGGAAAAATACTAAGATTTAAGTGAGCTGGAACCGTTTGAAAATACCGCCAAAAATCGAGTTTTGATAAATAAATTTCATTTTTTTAAATAATTTTTCTTATGAATTACCTCAGGTTATAGAAGAGCTTAAGTTTAAAAGGTCTGCATACTAATTTTTTTAAATTTAATCATCGAAATCAAAATAACAAGATTTTTGGAGTTATTTTCAAAAGGACCTAGCTCACGCAAATCTTAAATTTGTTTAAATATATTGGCGGAGGTCTTAAAAATTATTAAATTTTATGATTCCAGGTAGAAAACCCGCTACTTTTTTGGTGATGCACCCTAATGTATTTTGGTACATATGTAACTGCAGATGTTAATCGCAAATATGTGTAAGAGATTTGGGTTGCGCTTATCTACCCTGTACGCACAGAAATCTATACTTGATTAGGAGCTTAAATAGACACTAACAATTGTATATATCGAACGACTAGGTATCAATAAAAAAAAAAACCAAGACTCAAAAAGGTTGCTGTCAACAAATGTTCATAACGGACTTTTATCATAAAGGCCATGAAGGTGAAATATAAGGATAGTAAAAATTATCAATTATTTATTTACGGCAGAATTAAGTGAATATCCATTGTCTTGGGTAGTCAATAGTACTAGCGTTGGTAACGAAGGCACTTCAGGTGATACAGCAGCAGTATAAATAATTAAGTATGGTGGTTAGCTAAGGTACATAAAGCTTCTTCTATATTTGATTCAATAAAGGCGCAACCTAAATTAATAACAAAACTCTTTAGTCCAGCGAACCAAGATAAACATCAAAAATGCAGTATTTGTCATTTAAAATGAATGCATGAGTCATTGCTTACCAAAATTTGTCTAAAATATTTGCATGAATCATTCTGGCTTAGTGCAAGATTACTCTTTAATTAAGAATGTGAAACATTTGCAGAATTTCCAGCTCATTTTCGATGAGGATATGAGTAATAAAATGAATGTAATTTTAAACATTAAATAAAATTTGTCAACATTATAATATCTTTCTTCGAATCTCAGATTGACAGTGTCTTGGTAAGAGTTATTATTGAATTTTTGAGTTGGATAGTGGCTAGGAAATTTAATCAAAAGGGATCCCAAATTTAATCAGAAGACTCAGAAGATAATTTAGGTAGGCCTTCTTAAGTAAAGCCATTCTAAGAGGTCTACCCAAGATGGGCTGAAAAAAGTGCTTCCTTGCATGCCTTCTAGCGGCTATTATCTATTTAAAATTTACGCGAATGCATAAATTTATATTATTTAGCATTAGAAATGAATTTCAATAAATGTCTTAAGTTGCAATAACACATATTTGAGAAGCCAATACACACAACTATGTATTTCCAAAAAATTCAAATTAAATCTGGAAAATCCACAACTGAAAAACTTTTCACAGCTCGTTAAATCCGATTCTAAGGGCGCTTTTAATAATACGAAGGGAGGGTGCCTCTATGCCATTATGTCAAAATTTTTGGAGCGCTGAAAAGCCAGTACGGCTTTATAGAATGTCGCTGAGCACTACTTCTTAGTCTTAATTAGGAGGGACTAATTCCAGCCGTTCGAGGCCATTGTGTATTTATGGACCAGACAGAATTCTTGAGCTTAATTAAGGCGGAAAAAGAGGTTGTTCAAGCAATGAACGTAAATAAGACAAAGTAAATACCACCTGACAGCACAAAAAGAGTCTTGGCATATCAAGAAACATACCACTGCTGGCAGATAAAATTTTTAGGTACCTAGAATCCAGAGCTAAAACCACAAATAATGACAGCTTGCAATTTTTTTGTGCGCTTTTTTTAATCTTTCTCACTTTTTTTTTGGCCTTGTAAAGTTAAAAATGTAACTTGCTTTTTACTCGACACATGTACATTAGACCATAACCAAAAAAGTTCGAGCATTGAGTCTAAAGTTTTTTGCAAAACAATTTCGATTTTTTTTTTGTCGTACATAGGTGTCGCCTTTTAAAATTTTCGGCATTTACAGTCGAATCTTGAAGTACTTATGTATATGTTTTCCTTTTTGTGTCGCGGGGAATTTTTTTTTTTGTGCCAGAGATTATTGACCTCAAGTACGCAAATCTTATGCTTTGCTAAGGAAGTATTTTAATTATATCAGTAGAACTATTTAAAACAAAAACAAATATTGCCGAACGTAAGTGTCACCGAAAAATGTGAAGGAGTGTACGACGATCTGTTTCTGTTTGCTGGTATGATGGTATGGTCTAATGTTCATACATATTTATACATACATTGTGCTATTTTTTCCTATAGGGTCACTTCTTCAAGAAATTTCTCCTAAACACGAATGTGTACATGTTTTAGTATAAAACTTAGAACTGCTCTAACGACAAAGCCGAATAATAGTCAAAATTGATACGACTAAATACTAGTATTCTTTACTCGCCTTGGCTTAACTAATAGAGCGGGCATATGCAACTAGAATATTGTTAAAAATAACTAGAATTCCTCATTACCAATAATACGAACAACAGCTTAATTTACACTACCATTTATGCCAGAAGTTTAGTAAATTAATCTGTTTTAGCATACTCCAAATAAATTAAATTTTTTTTTCTGATCTCCACCTTAATTGCATTTTACATTTGCATACCTCTTAAACTTCTTAATAGTTGGTGTTTTTTTTTTTATGAATATTTAAAATACCAATCAATGCTTGATTTATTTTCTCAACACTTACTAGCGACCATTTAATGTTGGTATAAACTACAAGCACTGAAATGAGTTATGTGATATGAAAAAATTTAATTAATGACAAAAAATAAAGGCTCTTATAAACATACATAGTTGCACCAGTAGACAGACGCGAGCTAATTAGCTACATACGGCATTTTAAACAGCAGATACTATGTTGTCACCTAACTACATAGCTATGGAAAAAACAAAAATGAAAAAAATGCCGCCACACCAGCCGACCAGCAACGCGTGGGCTGTTTAGGCATGTGTTGCAGAATTGAGTTTAATGCCAATTAATGTTGGTGACAACACACAGAAATACATAAAACGCAACATGCACTCGCTAAGCAGCAGCTAGCTTCTGGCATCCTGCATCAAAAATCAGCTGCCAATCAATTTTAATAGCAAAGAATAAAATACGCTCACTTCTATAGTTCTCGCTTTGAACCGGTTAGCAGTCAAATTGCGGCAATCAATCATTCGGAAGTGGTAATCATTTCTAATGAAATTCAATTTATTAAGTTAAATGTTGAATTAATTTTTTCAGCACAAAACTAAAATGTCAATCGTTAGGGGTAAACGGTGCCAATGTGGCAAGAATTCGTTA
>NW_023458556.1:25845054-25848062 GCF_013731165.1 Rhagoletis pomonella
TGTCAATCGTTAGGGGTAAACGGTGCCAATGTGGCAAGAATTCGTTAGCATAGAAGTTTCCTTTTTATACACTGAGACGTAGAAGTATGCCCATATACAGTCAGCGTCAAAAATATGCATACCCTGACGTTTTGACGATTTTAGTTATTATATTTTCCATACCAAGTTTTTCTTATTTTTTATAGAAATATAGTTCAGCAAAAACACACGAATGATATCCTGTTTCACCAATCAATTTTAAATTAATTAGACAGTTAAAATTTAAAATAACACAATTTTCTTGGGGATTTGGCTCTTTTAAACTTCTAAAGCCTGATAAATTTTAAAATGGGTTGGTAAAATCGGGCATCAATTTGTATACTATCATATTAAACTTGTGAAAATGCAAGAAATTTTCATAGAAATTTTCAATTTGATTTCAAAGAAAATTTTTTTTATAACAAAGTACAAGTTTCAAGTCGCAAAAAATTTAACTTTAAGTTTTGAGGATTTTTTTCGCTGCAGGTGTTGCGTACCTTCTTTCACACACACCAAAATTGTGTTCAATGCGCCATACCCTCGGCAATAAAAAAAAAATTCTCAAAAATCAATAAAAAATTTTAGCGATTTGAAACTTGATCTTCATTATACTGAAATTTAAGTAGCGCTTTAACTGCATAAGACATCGAATTGCAAAATTTTAAATTTCTATGAAAATTTTTTGGTATTTCTTGAATTATCTATATGAAATTAAAAAAAAATGTATTCTTATGGTTTTTGTTGTTGAAAATAAAGTTTTTGTAAAAAAATAAGAAAAATTAGGTATGGAAAATATAAATAAATAAAATCGTCCAAACGTCATTGTATGCATTTCTTGTCGCTGTCTATGTATACGTATGAATACAGCCAATGAAATTTTTTTATATTCTACAGATATTATGATAATTCCCTCAATACCACTTAAATGAAAAAAGTACCACAAAATAATAAATTTGTTTGTGTTTTACTTTAAAAAATTTGTAAGATGTATTACTTACCTTATAAGCATAGCATCGCTTACATTCCGTGAGTTAAATGAGGGTATTTCACTTTTTTTTCTGCATCGAAATGCTAATGGTTTATTTGTGAGAAGCTTTTTTTATGACAGAAATATGCGTAGAGGTTTGCTATTGCCCACCGAAGGTCGACCGCTGTTAGGAAAAAAAATTGTAAATTTTTTTGAATGTGGTGAGGTAAAGTTAGTGTGGCTAGCGAATTCGCGGCCTCGCAGGTGCCATTGAGGTCCATAGCGTTGCCATAGAAACTACTACTAAATTACACAGATAATCGTTGTAAATCAGGAGCAATCAGGAGAAACACACTCACAGATGATACAATCCAAAGTAGTATCATTCGATACGCATGTCCTGCAAGTTGTGTTATTGGTCAGAGCCAAGTTAAAATCGTGTGAAACCAACAAACAGTGACTTGTTGGTACACCAACTATTTAGTAGCCTAACGTTCTCCCTCTAACGCGACCAAAATAACTTGTATGCCTGCCATCGTCGTATACAAGCGTCTTTGGTAAGGCCCGGGCACAAACTGCCTCTTGGTTTTAAGCCTGGCGTCAGTTTTGCTAGTTCTAAATGGCCCTCTCGAACTAATCATATGCTCTCTAGTCTTTTAAGAAATGTTTTATTTTTCTTTTCTGTTCACCAAACCAGTACCCTATGGATCAGTATCAATCTGACAATTGTCGGGAAGATCCATTCGAGCAGAGAAATCGATAAGTAGCAAGAACCTTCGTGCCACCACATTAAGACGTGGCGAGAGTTTGCTATCGATTCCAATGAGGGCTATTCCTTATAACTTAGGCCAAGACCAGCTCGAAGTTCATAGTGAAGAGTACTAGATTCGTCTGTTCAGCGTTCGTGCTAAGCCCAACTTTATTTTCCCAAAAGGTGTATGTCTCTAGAAACGGAGACGTTATCTTCCTCTTTCCCAAAGGCGGCCATCTCTATTCTCCTAACAACATGGTATAGGGCGGTGTCCGCCGATTCTCCCTTAACTGGATAATTACCAGCGCCGTCATCCATGGCATTTTGAGATAATTTAGCCTCATTCAGCTCTCTACCATCGTAGGAACTCAATGTGACATACAACGTATTTCTTCGCTGTCGTCCATCACGACTGCTGGCTGGATTTTCTGCATCCGCATTTGTTGGGAAGTGGGCATGTACGGGCATTTCAAGCGATTCCTCTACACTTTGAGTACTTTCACCGCCCCCCTTCTCAATGAGTACTTGGGCTTCTCAATTTGCCTCTGCCTTGGACAGGAACTTCCTCAGCTTTATCGTTGGGGCTCACGTTTTTTCTACGAAAACTCTGCCACGATCTTCCTTTTTCTTAACACTTAGTTTTCTTTAAGATGATACGAATTCTATATACGTTCCAGCGCTTAGCGGAGTATGAAAATGTTTCTAGTTTCAAAATTGCTTCACAGCAAAACTGGATGCGTTGCGGACCAAAAACCAAACCTGGGCCCTTCCGAGTGTGAGAGTGTAACTTTAGGCAATGCTACAGAGACCAAAAATTATATTTTTACCAATTGGCTGTTAAAAAAAAATGTGCATGCATACGAGTATGTGGACCGCTTTAAATCCATAAAACCAGGGCATACTGCAAAAGTAATATGTAGACAACTACAAATTTAACTAATTGACCAAAAACTTGCCAAGTGTCAATTTGCGTGTTGCATGCCTGTAAGTGTTATCCATTCTTACTTATGTATTTAATTATCTATGAATTTGGCAAAAAAAAACAAGAACTCAAAACATAACTGTTATATTACATACACCTTGTTTACTTTTTTAATTGAGACACAAATTATTTCTATTTTGCCTGTAACAGTTCTTGTGCTAAATACATACTCATATACTATACAAGTCTCAAATATTTTTTCATTCTGTGTGCAAACCAAAATTAATATATGAACACATGTGTTTGTGAATTTGTTCGAAACTAATTTGCAACTAACATTCTAATTATTT
>NW_023458556.1:25848162-25852115 GCF_013731165.1 Rhagoletis pomonella
AAATAATTAGAATGTTAGTTGCAAATTAGTTTCGAACAAATTCACAAGCACATGTTTTCATATATTAATTTTGGTTTGCACACAGAATGAAAAAATATTTGAGACTTTTATAGTATATGAGTATGTATTTAGCACAAGAAATGTTACAGGCAAAATAGAAATAATTTGTGTCTCAATTAAAAAAGTAAACAAGGTGTATATATAGCAGTTATGTTTTGAGTTCTTGTTTTTCTTTGCCAAATTCATAGATAATTAAATAAGTATGAATTGATAACGTTTACAAGCATGCAACACGCAAATTAACACTTGGCAAGTTTTTGGTCAATTAGTTAAATTTGTAGTTGTATACATATTACTTTTGCAGTATGCCCTGGTCTTATGGATTTAAAGCGGTCCACATACTCGTATGCATGCACATTTTTTTTTAACAGCCAATTGGTAAAAATATAATTTTTGACCTCTGTAGCATTGCCTAAAGTTACACTCTCACACTCGGAAGGGCCCAGGTTTGGTTTTTGGTCCGCAACGCATCCAGTTTTGCTGTGAAGCAATTTTGAAACTAGAAACATTTTCATACTCCGCTAAGCGCTGGAACATGTATAGAATTTATGGAATATGGAATGGATAGAATGTATAGAATAAGTGTTAAGAAAAAGGAAGATCGTGGCAGAGTTTTCGTAGAGAAATCGTGAGCCTCAGCGATAAAGCTAAGGCAGTTCCGTGATTGATGACCGAGAAGAAATACGTTGTACGTGACAGTGAACTCCTGCGGCTAAATGAGGCAAAATGTTCTCAAAATGCCATGGATGACGGCGCTGGTAATTATCCAGTTAAGGGAGAATCGGCGGACACCGCCCTATACCATGTTGTTAGGCGAATAGAGATGGCCGCCCTTGGGAAAGAGGAAGATAACGGGCCTCATGCATAAAAAGTGAGCTTAAGCTCCGACTCGTTTTTCAGTACAAATTCTTGAGCTTGAGCTCACCCTTTCAGTGCAAAAATTGAGTCTGAGCTTAAGCTCACTTTTTATGCATAAGGCCCAACGTCTCCGTTTCTAGAGACATACACCTCTTGGGCAAATAAAGTTGGGCTTAGCACGAACGCTGAACAGACGAATCTAGTACTCTTCACTATGAACTTCGAGCTGGTCTTGGCCTAAGTTATAAGGAATAGCCCTCATTGGAATCGATAGCAAACTCTCGCCACGTCTTAATGTGGTGGCACGAAGGTTCTTGCTACTTATCGATTTCTCTGCTCGAATGGATCTTCCCGACAATTGTCAGATTGATACTGATCCATAGGGTACTGGTTTGGTGAACAGAAACGAAAAATAAAACATTTCTTAAAAGACTAGAGAGCATATGATTAGTTCGAGAGGGCCATTTAGAACTAGCAAAACTGACGCCAGGCTTAAAACCAAGAGGCATTTTACGATATGGCAGGCATACAAGTTATTTTGGTCGTGTTAGAGGGAGAACGTTAGGCTACTAAATAGTTGGTGTACCAACAAGTCACTGTTTCTTGGTTTCACACGCTTTTAACTTGGCTCTGACCAATAACACAACTTTCAGGACATGCGTATCGAATGATACTATTTTGGATTGTATCATCTGTAAGTGTGTTTCTCCTGATTGCTCCTGATTTACAACGATTATCTGTGTAATTTAGTAGTAGTTTCTATGGCAACGCTATGGACCTCAATGGCACCTGCGAGGCCACGAATTCGCTAGCCACACTAACTTTACCTCACCACATTCAAAAAAATGTACAATTTTTTTTTCTAGCAGCGGTCGACCTTCGGTGGGCAATAGCAAACCTCTACGCATATTTTTGTCATAAAAAAAGCTTCTCACAACTAAACCATTAGCATTTCGATGCAGAAAAAAGAGTGAAATACCCTCATTTAACTCACGGAATGTAAGCGATGCTATGCTTATAAGGTAAGTAATACATCTTCCAAATTTTTTAAAGTAAAACACAAACAAATTTATTATTTTGTGGTACTTTTTTCATTTAATTGGTATTGAGGGAATTATCATAATATCTGTAGAATATAAAAAAATTTCATTGGCTATATTCATAAATACAGACAGCGACAAGAATAGGGTACGTTATGGCGATTTTCTTTATTTATATTTTCCATACCAAATTTTTCTTATCTTTTGTTTATAAAAACTATTTTCAACAGCAAACGCCATAAGAATACATTTGTTTAATTTCATACAGAAAATTCAAGAAATACCAAGATATTTTCATCGAAATTTAAAATATTTCAAATCGATTTCTTATGCAGTTTTGTAGCGCTTTAAATTACAGTGCAATGAAGATCAAGTTTTAAATCGCTAAAAATTTTTATTGATTTTTGAAAATTTTTTTTTTTTGCCGAGGGTATGGCGCGTTGAACGCAATCTTGTTATGTATGAAAGAATGTACGCAACACCTGCAGCGAAAAAATTCCTCAAAACTCAAAGTTAAATTTTTTGCGACTTGAAACTTGTACTTTTTTGTGTTAAAATTAATGAGCTACAAAACTGCAAACCAAAAATTTTTCTAAGAAATCAAATTGAAAATTTCTTGCATTTTCACAAGTTTAATATGAAAGTATAAAAATTGATGACCGATTTTATCAACCAATTTTAAAATGTATCAGACTGTTAGCAGTTAAAAAGAGCGAAATTCCCCAAGAAAATTGTGTTATTTTAAATATGAACTGTCTAATTAATTTAAAATTGATTGGTGAAACCGGACATCATTCTTGTGGTTTTGCTGAACTATATTTCTATAAAAAAATAACAAACAAGTAAGAAAGTCTAAGTTCGGGCGGAGCCGAACATTAAATACCCGGCGCAAGTATTAAATATATATTTTCCTCCTTTCCGAAACCTTCCGCTAGATGGTAAGCCGGGGTGTATACATTTTAAGTAAATTAGCGTCCTTAAATTTCGAAATATTGAAATTTCAAGCATTTCTGAAATTAACCGTTATATGAAAAGCGGCCGTAATTTTAGACCGATTTCAACAATTTTCAACAGTTTGCTTTTATGTGGCAAGCACAATAACCATACCAAGTTTGGTACAAATTTCTAGAACGGTTATCGAGATACATATACGTGATCACAAGTGGGCGGTGCCACGCCCATTTTCCAAAATTTTGTCATAAACGTATTTCTTGGTAAAGAATTGTTGAAATCATCAATTTTGAATAAATTAGCTTCAATATTTACTGATTTATCGAAGATTTTGTATTTCTCGAAATTACCGTTATATGGGATGTGGGCGTGGTTATAGTCCTATTTTACTAATTTTTAGCCATTTGGTAAGTTGTACCAAAGCCAACAACTGTGCCAAGTTTGGAATAAATTGGTGCAGCGGTTACCAAGATATACACATGTAACCATAAGTGGGCGTGGCTACGCCCATTTTCCAAAAATGTATAATATTCTTATTTTTCGTCTAAAAATTATTTTAAATATCAATTTTGAGTGAATTATCGTCAGTAGTTACTAAAATATCGCAGTTTTCGTTTTTCTGAAAATTACCGTTATATGGGATGTAGGCGTGGTTATTGTCCGATTTTTAAAATTTTCAGCCATTTAGTATGCTGTACTAAGGCCAACAACTGTGCCAAGTTTGGAAGAAATTGGTGCAGCGGTTACCAAGATATACACATGTAACCATAAGTGGGCGTGGCTACGCCCATTTTCCAAAAATTTTTAATATTCATGTTTTCCGTCTGAAACTCATTGTAAGTATCAATTTTGAGTGGATTATCTTCAGTAGTTACTAAAATATCGCAGTTTTCGTATTTCTTAAAATTACCGTTATATGGGAGGTAGGCGTGGTTATTATCCGATTTCGCCCATTTTCAATACCATCCGTCCCACGCCCAAAAGAAGTTCACGTACCAAGTTTCGTTAAGATATCTCAATTTTTACTCGAGTTATCGTGTGCAC
>NW_023458556.1:25852215-25857739 GCF_013731165.1 Rhagoletis pomonella
ACATGTTTGGCATAATTTACCATTTATGTGTGTACGTGCAATGTTTATCGTTGTTACTGTACGTCACTGTAACGTAACGAGTGAGTACACTTATGCCAGTAGCTATGTATGTATGCTGCCCATGCGCATGCCGCGCATATACCGGCTATTTAGGTTGAGTTAGGTGTCTGGTGTCATATAACAATGAAGCACCATGAAATGTTATCAAATATTTTGCAATATTGTGTTTTTTATTTGATTTACATTTCTCTCTCACTTCTTCACTTTCTTTGCAGTCTTGTGTTTTATGGTAGAAATGCTCATTTATTGCAACTATTGCATACATTATTGGTAAATGGAGCTTATAGTTGGAAAATGCAATTTATTTTTGTTATGCGAATGCATACATACATATGTTTCTTGGCATTTTTGCCTATGCATTAAGGTGGTCCTTAAAAATACTAACATCTAAATTTTATATGGGGCACCCCTTTATTTTCTGCTATGTTAAAAATAAAGTCATCTACGGTAAGTTCAAAATTAAAAAAAAATAGGGGTCGCAAAAAATCCATTTTCAAACCCTAAAAGCGAACGCTAAATTTTTCTTTTTTAATTTTAAAATTTTCTGGATTTCTATTTTTACGTAGAACAAAATAAAGGGAAAATAAAAAAAACAAAAAATAAATATTGTTATTGATAAATTTGTTTGTCCTATTTGACCCTTTAATGACCTGCCATTATGGAGCTTAACGGACCTCGGATTCGGGTTCAATGCATCTAAAACCCCATATACATGAATTTTCAAGTTTATTCAATGGATTTTTCCCTACTTGACCTTCAAATGACCTCGAACCTGACGTGATGGGGGCTAACAGACCTCTTATTCGCATTCAGCGCGTCGAATAACAAATGTATTTAGCGGTTAGATTCAATATGTAGAAACTTGTTTTTTTGTAAACCTGTGTTATTGATATTTTAAAGACCGCCCTACTATGCATGCATATAAAAAGAATTTGTGGAAATACACACGCGCATACTTAATTTTGAAAATTGTATTTTGGCTCAAAATACATATGTAAGTAGGTTGAATGCGGTCATTTCAAACTAAACGCAACAAAACTAAAAATACGAAATAATAAAAATTCGTTTGAAATTTTTCTACAAAAGCTGCCAAATATCAAAGAATTTTGACTAAAGTGCATAATTACCTAGTATTTAGTTCTTTTACGAACTTTTCGAATATCGGTAAATGAATATTTCAATAACTATTACTAACTGCCGGTGTCGCCAGCGATTTAAGTGAAAAATTATTTTTTCTCTCTGTAAATTTTCGTATTAAATTTAAAAAAAATATTATTATTATTTTTCATTAAGTTAATTGATTTCGTGAAACTGGCAGTAAGATTTTTAAATTTGATCAAATATAAGGCCGTGAAAAATTTTTCAGAATAAAAAAAAATTTTCTAAAATTTAGAATTAGTCAGAATATCAAATTCTTCTGCTTTTTCTCTCGAGAACGGGAATTTATTTATAAGTATTTTAAAGCTTTTGAACAGTTCTGGTAAAGTAATAATAATAAATCGTTGGATAACTCTTATTTTTTAACTTAAAAAGAGTACGCTATGAATTTTTTAAACTAATTTTACACATATGGGCATTTCCCAAAAAAGGTAAACCGAAAATGCAAGTAAATTAATTTAAACGGCTTTATAACTTTATATTTCGTATTCAGATGGCGAAAAGAGGTTTTGAAAACGGAAAACTGTGGAGAGAAGGACTAAAAGAATTAAATAAAAAATTAAATTTAGTATGTTAATATTGTATGGGGGGAAAATCTGTCGCGTCCGACATGTCGCGTCCGTTACCAGATTTTAATTCAAAATTAAATCAACAACGAATTGCTTCTGATTAAAAATGAATTGGTTGTGACGGTCCATAATTAGACTTTATTTAAAGAATGTTTTATAAAGGAAAACCTTACACGATTCGCTGAGTTTTAACATGTACTCTGAAATCACTCTGTTTTTGTCGCGTCCGTTATGCCCTACTTTTCATCGATTTTCTCGACTTCAGTGTTCCAAGCGCACTTAGTTTTTTGTCAACCAAAGGACGGTATAAAAGCTACACAACTGCAATTTTTTTTTTTACAAGTGACTTCAGTTTTCGTATGATTTATTTAACTCTAAAGTCGTACGAATGTCGCGTCCGTAACCCAGGAAATACCCATATGTTTTCGCTGCTCTTTGTCAAGGAATCAATTTTCAAAACTTTTATTTTCAAAGGTCATTTTGAACGTCTCATTCAATAAATAATTATCGCGACTTTAAAAGCGACCATCAAATGTAAAATATTTCAATTATTTGTCCTTTTTGACCTGAAAACAGTATGTAAACAAAATTCAAATGTTGGTTTCGATTTCGGCAAAAATATATGTTTTCAATTTTTTAAAAGTTTCATTGCATACTGTTTACAGATCAGAAGAGAAAAAAAATTTTAAGACCTCTATTTTTGAATGTAATTTAAAAGCCAAGGAACTTTTTTCTATCCAACGCGAAAATTCTTTCCGAATTCTTAATCTTAAAAGCGTCAAAGTACTGTTTAATCTATTTTGCTAGCTCTACTCAATCTCGAGATATTAGATTTTGTCACAAAAACGGGTTAATTTTCCACACTGTGCGCCGTTTTAGTCAACGAAAATTGCGCATAAAAATACGTTTTAAATTAACGTGCAACTTACACTGGTAATACTTAAAAATTGTGTTGAAGTAATATATGCATACATATACATACATTAGGGTGGTCCTTAAAAACAGCAACATCTAAATTCAGTACCGGGGTCTATTTTATTTTGTTCTAGGTACGAAATAACGACTTCCTCGAAAATTTTAAAATAATTTTTTGAACTTTTTTCTAAGTTCAGTAACACTGGTTTACGAATAATTTCTAAAATTCCCTAAACCACTTTTTGATTACTTATGATTTCATTCATGACTAAACTGAGAAGTCTGATCAATCAGTATAATTAAAATACGCGACAAATGACATATCACTTTTTATAATCGGACCAAATTTTGCTCAGTTTTTGAAGTTTATGTTTACATGCATAAATTAATTAAAAGCTAAACTAGACGCAGAGAAATAAACGGTCGAAACGTCGGTAAAAACTAAAAAAAAAAGGCATTTTTCTAAGTATCGGACTGCATTCCCGAAAATAACACTTAAAAAACAAATTTTGCTGAGTTATAGCTGGTCAAACTAAACATTTTGTCGAATTTTTGGGATTAAAAATAAAATTTTTTTTCAAACCTCTAAAAATGATTTTAAAATTTTAGTTGATGTCTTTATTTTCTACTTAGAATAAAATAAAAGGCGGCGTGTACTAAATTTAGAAGCTAATATTTTTAAGGGTCACCCTAATAATACATACATACATACGAGTACATGCAAATATGCATGCGTTTGAACACTTAAAATTCGCAATGTTTATCAAAAAATATTTTTTCTCTGCATGCATTATTAATTAACCGCTCTATGCAAATTTGCATATAAATTTTATTAAAAAAAAAATAATAATAATCTTTCATATTCTTTGAAAATAACAACGCTAATATGATATTATTGTTTTGAACTTAATCAACATTTTTCTTATTTTACATTTTAATACAAAAGTCGGCAAAAGTCATTGACCGTAAATTTGAGCAAGTGTTTAGCTAACAAATTGCTATAAAATGTCAGCGATACAACAGCAAGAATTTTGATTTTTTTTCGAGTTTTTTTCTGCGATCTATTTGCATATTTAATTGACAGCCCCAAACAATTTCATTACTAATTGCCATTGTAATTAAGAACCGATATAATTACAGCGTAAATAAATGCTTCTGACATGCTATCAAATCTATGTCACACCGAAAGAATATCAGCACGCCCGCTTTGAAACGATCAATTGACAGCAAATAGCGCGCTTTTAGTGCAGCATTGTCAAGATATTTTCAGATATTTAACCACTACAATGAAGTTACTTAAAGACATGCAAACATAAGTAAGTAAGTGAGTGTCTACTGGGACTATACTCTTTGGACCTTAAAATAAATGTGAGAATAGGTGTTCTGAATATAAGCCAAATCGAGCCATAAATGCGATTTTTCAAAGTATGCTTTTGGTGATGTTGTTTTTGTTGTTTGGCACTGTAACAGCTTGCTGCAAAAACAGCAAAAATATTTGTTAAATATTTTCATTTTCATATTTAAAGGTTAAGGTAATTGTTTTACCAAACGAGCGCATTTTTCCTGAATTCTCTATGAATCCTCATCTCGTTCTCGATATATTTGGTTTTGCCAATTTTTTTCCAAAATAAAACACTGTGTGCCACTTTTAGTAACATTTCTCTGGCTGAGAATACAAATTTTGGACAAAAAATAAATTTATGCAAAGACAAAGAAGCAAAAACAGTTTGGCAAATTAAAAACAAATTTTAAAAATGTTCCTAAAAATTTTGAAAATAGATTTTTGCGGTTAACAGGAAACAAGTTCAATGACTAAAAAAATATGCGATCGCCAAAATAGCTCCGATAGCCAAATTTCACCGCCTTTAGCTATTAATTTTTTTTAATCGTAAGCACTAAAAGCAACGGAAAATGAATTCATCAAAGAGTTCACAGTTTGATCAGTTGTAGATCAACCAAATTTTTACATAGGGCTCTAGGCGCGAACTTCGTATGCGAAAAACAAAAAAAAAAACAAAAATACTCGTACCCACTTGTTTGTACCACAAATGAGGCTCTGCATGTTGTGGACATCTAAAATTGACATTTCATGCCACTGAAAATAGCCATTGGCATTTGAATGTGATAAATTGAAATATCCATATCCATGCCGACATACAGTAGCTGATACATAGTTAAGCAACAACAAAGCTAATTGTACGTATATATATATGGGCTTACATGCCTGCTCGATTTGCGGTGAAAAGTTGTTGGCTGACAAACTATGTATTTTAGCGGCGTGCAAACGTGTAACAATTTTCTCACATTCACTTCGCTACATTTCATTTTATTAATTAAAAGAAAATCGTGATAACTCTATTTGATTCTCTTGCCGGCAATTCGCCAGGCTATATTGATTTGTTATGATAAAAACTTGTTGTTGCTTTTTGTTTTGGATTTTGCTTAATTCGAATGCCCTATAAATAAATAAACTTAAGTGAAATATATTTGCAAGTTATTCAACCAATTATAATTGTTAATAAACATTATTTTATGATTAATAGTATTTTAATTCCAATCGCAGATAAAAATCTTTAAAATTCATAAAAATTTATTGGCGCATAAGAGTATGGAAAAGATTTTACATTTAAATGCATTTAGTGCACCACAGTAGTTAAAGTTGTGCGCCGCAACAAAACCTGCGCAATAATGAAACGATATTTTTTGTAGCATGTGTGTAGATATGTATGTATGTTATGCGTTTTTCACTGTGTTGCACTAACAATAAGCCGACGTTGCGTATACGTAATATGTAATTTGTAATTTGTTACAAGTTTTTTTTT
>NW_023458556.1:25857839-25862943 GCF_013731165.1 Rhagoletis pomonella
GCAGCAGGCATTTAGCGCAGTGAAAAAAAAACTTGTAACAAATTACATATTACGTATACGCAACGTCGGCTTTTTGTTAGTACTACACAGCGACAAACGCATACATACATATCTACACACATGCTACAAAAAATATCGTTTCAATATTGCGCAGGTTTTGTTGCGACGCACAACTTTAACTACTGTGGTGCACTAAATGCATTTAAATGTAAAATCTTTTCCATACTCTTATGCGCCAATAAATTTTTATGAATTTTAAAGATTTTTATCTGCGATTGGAATTAAAATATCATTAATCATAAAATAATGTTTATTAACAATTATAATTGGTTGAATAACTTGCAAATATATTTCACTTAAGTTTATTTTTTTATAGAAAGAAAAGCAGCTCTTTATAGGGCATTCGAATTAAGCAAAATCCAAAACAAAAAGCAACAACAAGTTTTTATTATAACAAATCAATATAGCCTGGCGAATTGCCGGCAAGAGAATCAAATAGAGTTATCACGATTTTCTTTTAATTAATTAAATGAAATGTAGCGAAGTGAATGTGAGAAAATTTTTACACGTTTGCATGCCGCTAAAATAGTTTGCCAGCCAACAACTTTTCACTGCAAATCGAGCAGGCATGTAAGCCCATATATATGTATGTACGTACAATTAGCTTTGTTGTTGCTTAACTATGTATCAGCTACTGTATGTCGGCATGGATATGGATATTTCAATTTATCACATTCAAATGCCAATGGCTATTTTCAGTGGCATGAAATGTCAATTTTAGATGTCCACAATAAGCAGAGCCTCATTTGAGGTACAAACATGTGGGTACGAGTATTTTTTTTTTTTGGTTTTTGCTTACCAAATTCGCGCCTAGAGCCCTAAGTGAAAATTCGGTTGATCTACAAATGATCAAACTGTTAACTCTTTGAGGAGTTCATTTTCCGTTGCTTTTAGTGCTTACTATTAAAAAAATGAATAGCTAGTGGCGATGAAATTTAGCTAACGGAGCTATTTTGGCGATCGCGTATTTTTTAGTCATTGAACTTTTTTCCTGTTAACCGTAGAAATCTATTTTCAAAATTTTTAGGAACATTTTTAAAATTTCTTTTTAATTTGCGAAACTATTTTTGCTTCTTTGTCTTTGCATAAATTTATTTTTGGCCCAAAATTTGTATTTTCAGGCAAGGAAATGTTTACTAAAAGTGGCACACAGTGTTTTATTTTGGAAAAAAAAACGGCAAAATAAAATATATCAAGAACGAGAAGAGGATTCATGAAGAGTTCAGGAGAAATAGGCCCGTTGGGTAAAACAATTACCTTAACCTGTAAAATGGCGTTAAAGTAGTACTTTTTTTCTTTTTTGGTCTGGAACGAGTATGAAATGAAAATTTTTAACAAATATTTTTGCTGTTTTTGCAGCAAGCTGTTACAGTGTCAAACAACAAAAACAACATCACCAAAAGCATACTTTGGAAAATCGTATTTATGGCTCGATTTGGCTTATATTCAGAACACCTATTCTCACATTTATCTTAAGGTCCAAAGAGTATAGTCCCAAACAGACATTCACTTACTCACTTATATTTGCATGTCTTTAAGTAACTTCATTGTAGTGGTTAAATATCTGAAAATATCTTGACAATGCTGCACTAAAAGCGCGCTATTTGCTGTCAATTGATCGTTTAAAAGTGGGCGTGCTGATATTCCTTCGGTGCGACATAGATTTTATAGTATGTCAGTAGCATTTATTTACGCTGTAATTATATCGGTTCTTAATTACAATGGCAATTAGTAATGAAATTGTTTGGGGCTGTCAATTAAATATGCAAATAGATCGCAGAAAAAAACTCGAAAAAAATCAAAATTCTTGCTGTTGTATCGCTGACATTTTATAGCAATTTGTTAGCTTGCTCACACTTGCTCAAATTTACGGTCAATGACTTTTGTACAAAATGTAAGATAAAAAAAAATTTGATTAAGTTGAAAACAATAATATCATATTAGCATTGGTATTTTGAAAGAATATGAAAGATTATTATTATTTTTTAAATAGATTTATATGCAAATTTGCATAAAGCGGTTAATTAAAAAATTTGGTCATTCCATGCAACAAAAAAAAATATTTTTTGATAAACATTGCGGTTTTTAAGGTGTTCAAACGCATGCATGTACTCGTATGTATGTATTATTAGGGTGACCCTTAAAAATATTAGCTTCTAAATTTGGTGAATGAAATCGTACCCAAAAAATCACACAAAAAAAGCATTTATCTCAAAAAACTGTCTAAAAATAAAAATGCGTTTTGAGCTCTGGAAATCCCTACTGACTTTCCCTATACATTCAGGAAATTTTTTCAATTATTCGTAAACCAGTGTTATAGAACTTAGTTCAAAAACTCTGCACTTTATTCCGCAAAAACTTGGAGCTTAATATGTCATGTTGAATCCATTTGACGATGACTATGAATGTCAACTTATCAGATTTCAAGTTGTTCAAACCCGGTAGCAACCCCTAAAAATTATTTTAAAATTTTCGAGGAAGTCTTTGTTTTGTACCTAGAACCAAATAAAAGAGGCCCCGGTACTGAATTAAGATGTTGCTGTTTTTAAGGGCCACCCTAATGTCTGCATATATTATTTCGACAGGATTTTTAAGTATTATCAGTGTAAGTTGCATGTTAATTTAAAACGTATTTTTATGCGCAATTTTCGTTGTCTAAAACGGCGCACAGTGTGGAAGATTAACCTTTTTTGTGACAAAATCTAATATCTGGAGAATAAGAGCAGCTGGCAAATAGATTTAACAGTATTTTTACGCTTTTAAGATTAAGAATTCAGGAATAATTTTCGCGTTGGATAAAAATAGATCTTTGGCTTTTAAATGACCTTCAAAAATAGAAGTCTTATTTTTTTTCTTTTTTGATCTGTAAACACTATGCAATGAACCTTTTAAAAAGTTTTAAACATATATTTTTGCTGAAATCGAAACCCAAATTTAAATTTTTTTAAATATTGCTTTTAGGTCAAAAAAGACAAATAATTCAAATATTTTACATTTGATGGTCGCTTTTAAAGTCGCGATAATTTTTGATTGAAAGAGACGTTCAAAATCACCATTGAAAATAAAGGTTTTGAAAATTGTTTCCTTGACAAAAATATATTTATGTTTTTAATTTAAAAAATTCATTGCATACTGTTTTTAAGTTAAAAAAATTATCCAATCTAATATTACTACTTTCCAAGAACTGTCCTTCTCAAAAACTTTAAAATACTTATACATTTATTTCCCCAGCTATTCTCGTTCTCGAGAGAAGAGAGTAAGTTTTATACACTGTGCGGCGCATATTTAAGTGTAAATTCCAGTATAAATTGTATGAATTTTAAATGGCATGTTTTTTATTAGACAGCGCAATTTTAGATTTTTTATTGATGCCGTTTAAATTTATGATAATTTTGGCAATTAATGTAAGTGTTTGTTGAAATAGATTTTTTGAATAAAATTTTAGCGTAACGCGCCAAACATGGCGAAAAAATCCAAGCTACTGCGCTCGGCTGGTATACATATATCTGGTCAAAGATTGGTAAAACAAATCAAAATAAATTGATAAAATAACCTTTTATTCTGATTAATTCGAAATTTTATTTTATTCTGAAAAACTTTTGACTATAACTGCCCTATATTTGATGAAATTTAAATATATTACGGCCAGTTTCACGAAAGCAGTTTAATGAAAAATAATGATAATAATTTTTTATTTTTTTTTTAATTCAATACGAAAACTTACGGAGAGAAAAAATAATTGTTCACTTAAATCGCTGGCGAAACCGACAGTTAGTAATGGTTATTGAAATATTTATTTACCGCTATTCCAAAAGGTCGTAAAGGAACTAAATACTAGGTAATTATGCACTTTAGTCAAAATTCTTTGATATTTGGTAGCTTTTGTAGAAAAATTTCAAACGAATTTTTGTTATTCCGTATTTTTAGTTTTGTTGCGTTTAGTTTGAAATGACCGCATTCAATCTACTTACATATGTATTTTGAGCCAAAATACAATTTTCAAAATTATGTATGCGCGTGTGTATTTCCACAAATTCGTTTTATATGCATGCATAGTAGGGCGGTCTTGAAAATATCAATAACACAGGTTTACAAAAAAAAAACAAGTTACTGCATATTGAATCAAACCGCTATATCCCTATGTTATTCGACGCGCTGAATGCGAATACGAGGTCTGTTAGCCCCCATCACGTCAGGTTCGAGGTCATTTGAAGCTCAAGTAGGGAAAAATTCATTGAATAAACTTGAAAATTCATGTATATGGGGTTATAGACTCATTGAACCCGAATCTGAGGTCCGTTAACCTCCAAAATGTCAGGTCGTTAGAGGGTCAAATAGGACAAACAAATTTATCAATAACAATAATTTTTTTTTTTTGTTTTTTTTTTGTTCCCCTTTATTTTGTTCTACGTAAAAAATAAAAATCCACGAAAATTTTAAAATTAAAAAAGAAAAATTTAGCGTTCGCTTTTGGGATTTGAAAAAAGGATTTTTGGCGACCCCTAATTTTTATTTTTTTTTTTACTTTGGAACTTTCCGTAGATGACTTTATTTTTAACATAGCAGAAAATAAAGGGTGCCCCATATAAAATTTAGATGTTAGTATTTTTAAGGACCACCTTAATGCATGGGCAAAAATGCCAAAATACATATGTATATATGCATTCGCATAACAAAAATAAATTGCATTTTCCAACTATAAGCTTCATTTACCAATAATGTATGCAATAGTTGCAATAAATGAGCATTTCTACCATAAAACACAAGACTGCAAAGAAAGTGAAGAAAGGAGAGAAATGTAAATCAAATAAAAAACACAATATTGCAAAATATTTGATAACATTTCATGGTGCTTCATTGTTATATGACACCAGACACCTAACTCAACCTAAATAAGTAGCCGGTATATGCGCGGCATGCGCATGAGCAGCTACATACATAGCTACTGGCATAAGTGTACTCACTCGTTACGTTACAGTGACGTACAGTAACAATGGTAAACATTGCACGTACACACATAAATGGTAAATTATGCCAAACATGT
>NW_023458556.1:25863043-25867858 GCF_013731165.1 Rhagoletis pomonella
TTTGAATGAAATTTTGCAGAATTTTCTTTAATTTTGCACAAAGTTTGAAACTTTGATTTTTGAGGTTTTTGTTGTAGACTTAACCATATTTTTATAAAAAATTAGCGAAAAATAAAATATTTAAAAAATAGTTGCCCGTATTGTAAAAAATTCGCTGTACCTAAACTTTATTGACTGATTGTATGTATATTTTTCTAAGGCAATGGCAAACCTCCATAAAAAAAAACTTTCATAAAAAATCACATACCATTCGAAGGCGTTAAACTGTAGGCCCGGGTTCCTCCATCTGCGTGACAGCACCAATGCACGCATTGAGCAGAAGCTCGGTAAAGTACTCAGCAAAATCTGTGAATCCAATTGCTTTTAGGAGAAAAAGGGAAAGGCTATCAAGTAATCGGAATATGTATTATTATTGTTCCTTTTATGCATGTTACTAGAAACTTTGGACCACGTGAACCGTTTTCGATAAATTTTTTCTTATCAGAAAGGTGGTATCAAAAGAGAGGTCTATGGAGAAATTAACGGTACTCCCTAGTCTTTATATGAGCATTGAAATCAGTTGTATTTTTTGCTTACAAATTCTTCGTTTGTATAAATAATAGCTGCGCCGATGATTTACTAGAAACTTTGTATATATGTATATTGGGGGTGAATATTTTGAGTTTATATATAGATATGTGAACTCTAACTAATCACTTCAGGTAAAGTGCATTCTTTGCAATCCATCTAAAAGATATGAAAATAAAGGCAGGCTGCTAACTTCAACTAAATAAAATATTTAAAGCAAAACCTTAGTCAAAAGTAAAATTCAGGGAAAAAATTTGCCGCCTTAAGGCCACTGAAAGCTGAGCTTGCGCAAATTGCAGCCAGCTGTCTGATGACGATAGCGACAACAATGTGCCAGGCAATAGACTATGAAAAAGTGCAAAATTGTGAAATTGGCAATCACAACAAAAGACTTAAGAAACGAACTTTTTAGGGGAAAGAAATACTTACATATATACTGTCCTTGCATATAGATGCGTAGAGCTATTATAAATAGAAAAAATTCCAATTTTGCTTTACAAACACAGGCCAATCAACAAAAAGCAAAAACAAAAAATATAAAATTAGCAAAAATCAATTCCAAGCCAAATCCTTCATACGCCCACTCGCCAGTCCCAATAAATGATCATACATTTTTATATTCACACATATCTACTACAAATATCAGTATGAAATATTGTAACTCAGGTTAGCGTAGTAATTTTTCTTAGCAATTCTGCCAAATGACAATCAGGTACGCTGGCAATGCAATTGCATGCAAATATTTGGACAGCACCCACCGGTGTGCGCAGTGTCATAACGACAGCTAAAAATTTGATGCTAAACGATGTCGCTTGTGGCGATGATATATGACTGTTTTGTTTAGCAAATTTTAGCATACTTTTATTTAAAGAAAAATACAAGAAAATACACGTATAATTGGTGTTGTATTCGCCTGGGTGGACGTTTTCCAAACTGTGCAATCGCGTTCATTTGCATTCGGTGAAATCGCAGTGATTATGTAAATTTTCGTTCAAATTACTGGCGTAAAAATGACAAAATTCCTTTTTGATAGATTTATTTGTAGTTGCTTTATTATTAAGTATTATTTTTTTTGTTTACTTCCATAAAGCAAATATGATTCGGTGTTTTACAATTTTCCGTGTGAAAATATGCCTGTCGCCGCAAATGGGTATTTAGTACATTTGAGCGTTTTTGGCTTAGAGTGCAAGACCATAGCAAGCGAATTAAATGTCTCACTGCTCAATTTTTCGTAACAATAACGCTGCCGATTAGACTAAATAGCTTTTAATAAATTTTTTTATTACGAAAACGTAGGGTCACCTTTTGTTATTTGTTTAGTGTTATTTTACAAATTATGGAATTAATATCTGCTACAAAGGCATGAAAAAACTTGTCCTCGTTTCATATTCTTCTTTCGTATTTGGCTTCGCATTAGTGTTCGCTTTCGTCCAGACGAAATCTTAACAGCTATGCTCCGACGAACGATTGTTACAACAACTCCATGTTCACGAGAATTTACTGAGCTAGTATGCTTCATATTTACTTATGTACATATATACCAAATAAATGTGATTTTGGAAAGACTTCTGAGTCCACAGACCACTAACCACTAAATCATTAAAGGCTAATTACGGCGACATCATTCACCCCTCAGGGTCAGCATGAGGTTCTATCTCCTACCTTATGGAATTTATTAAAAGTTGCAAAGTTTTGGGGCTTATTCTCTGCTCTGAGAAAGCACTCAATGCTCTTTACTCCTACGAGAGTGGGCTATGCCCACAGATTATAGATAGCGATATCTATTCTCACCTTTGGCGCTTTGGTCAGGTGGGTGGCGGCTCGGCATGCCTTAAGAGTTACTCAAAAATACCGTTGGTTTTTGATAATTTGTGTTTGCTGGCGGTGTCACTCATTTTCTCCATAGAAAGAATGTAGCTTTGTAGCTGCACGATATGCCTGTGGGGGATCCGAGAGATACCCTCTTTGTTAGCCTAACCTAACCGATGTGCTTTTGAGATTTTTAATAATCCATTTTGAGGTTTTTTTCGGCAACATCAGTTTGAGGGACACATTCTTAAGAATGTAAACGTGTTTGAAACATAATTACGCATCCAACGGTCATTTCAAATCTGACGATGCCACGGCTAACTGGACGGTACTGATTGTTCGGCGCAGTCACGGGAATGATACGCAATCTACACCGTTTCGTGCCGTAGAAACAGGCATATTCCTACACCCCCCCTTCCCATAGTTATTTCTCTAAAGAGCAAAGAGTTTGAATAGTTTCCATACTCGTTTCTTGTCCATTTCCTAAGAAACATTTATCCTGAGGGCTTCATTTAAAACCGTGTTTGCATGTCCTCTTTCAAATACGCTTGTCTACACAGCAAACGGAGATCAGAGATATGTATGTATGCAATACAAAAACATGCATTCATTTAAAATATTACATACTCGTATATACATATATACGTACATACATAAGTAATTACTTATGCATTTGGGAATAAACTTATTTATTTGCATGTAAACATTCAAAATCAAATTGGTTGTCAAAGCCTTTTTTGTTGTCGTAATTAAGTGCTGGTTTATGTTGTCACGCATTTTTTAAACGCTTTTGGTAAGTTTTTTTTCTTCTCTCCACTTTTAAGTGTCTGAACGCTGGCAAAACTTTGGAACATTTCAATTTTCTGCCATACAATTGAAATGTATGGGTAATGGTCGCACATACACATACGCATACAAACAAATCCATATAGAGTTTATATAGAGCAGTCAGTAATTTGTGGCAGGTAATATGCAAATGACAGCAGCCAAGCCAGCTAACGGGCAACGGTGGGCAACCAGCAACAGCAGACAATTCCTTTCGTTTTGGAGCAACTTGTGTGTGAGGTCAAGCGTGCGAACACGAAAATGCGTGTTGGTGCGTGTTGCTGGTTATTGTGGGCAACATGCGTTTATAGCTGCGTGCCACATGCGCAAGGGAATGGTTGAGCCCAAAAAAAACAAAGAAAATGTAAATTTGTAGGGAGAAGTTAATCGTATGTAGGCATTCAAATAGGGAGACATTTTTGAATAATATTATCATATATATATCGACGGCTGAGTGGAAGATCGACCTATTCGGCAGCTGGTTCGAAAATGCCCTACCGGGATAGCGCGTTTCAAAAATTTTTCATGAGAAATGTTTTTCGTAAATGTAATTATACAGCAAAACCCTTGTAAAAAAAATTCAAGCTTTTGAGCAAATTAAGAAAAATTCAGCAAATTTTCATTAAAATTTCAAACTATTTAATTCGACTTTTTTTTTTAAATTCGAGTACGCAGTGTTAATGCAAAAAAGTGCAGATTTTATGTAGCTAAAAAATTCCGCAGATTTTTGATAATATTTTTTGGCGAAGTTGCACAGTGTTTCGACTACATGGATGCAGGCGGAAAAAATAAAAAACGTGTACCAATTTGACTGAAACTTGACATGTGAAATAGGGAATTATGAAATTTGGTAAAGATGGAATAATTGCCACGCCCTCCATCCATGGGGCGGAAACATTAAATTTCATCCGATTTCGATGAAATTTAGTCTGTGCTCTCTCTTTTATTAGAAAGGCCTAAATGTAAAATATGGGAAAGATTCGATTATAATAACGTACTATAACTCGAAAAAGTATGCGCCCAATCATTAAATGTGATGGATTTTTAGCTAATTTTAGTATTAAGCTTTCCATTCTCTGCAACACAAATATATAAATATTCTGAACTTTTCCAATTTTTGTGGGGATTTTCCCATTGTTCAAAAATTTCTTTTCGCGAAATTACGCAAAGATAAGATGAAATCGGAAGAGAAAATAGAAAATTACATATATTTGCAAAGTAGCGCAATAAGGTCCAATTATATGCTCAGTAACTAGATGAAATTCTCTAAAACATGCGTCTAATTTCAAGACCCGACGAACCGTTACTCACATTTGGTTTTCTAATTATCTTTAGCAACTGCAGTTCCAAGTAAATTTTTGACAAGGCTACTTGAAGAAGTGTTTCCAGTTGAAAAAGAAACACTTTCTTCTATGGGTGCTGCGCCAAACGCAATTAAGCCTTATGGTGAACATTTTCTTCCATAGAAGAAAATTCGTTATACGGAAAAGAACACCGTCAGCAAAAAAATATAAAAAATAACGGAATTTTTTCGCTACTTAAAACATGTTTTTTTTGTTATGCTAACATTGAATAGGCTATAATACTGCATACAAATATTTTTTGTAAAAAATC
>NW_023458556.1:25867958-25876793 GCF_013731165.1 Rhagoletis pomonella
GATTTTTTACAAAAAATATTTGTATGCAGTATTATAGCCTATTCAATTTTAGCATAACAAAAAAAAAAACAACATGTTTTAAGTAGCTAAAAAATTCCGTTATTTTTTTATATGTTTTTGCTGACGGTGTTGACTATTTTCTTTTCCATATAACGAATTTTCTTGTATGGAAGAAAATGTTCACCATAAGGCTTAATTGCGTTTGGCGCTGAACCCATAGAAGCAAGTGTTTCTTTTGCAACTGTAAACACTTCTTCAGGTGGCTTGGATTATTCGTGTGAAGGTATTTAGCATTTATTTGGAATTTTTCGCTCTTTTTGTATCAAAAAACGCAGTTGCTAAAGATTATTAGAAAACCAAATGTGAGTACCGGTTCGTCAGGTCTTGAAATTATATGCATGTTTTAGAGAATTTCATGTAGTTCCTGAGCATATAATTGGACCTTTTTGCGCTACTTTGCAAATATATGTCATTTTCGATTTTCTTAATTAGCGCGAAAAGAATTTTTTTAACAATGCAAAAGTTCCCACAAAAATTGGAGGAATTAAAAAAAAATTTATATCTATGTAACTTTTAAGCATAACCTTTGTGTTGCTGAGAATGTAAAGCGGAATACTAAAATTAACCGAAATTCCATCACATTTAATGATCGGGCGCATATTTTTTTCGAGTTATAGACGTTATTGAAATCGAATCTTTCCCATATTTTACATTTAGGTTTTTCTAATAAAAGAGAGAGCACAAACTAAATTTCATCGAAATTGGATGAAATTTAACGTTTGCGCCCACAAGGGTGGAGGGCGTGGCAATTATTCCATCTTTACCAAATTTCATAATTCCCTATTTCTAAGTAAAACTAGAGCACATGTCAAGTTTCAGTGTAATCGGTGTAGGTTTACTATTATTTCCACCTGCCTCCATATAGTCGAAACACTGTACAGATTCGCCAAAAAATATTATCAAAAATCTGCGGAATTTTTTAGCTACATAAAACTTGAACTTTTTTGCATTATAACTGAATGGGCTGTATTACTGCGTACTCGAATTAAAAAAAAATCGAATTAAAAAGTTTAAAATTTTAATGAAAATTTGCTGAATTTTTCTTAATTTGCTCAAAAGCTTGAAATTTCTTTTAACAAGGGTTTTGTTGTATAATTACATTTACGAAAAACATTTCTCACGAAAAACTTTTGAAATGCGCTATCCCGGTAGGGCATTTTCGAACCAGCTGCCGAATAGGTCGATCTTCCACTCAGCCGTCGATATATGGGTCGTTCTTAAAAAACATGACCATTCTGAATTTTGTAATTTTTAAAAATTAAGTTGGCCAAATATGTTTATAATTGGCCTCATGTGGTTACGGATGGTATCAACAATAGGAATCCATAACCAGCAGTATTTTTTTTAATTTTTGGAGTTTTTGGAGTTAATAAGTCACAGAGTGGACCGGTAACAGAGGGGACAAATTAACTCAAAAATACCATATTTTAGCTTTTTATTCGAATTTTGGAGAATTTATTTGTCCACTTAATTAATGTACATAAAATATTTATAAAAAAATTATAAAATAAATAAAAAATCACTTTACTCACCGTTTTTCAACAGTAACAGAGTTGACACTGAATAAGGGTACGTACCCGGCATACAATTGGGTTCCTTACTCAACAACGCACTAAACAAGACTGAACAGTTCAAAACACATTTTGTTGATTTTAGCTAAGTTATGATGGAGAAGCATAAGAGAAATATACGCGTCATAACGTTTAACAAACATTTTTCAATAAAATGAGTGGCCGTAACAGAGGGGACCAAAACCTGGGGACACAAATTTTCTTCATAAAAATTATACAAAAAAATTATTTTTCATCATTCTTTTCTATATATGGTATTAATATACACAAACTGAATAACAAAAATTGTAAATATTATTTTTTTTTCAATTTTATTTCAACTGAAAATAACTATTAAATTTTTATAAATTGGCTCGGGACACAGGTTTTTGCTAAACCTTTGACATTGAAAATATTTTTTAAGTTATTTTCAGATAATTAATTATTTTTTTTTTATAATATAGTTACGTAGAATCGATAATAATTTATAAAAACGCAGAGTTTTTTCTATTTTCTTTTTGAAGAAACAAAATATAAAATAGTAAAGTCTGGGGACACCAATTGGTCATGTTTTTTAAGAACGACCCATATATATGACAATATTCTTCAAAAATGTCTCCCTATCTGAAATGCCTACATACGATTAACTTGTCCCTACAAATTAACATTTTCTTTGTTTTTTTTTTGGGCTCAACCATTCCCTTGCGCATGTTGCACGCAGCTATAAACGCATGTTGCCCACAATAGCCAGCAACACGCTCCAACACGCATTTTCGTGTTTGCACGCTTGACCTCACACACAAGTTGCTCCAAAACGAAAGGAATTGTCTGCTGTTGCTTGTTGCCCACCGTTGCCCGTTAGCTGGCTTGGCTGCTGTCATTTGCATATTACCTGCCACAAATTACTGACTGCTCTATATAAACTCTATATTTGTTTGTATGCGTATGTGTATGTGCGACCATTACCCATACATTTCAATTGTATGGCAGAAAATTGAAATGTTCCATAATTTTGCCAGCGGACAGACACTTAAAAGTGGAGAGAAGAAAAAAACTTACCAAAAGCGTTTAAAAAATGCGTGACAACATAAACCAGCACTTAATTACGACAACAAAAAAGGCTTTGACAACCAATTGGATTTTGTATGTTTACATGCAAATAAATAAGTTTATTCCAAATGCATAAGTACTTATGTATGTATATATGTATATATGTAGATGCAAATATGTATGTGCGTATATACGAGTATGTAATATTTTAAATGAATGCATGTTTTTGCATTGCATACATACATATCTCTGATGTCCGTTTGCTGTGTAGACAAGCGTATTTGAAAGAGGACATGCAAACACGGTTTTAAATGAAGCCCTCAGGATAAATGTTTCTTAGGAAATGGACAAGAAACGAGTATGGAAACTATTCAAACTCTTAGCTCTTTAAAGAAATAACTATGCGGAGGGGGTTGGAGGAACATTCCTGTTTCTATGCCACGGAACGGTGTAGATTGCGTATCATTCCCGTGACTGCGCCGAACAATCAGTGCCGTCAAGTTATTTCAAATCAGTGGATTTCGAATGACCGTTGGATGTGTAATTATGTTTCAAACACGTTTACGTTCTTAAGGATGTGTCCCTCAAACTGATGTTGGCGAAAAAAAACCTCAAAATGCATTACTAAGAAACTCAAAAGCGCATCGGTTAGGTTAGGCTAACAAAGAGGGTATCTCTCTCGGAGGTCCCATAGGCATATCGTGCAGCTACAAAGCTACATTCTTTCTATGGAGAAAATGAGTGACACCGCCAGCAAACACAAATTATCAAAAACCAACGGCATTTCTGAGTAGCTCTTAAGGCATGCCGAACCCCCACCCACCGGACCAAAGCGCCAAAGGTGAGAATAGATATCGCTATATATAATCTGTGGATATAGCCCACACTCTTTACTCTTGTAGGAGTAGAGAGCATTGAGTGCTTTCTCAGAGCAGATAATAAGCCCCAAAATTTTGCAACTTTTAATAAATTCCATAAGGGAGGAGATAGAACCTCACCCTGACCCTGAGGGGTGAATAATGTCGCCGTAATGAGCCGTTAATGATTTAGTGGTTAGTGGTCTGTGGACTCAGAAGTCTTTCCAAAATCACATTTATTTGGTATATATGTACATAAGTAAATATGAAGCATACTAGCTCAGTAAATTGTCGTGAACATGGAGTTGTTGTAACAATCGTTCGTCGGAGCATAGCTGTTAAGATTTCGTCTGGACGAAAGCGAACACTAATGCGAAGCCAAATACGAGAGAAGAATATGAAACGAGGACAATATTTTTCGTGCCTTCGCAGCAGATAATAAATACTGCACATTTCTATAGTCGCTACTAGGGATATTAATTCCATAATTTGTACAATAACATGAAAAAAATAACAAATGGTGACCCTATATTTTCGCAATAAAAAAATTTTATTCAATGCTATTTAGTCTTATCGGCAGCGTTATTGTTACGAAAAATTGAGCAGTGAGACATTTAATTCGCTTGCTATGGTCTTGGACTCTAAGCCAAAGAACGCTCAAATGTACTAAATACCCATTTGCGGCGACAGGCATATTTTGACACGGAAAATTGTAAAACACCAAATCATATTTGCTTTATGGAAGTGAACAAAAATAAATACAATAACACAACTACAAATAAATCTATCAAAAAGGAATTTTGTCATTTATACGCCAGTAATTTGAACGAAAATTTACATAATCACTGCGATTTCAGCAAATGCAAATGAACGCGATTGCACAATTTGGAAAACGTCAACCCAGGCGAATACAACACCAATTATACGTGTATTTTCTTGTATTTTTATTTAAATAAAAGTATGCTAAAATTTGTTAAACAAAACAGTCATATATCATCGCCACAAGCGACATCGTTTAGCATCAAATTTTTAGCTGTCGTTATGACACTGCGCACACCGGTGGGTGCTGTCCAAATATTTGCATGCAATTGCATTGCCAGCATACCTGATTGTCATTTGGCAGAATTGCTAAGAAAAATTACTATGCTAACCTGAGTTACAATATTTCATACCGTTATTTGTAGTAGATATGTGTGTACATAAAAATGTATGATCATTTATTAGGACTGGCGAGTGGGCGTATGAAGGATTTGGCTTGGAATTGATTTTTGCTAATTTTATATTTTTTGTTTTGTTTTTTGTTGATTGGCCTGTGTTTGTAAAGCAAAATTGGCATTTTTTCTATTTATAATAGCTCTACGCATCTGTATGCAAGGACAGTTTATATGTAAGTATTTCTTTCCCCTAAAAAGTTCGTTTCTTAAGTCTTTTGTTGTGATTGTCAATTTCACAATTTTGCACTTTTTCATAGTCTATTGCCTGGCACATTGTTGTCGCTATCGTCATCAGACAGCTGGCTGCAATTTGCGCAAGCTCAGCTTTCAGTGGCCTTAAGGCGGCAAACTTTTTCCTCGAATTTTACTTTTGACTAAGGTTTTGCTTTAAATATTTTACTTAGTTGAAGTTAGCGGCCTGCCTTTATTTTCATATATTTTAGGTGGATTGCAAAGAATGCACTTTACCTGAAGTGATTAGTTAGAGCTCACATATCTTTTTTGCTTGTTATATATGTATAAACTCAAAATATTCACCACCAATATACATATGTACATACAAAGTTTCTAGTAAATCATCGGCACAGCCAAAACCGTTCTAAGTTTTCTACGACCATTATTAATATAAACGAAGAATGTTTAAGCAAAAAATATAACTGATTTCAATGCTCATATAAAGATTAGGGAGTACCGTTAATTTATCCATAGACCTCCCTCGAAAACGGTTCACGTGGTCCAAAGTTGCCAGTAACATACATAAAAGTAACAATAATAATACATAATCCGATTATTTGATAGCCTTTCTCGATATTTGAAAGCACTTGGCGATTCACAGATTCTGGTTCTGTCACGCAGATGGAGGAACCCGGGCCTACACTTTAACACCTCCGAACGGCATGTGATTTTTTATGAAAGGTTTTTTTATGGAGGTTTGCCATTGCCTTAGAAAAATATACATACCTATAAAAATAACTTAGTTTTTTTTTGTTAATCTTGAGTTTTCGAATACCGAGTAAACCGAATTTTTACAATCGAATAAACCGGGTTTCCCTCTAATTTATCTATAAATTCTAAATATTTGGTAGGCTAAATAAGCTAAATTAAAAAAAAATATTAAATATTAATGGAATGAACAAAAAATATATGTAAAAATATGTTATTTTTTATTAGTTTAGTAAATGGTATTGGTTGTTAGCTTTCGAAAGAAGAAATACAAAACCAGCTCATTTTTTTGCACTTTTTGAAGTAATGCGTTTTTTGCTAATGAATTTTTATTTTTCTTTCAGTGCCATGAGGTCTGCACGATTCGTTCTATATTCAAAAATAAAGTGTCAGATTAAAAAGCATGACCAGTGGACAAGAGAGGTTTATTTTTTTTTTTAAGAGTCTGGTTCGGGTTTTTCTTAAATTGAGAATGCGTCGCTGTTTTTTTTCAAATTGCCATATCTTAAATAACTCAAAAACCGGACGAATAATCGCTCAGCCTAGTAAGTACTTACATACATAAGAACCTTTGGTCGACTTCATTGCAAAAAGTCGAACGAGTATTAACAAAAAAAATTAAATTTTTAAATAGCAGAGTCATATTTCAACCAATTTTTAATTACGAGGGCATTATTCTTTTTGCATTGAAAAAATTCTAGTTCAACAACTTTCTATGGCACCTAGTCTACAAATTCTATAAATTTTTCTCGACTACAAAATTGACTACCAGCAGCATAAAAGGATATTGTAAATTAATGACTCGCTGCCTGCGGCTATCTTTTAAATCAAAATTTACCAATGCTGCAGCTGCGCATTTTAGGCAACAAAACCTGTTGCAATTTAATTTTTTTTTTTTGTTCAAAGTGTTGGCTGGAAATTTAAAGTGGAATTGAGAGCTGATGTTTATCAATAACAGGCAAGTCAATTTAGACTTCATTCTTGAATCGAAAGTATTTATACGCTTTTGGCAGCGATCATGCTAATCAAGAATGCAGATAAGACCAGTTACATGAAACGTAAATATGTATGTGTTATATTACCTCAAACGATCATGATATTTAAAAAATACAAGTAATTATTTAATATGCTGGACTTACTTGAATTATACACAGCCAAAGCCACAGTATAGCCAGTTGACGGAGAAATGCCTGAAATGAGCAAGAAATTTAATTTATAATCGTTTTAGTATACGTTTTTAATTTATTTCTATAAACACTTGTACTTCAAGCTGCGTGTGTGTGGTCTGTAATTCAATAGGCTAATTATTCTACTCTCCCCTCAATACAAGTACATAATTCTTCATTGAATATCCATTAGTTTCGCTAGTGATTATCACACCGCAGCAAATAAGTATGCGTGTACTTATGCCAAATTAACCACAGCTCTGTCTCACACTACCGAAATTGCGGCAAAGCAAAAAAAGAACAAAAATTATGTCAAGGTTATGCAAACAAACGAAATTAAAAGCAAAGCAAATCTCAAATGTCACACAAAACAAAGGGAAAAAACTTACGTAGCACAATCGACTTATGAGAAAAGCTAAAATTTAACAGTTTGACGCGTAGACAAAAGTTGCAGTCCCCAACTGTCTGTCTGCCGCACAATGGCCACAAGCCTCTCGTGCGTGAGTAATTTAGATCAAAAGTCACTTTTCATGCTCACTACAAAATGCGCAAAGTCACTAAAAAACTTACAAAAAAAAAACAAAAAACACAGAGCACTTAAAAAGCTTAAATGAAACGTCAAGTGCTCTAATAGCTAGTAAAAGTGTAATACTTAAGTAAATTAAGTAATAAAGCTGTAAAAAATCCCTTTGTTTATTTTCTAAGCTAGCCAAAAACAAAAAAAAATTAAAGAAATAAAAAAAAACAAATATATGGTATAATCACCCGCGGTTTGTACTGGTTTCTACTTATATAAATTTGTATGTAGCTACATATATTTTTTAAACAAATGTGACCAAATACTTAATCTGAAGTGTGTAACAGTTGTACGCTTGCAAAGTAGGTACTTAAGGGCATTATGTTTTGTTTATACTTTAAAATAGTTGCTATAATAGCTTTGTAGTACTAATTAAAATATCAAATGAAATATTGATTGTTAAGTATTTAATAAAAAGTTAAAGTATTTAAGAAACGTGTGCTCTAAGTTCACAAATCTTTTTTTCAAATTTTTTCTTCATCGTTTGATAAAATATCAAGTATAAAGACTAATAAATTCATTAAATTATTTTTGGTTAACAAAGCCTATACGTAGCTAAGCTTTACATCGCAAGTCATGTTTGTATTACTTAAATATAAAACAGAGATAAATTATAAACCTGTGGCGTTTTCTTTTCTATTGAAAAATTTGACCTTCTTATATTGTAGAATTTGCACTTGGCTAATTTGAAAAATAAAAATCATTGTAAATTAAAATAGAACGTACGAACACAAATACATGAGAATAGTTAAAATTGTTTTACAACGATTACAACTTGTTGATTTTTTTGGCTAAAATTTAAAAAATAAGGATTATTTTCCGGCCCTGTTTTTAAATTATCTGCAAGAAATTTTTTTTGAAAAATACATACATATACATACGGGTTGCTTGAAAATATCCCCTTTTCCCTTAACTTAACCTTTTAGTGTGGTCAACAATTATGTTTTCTATTTTATCAAGGCAGATTCGAATATGCGCTCTCTCGGAAGAAAATAAATATTTAATTTAATGTAATATTTGTTCCAAACTCAAACGCGTTTTAAGCAATCAGTGAAACAATTCATTATTTTCAAAGTTTTGCGATTAAAACTTCGTACTGTAATTTAAGACATTCTATGAAAAAAATATATGCGCTTAGAACAAATATAATCGAAATCGGGCCAGTATTTTAAGACTTTTCGGATTAGAAAAAATTTTCCTTCAATTTTGTACAACACAGTCAGACATGAAAGTTAGAGAATTTCGTAAATAAGGGAAACAAGTTGGCTAAAATCGCTTAATTACAGCGCCAAACAAGAAGCAGATATTGTTGCACTTTTCGAAGGAAGTAAATTTCCTTTAAAAATGTTTCTATTAATTTCATCCCACACAGTTGTATCAACAACAAACAGTTTTACTACAACTTTGCACCGAGCGGGG
>NW_023458556.1:25876893-25880613 GCF_013731165.1 Rhagoletis pomonella
TAAACATTGCACGTACACACATAAATGGTAAATTATGCCAAACATGTGCGCATCACCGCAAAATTCACAACATAACGCAAGCGTTGCCGGTGAAATGAATGTGAAAATAAAATGAAATGCACAAAAATTAAATGAAAAATGTGTAGAAATGAGGCAAGAAAAATAAATACATACAACCACAACAAAGCTTAAATAGAAAATGCAAGTGCCAAAAGCTAAACTCCTCATGCGCGTAGTAGATGTGTGTATTTGTATGTGCAGAAAAAAAATGTTAAAAAATTGTCGACAGAAATTGCATTCATAATGAAAAATTATGTAAAGATGAACACCTATGCATAACAAAATGAGTGAGAAAGCAATAAAGAAAAAAATAAGGCAAAAAATTTGAGCATATGTATGAAGACAGTTGTAGAAATTTAATGCAATAAGCGCGCACATGAAGAAGCAAAAGGTCTCATTTATTTGTAGCGACTAAATTGTTGTTTCACTCTTCAATTGATTTAACATCATAAATAAATAATAAAGCAAGCAATGTGAAGCATAAAATAAAAAGCTTGTTATCAACAACTGCTTGAACTTTCTCGTCATTAGCCTTAAAGTCGCATGCATTACTTAGTTTACGCATTGTATGGATACATAATTATACATATTAATATTGGCATTTTGATTATAATCAATGTAATTATATACCGTCAAATAAATATATGTATGTACTTATGTATGTATAACTAGCTTTGCAAACTTGTGGGTATGGAGTTTGTATTTACTGTCGTACTTAGGAAAAAGCGAAGTCATCGCAAAATACTAAAGTTAGTAGCAGTTCGTTGGAAATTTAACAATAAAATCGAGATGAGTTTGATGAGTTTTTAATGCACCCAAGTGAATTTTTTGGCTAAGATTTCGTTAGTTAGGAGACTATGTATGGAACTTAGAAGCTTTCAAAATTGGTAAGTATTCTTCAGAATATTCCGACAATGTTGGCGAATCGGGAAATAGTACAGGAATAATCTTTTTTCGAAGAGTTTTAAGTAACTAATTTTTAGACATAACCTACACTTAAGTAGTGTATGTTTATTAAAGCTTAGTACAGCTACTAGGAAAGATCTTATTGGAAAAAAAATGTTTAAATTTAATATCTATAGATATTAGTCAAATAGAAATGTACGTACTGCAACCATGCAAATGTACGAGTAGATACATACTTACATGCGTACTAAGGTGAGAAAACGTACTAAATAAACGTTTCGAATTTGCGCATGCGGCGCCAGTAAGCTCAAACTTACATATGAACGAGATTTCCATTTATTTTTATTCGTTATGTTACTTTTTCGTAATACGTGTAATGTCGATCACTTTTACCGCTAAACAAATTAATTACTCATAAATGAGTTTAATTTATTTATTGACTAGTTATATAAAGAAAAAAAATACAAAAAGGAAATAATTTAAAGTCGGGAAACATAAAAACTGCATACAAGTACAAGCGAAACTTTATCTACGTTTAAAATGCATGCCTATTTTTTAAACATACAAATGTAGTATGTACATACGTATGTACTTTTTAGGTGTATGTAGTTCATGAATTAATGCTGCACATGCTTTCAAACTAAAATTAACCGTTATGAAAATTTGCAACCTTGGACTGTCGACATTGGGTCAATAAACTTCGTTGCCGCTATTCATTTGCAGGTTATATTTTTTTCACAAGTTTGCAAACAAACTTTAAATGCTTGCAATAGAAAATCTCAAATTTTATCAAAAAATGCATAAACTAAATTTGGAAGTGCAATTAAGTTGCAGTAAAATAAGTAAGAAATAAAAATTTAAATGTGGCATACATACATACATACATATGTACTGCCAAGTGTATAAAGGTACATATGTATGTACATATGTATATGTAACAGTATGTAGCAGCTAAGCTATGTTAATACTAGTATCAATTACCAAATTGTATGCTGCTGCTCTAGTTGATTATTGGCTCGGAAGGAAGTAAACGCATTTCGGTGACTTGCAAAGAGGTGCATATATTAAAAGTTAATTGCTAAAAACAAACTGTTGGTGAGCTGATCGAAGGCCATAACTGAAATAAAAAGGTTTATTTAAATTCTTTTTGGTTTTAGGTTTCCAATATGCATATAGGAATGGGTGGATGAAAGATACTGCAACATTTGAGAAGCTCTAGCAAAGGAACGAAAGCTGATATAACCGTTCACTTACGCTTCAATAAAAGCTAGGACTCTCCACTACTATCTTTGAAAATACCATTTCAGCACCTTGACCTGATGGTCACTTATTGTCATTTATGGAACAGCTAAAACTGATTTTAGCGAAGTTTAAGTACCTACCGCAATTAAACAAAAGATGATAGAACCTCCCACTTGGGATTATATTACGGCTTGAACTTTCGACTATAATTGCTGAGAATGCCATCCCTGCACCTTGACGATAAGGGCACTTCTTTATTGCACAGAAAAATCTCATTTTGACAAAATTTGTTTTTCAGTAGCACAAATTTTCAGTATTTTTTTATTGTTCACTAAATGACTATAAATGATCATCAGCTCAAGGTGCTGAGATAGTATTTTTATAGGCATTAGTCGAGAGCTCTAGCTTAAGTTTAAGCCTAATTGGAGGTTTCTATCAGCTTTTCTTTCTTTGCTAGAGTTTCTCAAATATTGCACAAAACGCGATTTTTTACACTTTTTCTCGCAAAGGGTCCGTTGGCCGATTTTGCCACATAGTCGCATCCGACTGGAAAGTCCGGGGTTAGATAACTTTTGAATTAAACTTGATTCAAGTACACCGTGATGCAGATGTGGTCGAAATGTTAGCGTAAAAATTATTAAAAATCAACGTGACCTCTTAGCCAGTTGCAAATTTCACAATTTTTTTTTATTTTTATAAAATTTTTTTATAAACAATTTCAAATTTTGTTTTGTGAAATTTTTTTCGCTTCGGGGGGCACCCTACACTTGTTTCAAACTCGTTTTTATTATGTAGCATTTAATAACTGGAACAAGAGAAACGTTTTTCTTCAGAATTGCTACTTTTTCTGCACTTTGCACTAAAAAATTTAATACAAACAAACACAAATTCAAAAAGCGGGCTCAACTGGTCTCTTGCAAATTTTATTAGCTTTCATTAACAGAAAATGAATCAAATTGAGTGAAAAATTAAGGCTGGTGAAATTTTTTTTATAACATTTCAAATTATTTTATTTTATTGTTTTTCGTTTTGGGAGAACCCTGCAATTGTGTTCAACTAGTTTTTAATATTTATTAACATTTATTAACTGGAACAGGACCCTCGAGTTTCTTCAAAATTCCTCATTTTTCTGCACTTTGCACTAAAAAAATTAATACAAAGATACAAAAATTCAGAAATCGGCCTGGTCTCTTGAATATTTTATTAGCATTTATTAAAAAAAAACAAAAGATGAATCACATTAAGTGAAAAATGAACGCTCCAATGAATTGTGAACACAAAGTGCCAAATTTGAACCGCTGTGCGTTGTTATTCAAACAACATACCAAAAAAATGTATACAGTGACTCACAGACGTATTTTGTATTGTGTTGTTTTACGATATTCCAAATGTTTTTAAAACTTTATGTACAGAAAATTAAGGAAAATTCAGCAAATTTTAATCATAACTTCAAAAAATTAAGGCAGATTTTTTACAAAAAATATTTGTATGCAGTATTATAGCCTATTCAAT
>NW_023458556.1:25883613-25906763 GCF_013731165.1 Rhagoletis pomonella
CTCTTCAGGCACCTCAAAAATATTTTAATTGTGTTTCTGTAAGCTCTTTCTGTACTGTATAGTATTTTAAGCGTAAGACTTTTGTATAATTTAACTAAATTTTACTTTTGAAACAGGTGGCAACCCTCCTACATTTAGCTAGAAAATACAACTTATTCAAAACCATTTCTTTTGATACCCATATTGGGATAATTCGTTTAACTTAATAAATAATTTGAATTTGATTTTCGTATATATGGCAACCCTTTAAAAGACTAAAACCATACTGCACATCTGCAGGCCAAGCCCTTTCATGTGACACCTCATTTTTGAAAATCGTACGAACGATACAGATTTTATGACTTGATGTTAAATATTTTACGCAACCCTCTGCGGCAGACAAATTTTGAATTCGATTTTCTAACATGTGGCAACTCCTTTCATGGAACTAAGGCTATGGTGTACACCCGAAGGACAAGGCCTTTCATGTGACACCCCATTTTTAAAAAGCGAACGAACGATACAGAGCTTATGGCTTGGTGTTAAATATTTAACGCAACCATCTCCGAACTCGATTAAGAAGTTTCACTTCAAAAAAACGAGTGTCCTAGAATATTTATTTAATATCATTTGAAAGCTAAGACTGTTTGATATCTAGTTGTAAAACACTTGTTAAAAATATATTTTTATCCTTAACAAGATGCACTTTTGTACCAACACAAGAAAATATGTTTCTTATAAAATTAAATTTAAAAAATTCTTTGTTTAAATATTAACAGCTAATTTCACGAAATAAATTTAAATGAAAAAATTATTTTAATGTTTTGAGTTTTATATGGAAATTATATAGACAAATCACTGTCGTTGCTTTACGAACTTTTGAAAAATACTATAACTGCAAACATATTTGTACATATACACACGTACACACACATAATAAAATCGCACAGGCAACTTGCGAGTATACCACTTGCAACAAAGTTTTAACGAAGTTGCAAAAAAAAAAATTCAAAAACCATAGTTTAAAACAAAGTAAGTCACAAATAATAAGAAAAGCGAACTGTAACTAAAAGCTTCCGCCGGTCACACAGATACGCTTAGTTTAAGCCAAACAAAGCATGAAGAGGAAAAATAGAATAAATCCAAGCAAAACTAATTTCATCTAAGATATTGTTAGACAACAGAAAAAGCAAAGAGGACTAATATAAAAGAGGCTGAGTTGAGAGCACAAACTGCGCAAAAGGCTGGCGAATTAATGTAGAGCAGTTCAGGAGGTCACGCAAAGGCGTTGCTGCCACAACTATGTACGGCCGTGTGTATGTATGCAAGTTTACTGCTGTTGCCGGTGTGCTGCGTCGGTAGCGCTCAGGGCAGTGGCGTGGCGGCGTTGCCCAATGTGGCGCAATCGAATGCAAAGTGTTCTATGACTTGAAAGTGCTCGCAATAGATTGCTTGTACTATGTATGTATATTTAAAAAGTGCGCAACCTGGCGTTGATTTAGTTGTACAAGTATTTTTAAGGTAATGGCTGTAAGCGTTTGTTTAGTTATCTTCTATTACTTAGTTGGCCGATCATAACAAATCGTTGCGGTGTATTCGCATTGCGCAATTTTACGATAATGATAAATATAGTTTCAAATAAATTGGTCTTGCCTTTTTTTGCGGTTTGAGTGCAAACATTTTTTTTATAGATTATCTATTTGACCTTTTGTACTGCACTGACCATATCGATACAGGAGCAGAAAGTTTCATTATGGAAATGAATAACTAAATATGTATTACAGATTTCTTGGTATTGGTATTGGTACAAGTACTTTTTTCAAGGTGGAAAAAATTAATTTTTTCACGAAGGATTGCAGGCGTGCCAAGTCGAAAATGCAGTGGGGCAAGAGGAAAAGAGATTTTACTTTGGTAAATCAGAAGGAGTTTTTGGTATTTTTGATTCTTTCATTTTATAAGAAAACTTCTATAAATCAATAGGGTGATTCATCTAAATGCGCAAATGCCTCGATATTTAATTTTGCATGGAAACGGATTTATTTACGACGTTTACGCGGTTTCGAAGGTATATGCGTTTAGATGAAACTTTATAAAAAAGTTGGTACAATTCAAAAAATTTTCTTGGAAATTTAAAATTTTTTATTTAACCTTTTAGAAAATGTTTAAGTTTGCCTGTGAAAATTTAGTACAAAAAGTGAAGCTGCTAAAATTCCAGTTGTGTGTTAATCATTTTATTAGCGACGGTCTTGTGCATTTTTTTGTCATATATGTAAACGTGGATATTTTATGGCAGAAAATGGTGAGACCGTTCACAAAAAAATCAACACGAGTTTCTTTAAATTCCATTCGTTACATGAGAGACTGTAAACGAATGTCAGTAAAAAAAAAAAATAAAATAAAAATAAAAAATTAAAGCAAATTTAAGTCGCCTCAAAGTTATGCTTTATTATATGTATATGTATGTATATACTGAATGTTTATTGGCTGCATACCCAAAACTGTTCTAAAAATTCAGATTAAGAAGTTAGAAATTTCGATGGAAAGTTTTTGAATTCTTCTAAATTTTTTACAAAGTTTCAAACATTGATTTTTATAAAAAAAAATAACATAAAAATAAAAATAAGTTAATTGTAAAATCAAATATTTTTAAAGCAAGCTTTCTAAATATGAACGGACCATACATACTGGTTTGCCAAATATCTCGACCCCCTGCGCCATCTATCGGCAAAATTTTTAATGGAGTTATTTCTTTTTATGTAGTTAATATACGTTGTAAATATGAACCAAATCGGACTATAAAAAGGGGATTTTCAAATATCTCGACTCCTGCGCCACCTATCGGATCAAATCATCTTTCGTAGGGCATTGGGAAGTTGGTCAAAAAATTGATTGCAAGATTATAAAAAAGCTTCTTGTAAAGCCAGTTAAATAAAAGCTTGTAAAAATAATAAAATCAACTTGTGATTAGTTGTTTAGATTATTTTATAACTGTCATAATGATATCATTAATTGTGCGGAAAACTATATGTATCAGTTTCCATGAGAGACTGTGCTAAAAATACTCAAAGTCTTTCTTTTTATAGTTTTAATGATGTTTTCACAGTGGAGTTTTAAATAATATTCGAAAGTTATCTACATTTTCTTTGGTATATAAGAAGTAACTTCTGAATGTGAGTTAACTACCCAAGAATGATAGAATACAAGAGAGCGCGAATCGAGCTGAGAGCAACTGGGTGTGACGTCACATTATTATGAGAATGAGAGTGTAAAGAATAACTTTGAAGCAGAAGAGAAAGAAGCGAACAAGTGGTGCGAAATAGTGATGTAAAACTAGGTTGAATTGTATCTACTCTTTTTAAATTCGAGCGAACATACATTCGGTCCAACCACATTATTTTGGTAAATTTGGAATGTGGTAAAATATTGATTCATGTAAGTCCAAAAGTTTTTATGGTACAGCAGGAAGATATAGTCCACCAACTATCAAAATATATATACATAAAAACACGTGTTTACTGTTTAGGTACGTGTATCTACTTTTAGGTACAACTTTTCGGCAAATAGGTACAATATGAAAAATTTTAAGTTCATCACTAGTACGAAAAAATAATAATGTGACGTCAGTGAAAAGGTGGATGCTGTCAAAACGAGAAAGAGAAAATTAGCGGTCCGCGGAAGGCGCCACCTTTATTTCGCAGCATCGTGTTAACTTCCCACTGTAAAATCGGCCGTGAATCCCAAATCAACTTAAATTATTTTTTGTTTACAACTTTGTTAATTTACAAGCACATTCTATATCCTATTTAAAACTACATATAAATGAAATTAGGTATGCATCTGCCTTCAACTCGCCACATGTAAATCGAAAAATTTCCCACATAAATTATCCAACTCCAACTTTTTATTGAACTTCAAGCAAAACGCAGCATTTTGCTTAACTGTCATTTCAGTCACTGCATTGAATATTTTTCCCGCTTACCAATCAATTGGCAATTCAAATTATTTCTTTGCCTTGCATTATTTTCCATATATGAAAATCAATCGGTACATTAATCGTGCCAGCGATGCTTGAGCTAATTAAATCACGCCAACAACAAAACCAATCAATTGAAAGTTGTGGTGAGACGATGCGAGACACAGCAACAACAATGAAAATCATGACAGCTGAATGGTATTTGATTAGCAAATTGTTGCTTGTAGGCGCGTTCGCAACAACCAGGTGGCAACTGGCAATTGACCATTTGTTGTTAACATTGTGTGGCACAATTTTCAAGTTCACATCAATAAAGTAATGTGTGTGTGTGTGTGTGTAAATGTATACCACTGTTACCACTGTACAAGGTGGTCACACAAGGTGGCGATGGACTTTGCAATGCTGCATCGAATTGATGTTGCGCATGCGAGAACGCCCCACATTAAATACTGCCTTATGCAGCAAGCTAACTATGTATGTGATTTGTATGAAATATGCAATTGAAACAGCAGGAGTCTTGAGGGAATAAATTCAATTAAAGCAACAATATCAATTATTACAATATGCCTCGACTTAAAGTGGAGTAAAAATACATAAATAACTCACTATCTATACATATTGGAAAATTTTCATCGTAGTTATTAATGGGTATTGGCATTCAATTAAAATGCGTGTTCTATTGCTGACACATGCTGACACTGCGTCGTCGACTGCTCTGCCTGCTGAGACTCAATGTCGCTGATTTTGCTTTATTAGATCAGCCATACTGGGTTTGGCCAACTGCATATCAACAGACGCAATAGTTTTGAGAATGTACATTAGTAATAACAATGGAATCTTTGGGCAACTGCACACGCATGTGAGTAATTTTGTAGTTGAATTTGCGAATAATTAATTATAAATAATGCACATTTTACAGTGTATGATGAATGTTCACATGCTGAGTGTGTGAACTGGCAAATTGGAAATTTGTATGAATAACAATCAGCCACGGGAGTGAGTATAGGAATAAATTGTTTGGGTTTTTTCATATTAAAGCAGATTGGTGTGCAGCTATGGCTAACCAAAGCTATTATGGAAAATTCAATCGTTAACAGCGTAAATTCCCCAAGAAATGAAAATAAAGTGCAGGCCGTCTTATTCTAGAAAGCTGCAGCTGTTCGGGAATCACATGATTGCAACTTCCCAAATATTTTATAAAAAGAAGTTAGCGCGTTGGACGATAAGTAAGCTGCTGCGTATGGTCTAGCAAATCCTATAATACTTTATTGCAAGATATTAGTTTCGATTATTCGTTTATGTTTGGGACGAGAACAGAACTAAGGGATCTCGAAACAAATTGAAGATGTATGCGATGGGACCAGACTCGTACTTGAAGCAGCATCAACAGAGTATCACACAGTTTGTTTAAAAGTATATTAAATCAAAACATTGCATATTCGATATGTTGCAGGGAAGTCGCAAATATTCGCATTCGATATGCGCGTTCGTATCAAATGATACGAATGTTTTGCAAATGTGTACATGGGCAGAGTGTCCACACTAATGTTGTTGAAATGGCTCTAAGTCTGTCTAACCACGGTGCGGACAATAACCGGCTTTTAGCTTTAGGCGCTAAACGGTTAAGTAGTATACCAAGCAACATTGATGGGCCTTCAACAAGTACAGCTAAAAGTCTTATAAGCAACCTAGAAATAAGTAATTTTAGATTCCTCTAGCGAAAGCGAAGGCTTGGATATAGAATTAAAAAATGTTAAATCAAAACTCAATTGAAGGCCTATCTTAAAGAAAAACGAGCTCATCTCGAAGAAAATCCTCTCGATTGGTGGAAAACTAACCCAAAATACGACAAATTGACAGATCTGAGCGCTCCACCCGTCAGCGTTCCAAGTGAGCAATTGTCCAATGCAGCCGGCCTTATATGTACACGAGCCTCTAAGAAATCGTCTCATGGGAGAAAAGGCAGAAAAGTAACTTTTGTTTTGAAATATAATATGCCCCTTTTGAACTTTGACTACTAGATTTGAACACTATTTAGGTTAAGCCCTCGTTCAATGTTCTAATAATTTACAAATTTTTTAAGTAATAAAAACGATGACTTAAGTGGATTATAGCTTTTTTTAATGTTATACCTAACATTCGCATTCGCATACGCGAATGTGAAAACTATGACATTCGAAACATCCCTAGTACATACATATGGTGGGGAAGAGAGGTATCGATCGAATATGGAAAACGAAATAATTGAGGGATTCACAACGGTGATCCTAAGTGTCGTATTTTTGTATGTCGTAAACTTTAAAACCTTAAATAAATGTTTAGAGAACTTGAAACGACAACCAACTATTTTTTAGCACAGCAAAAATTTATAATATAACTTGGTACTTTGCAAATCCTCTTTTCTTTTGTGTCTACTAATATGTGCATTAAATCGTACCGGAAAAAAAAAGTTGGCCATGCACTTCTGGGTCTAAAATATTTTTGCAAGGCAATTAAAAAAAAAAAATTGGGGCGATTTGTAATTTCGTTCTATATTCGGCATTTATAGTCGGATCTCGAGGACCCTATTCTTGTACTTACCAACCACATCTCTGTTTCTTTCGCTCTAAAGTCAGTAAATTAAAGCGCGACAAAAATCATATGTATTTATTTCAATTCGATTAAAAAAAAAAATATTGCCGAATGTAGGCGTCACCGAAGAATTTAAGAAGGCGACTTTCCAAAAATACGGCGAACTTTTTTGTTTGCTTGCAAAAAGGTACGATCAAATGTACATATGTATATATTTAATATTGATAGCAAAGTGTAAACACTGTTTTGGTTAAATACTTGTTTTTACGCCATAATATATAAACTTACTAATAGCGAGCACCCTAATGTAAATACCCTCAAACAAAAAACCATATACACAGTGATCTCCGTTCCAAATTTCGATGAGTGCAAACTTTCGTCAGCTGAATAGCTGAAAAATAGTGCGGAAAATTGCCCAAAAGGCATAAAGCCTCACAAATGTTGAAATTAAAGTGGTTTCAGTGGTGCGCATGCGCAAATTTCCACGCTATTACAGCGCTAGGTAGCGACGAATATAAGTTTGCACCATTTTCACTCAAAAAAAAAAAATCGTTCACTTTTTCATTTTTTTTTACAATACTTCTTCATTGAGCAACTATTTGTATATATATTTTGTTTGCAATATTTTGTAGTACAAAGAGCAAATTTTTAGTTAACAATTTGTTTGTCGGAGTTTTCGTTATTGTTGCAAACGACGTAATTTGCTAAGGTGTCGATGTCGTTACCGGTATCGGCTAATTAAAATTGTTGCGTGCAACATTCGAAAATAATAAATAAAATTATGCTTAGTCTTACTTCTCGCTATTATTATTTAATACAGTTACAAATTCACGTTCATAAAAAATCGCAATATTGAACATAACTAACAAAATAATGCTACCAGGCTGTTGTTGATTTTTTATACTTAAGCCTGACTATAGCCACCAAATAACATTAATATTGCCCTCACTTAAAATGATACAATTTCGGTTGGTTATCATTAATTGGAATCGTTTGTAGCGCAATGAATGAAATAAAATGAAAGTATAATATTCAAACAAACACACACACATACACAGACTCTAAAATACAATAATATATTGTAGAAGACATTGAAATAGCAGGCACAAGAAATTGGCGTGGCTTATTAGAGGTGCGGAAGGTGAGCAAATTATATTATTATTTGAATGTACTTTTGATTTGCACAAATGAAATAAGTATGTATGTATGTAAAAAAAAAAAATAACTGCTCATGAAATCGTGAAATACAAAGTAAGTGACAGGTTGTGTTGGTGATGGTGGCGTGCCAGCTGGACGACTGACAAGCGATAATGATGAATGAATTACGAATACTATGGCTGCCACACTGCACAGTTGTTTGCTGATGGACAAGTGTATTGAATGTGGACTATTTATTGCTGGCATCAAGCATCACGGCTCATTTGGCTGTAACGAAGTAGGAAGGAAGGATCGTGGTATATGGCGCGCCCTACAATAAAATACCAGCAATGAATTGCAATTATTGCAAGTTCAGTTCGACTCTTTATTGCTTAGTTAATTTTTTAATTTCATACCATTGCTAGATATTTGACACCCTATGGTTTTTATGTTGATGATGTTGGTTTATGCCACAATTCAAGAGCGCGAACCTGTAGACAGGCATACACATAAGGCATTTAGACATACAATTAGCTGGTGCACAAAAGGCCAAGTTCAGCATGTGTGGTGTCATTGTTGGCACCAATTGTGAGCAGCTAATTGGAGTTTAGAAGTGTCATTATCAGCTGCTGAGGCAGAATTGGGCGCGTTCAAAAGCTTCAAGGTTTTGGAAAATTCCAGTTGAAAGAACTGAGGTGCTAATAGTGTTTGTGATTTGCATAGGAAAACTTATAATTTATGTTGATAAACAAAAATACCATGGTTTCAAGTTCAATGTGGGGAAAAAGTTGCAGGTTATTCAGTTAACCACACGAGGAGTCGGGGCTGTGGGAAAACGAAGACCTTTGGCCATAGCTAAATCTTAAGAGCCTTGGTCCGATAGCAAATATAACCACGGACTACATGGTATCGAGGATTTTGACTTGAATTTACCGATGCGGTTTCCATCTGGAAGGGAATGGAGCAGAGGCCAAGCTGAGATAAGGAAGCTATCTTTGTCTACACTGACGGATCCGAGATGGACTACGGTGGGGGGCCGGAGCCTATTCCGAGGAATTTGGTGTCAATCGATCCCTGCGACTGTCGAACCATGCCAGCATATTTCAGACCGAAGTCCTGGGCATATTTGAGGCCTGTAGGCTACTAAATAATATGTATATCGCTTCATGAAAGCAAGCCAAAGCTGGTCAAAGAATGCAAGATGGAGCTATGCTCGGCGTCTAAGTCAATGTCCAACTCTCTTGTCTGAGTTCCCGGCCATAGGAATATCGAAGGAGAGCGGACGAATTGGCCAAGGTGGGACAAATACAAACAGAAGTTCACTTGCACTTTCTGGAACTGGCAAGAAGGAGGTGGCTAAAGATTCAGACATGCAAGATAGCACTTGAGCTTTGACCTGACTATACCTTAAAACATTAAACTTTTGTGAAACTCATACATAGAAAATGAAACAATTAGCGAATTTATCTAGTGCTACAATGAGCGATATGCACAAAATTATAAGCGGTTCTAAGTGGTTTGTTTAAACTGCTTAAATGTGTGACAGGTAGGCTAAGATAGAACAAGAATTGTCCACGATAAGTGCAGAAAACTGGCGCTATTATGCGCTAATTGAATCTTAAGTGTAAACTTGAGAGGCACTACAACAAACCAACCAACACAGCCGCAAAAAAGTCTCAGAGTTCGGGGATCAGCTTATCCTTGCCTTACGTAAAATTCGTACTGCGCTGAACACGAATCTGTTCGTTTTGCTCCATCACGTAAAAATTTTTTAATAAAGGCGGACCTCCATAGCGTATGTATCCGTATGCCTGCGTTTGATATTTACGCCTAGAAATCAAAATTAATACAACTTTCTTACTTTTTCATGCATTGCTGTGTATGTATGTATATTAGACTGCATCACTACCCATACAAAAAAAAATCGGTACTGTTTTTCCATTGGAACTATAAAATCTATTATATTTTAAGACGTCCACCAAAATATTTTGGGAAAATATTAAGATTTAAGCGAGCTGGACCGATTTGAAAATACCTCCAAAAATGGAGTTTTTATGAATAAAAATAGTTTCTTAAAGATGTTTTTTGAAAAAAGTCCCCTCAAATGACAAAACGGTTTAAGCTTAAAAAATTTACATAAAAATATTTAAAAAATAATAATTAACGGAATTGTAATAATGAGATTTTTGATGCTGCTTTTCAACGTTTTTCCAAGATTGGTATAAAAAAACTTGGATAACTGAGCCTAAACTCTTCCGATTTAGACTTATGAGGTATCGTTGGAAAGATATTTTCTCACCCTTTTTATTTCTTTACTAATAAGCTCATTCAAAGGATGAAAGAGAAAGGTAGGATGAACGAACATCATACAAAGTTGAATTAAGATGTGTTGGTATTTGAACAAAAAAAATTGGGACACGAATGTTTTTTTTTTACATAAATAAATGTAGTCTATCGAGATCCCGTAAATCTAAATCAGAATAAATTACGCCCAGTTATTTAAGTTTTTCGTAAATCAATCTTTGAAAAAAGTAAAAAAAAAAACAGCATTAAAAATCTCATTATGTATTACGATTCTGTTGAAAACATTTTTAAATATGCAGATTTTTTAAGCCTAATCTGTTTTGTCATCTGAGGGGACTTTTTTCAAAAAATTCTCTAAGAAACTATTTTTATTCATAAAAAATCCTCCATTTTTGGAGGTATTTTCAAATCGTTCCAGCTCGCTTAAATCTTAGTATTTTTCCGAAATATTTTGGTGGACGTCTTAAAATATAATAGATTTTATAATTCCAATGGAAAAGCAGTACCGATTTTTTTTTGTATGGGGAGTGATGCATTCTAATGTACATACATACATAGCAACGCATGAAAATGTAAGAAAGTTGTATGAATTTTGACTTCTAAGCGTAAATCTCAAACGCAGGCATACGGATACATACGCTATGGAGCTATCCTAATGCTTTATTTTCGTTATTTATTTTCTGAAATATTTTTGTGTAAATAAGCTTGCCTACCGGTATTATTAGGGCCTGTTGTAAAATCGCTTATAATACAAAAGTGTTTGATATTTAAATTGCGGAAAACTTAAAAATTATGCAAGAGCTACGGAAAAGGGCGTTTAAAAATAGGCGGAATTTACTCTTAAACATCGTGGTATCACAACGTGCCTTCATTTCGTGGCCTATGTGTGTCCCTGCGCAGAAGTGGCAGCCATACCTACCACCTACCTACTCTTAAACATCTACTTAATCTACTACTATTCAAATTGGCGATAATTATGAATTAGTATTGATAATTTATGATTAGATAATAAAATATATCAAATTTGTAAAACGTTAATGGTTTCAAACACTGGCAGCCCTGAAAATTATTTTGATAATTTGAAATTTTTTACGAAGAAAAAAATAAAGGAGGTCCCATAAAATATTTACATGTCCAGGCAATGAGGACCACCCTAGTGTATTCTATATAATAATTTATGCAAATGGAGCTAAGTTTAGTTAAAAATAGGAAAGGCCTAATATTTCACTGCGCTGCTATTTTTTAACATTTACTTTTATTGCACAGTATCTTAATCTTATTAGCTACTAATTGAATTAATTAAAGACATTTGTTGCTTCTGATTTTAATAGAACTCAATCCAATACACAAACTAAGCATGTACAACGTATTAGAAACAAAGAATCATTTCAAGAATAAATGACAGTAACAAATCGTATTTATTCCAACGAGGTTAGCGAATATAAATAATGTTTAGGAGTTTTGAAACATTTAATTTATTTAGTTGTGGGTACTTTTGCTTCTCATTTTGCTTTGATTAATATGTTTTACTGTTACATTGACATTAACAAGCAATTCTTCAGAGATACCGTTATTTCTTAATTGCAGATGAATGACCAAAAATATACGTGCCACTAATCGTGCGAGTGATTGGAATAAATTTTTATTCGCGGGTTAAGTACAAAGGAAAAGACAATTCGCACCAAGCAAAAGCAGTGCAAATGGGCACTTATGGATCCACATACATTTATTATGTAAGTATTAACTATGCAGTTTGGTTTTCCAAAATAATGATAAAGTGGGGTTTTTGAATGAGAAAGATTGTGAACTGCACTTACATCTGACATAGTATGTAGATGTATTTTTTTTTTAACTACTGTAATACCTTACACAAAAATTTTTCTGGTTGCATAAGCAAACTATATTTTGTGCTTTGCAAAATGCCTACCATGGTTTCTCAACTTATAACGTTTAATCTATTTACTTCCAATTTTATTATTACGTGTATCTGTAGATCAAAAACCACTGAGTATACACTCACGGCGAAAAGTATTGGCACAGAAAAAAATAAATAAAATTTACTTTTGTTAGTCTGGCAAATTTTGTATAAAAATTTAGTTCATACTGAAACAAAAAACATAAAAATATAATTTCTAAACTTTGTGCGAAATTCAATAAATAAATGCAAGTTTGATGTTTTTTCACGCTCCTTCTTCTATATAACAGAAAATTTCGAAAATACTTTGTATAGAAACACCTTCAACAAAAAAAAAAAAATCTTAAAAATCTAAGCAGTTCCGTGTCTATTTCAAACTTGCATTTTTTTTATATTAAAACTTAATGGGCTATTCCAAAAAATTCTAAAAGAAAAATTGATTAAAAAATGAAATTTGCATTAAAATGTATTGATTTTTTCTGAGTTTTGCACAAAGTTTAGAAAATATGTTTTTACGTTTTCATAAAAAATTAGCAAAAAAAATTCAAAAAAAATTTGTCTGCATATATTGTTAAAAATTCTCTGCGCCAGTACATTTTGCCGCGAGTGTATAAATATTATTTTATAAGCTCCATTATTATCTCCAAAAAATGTTTCAATTAATTTTAAATTTTATCCGAAGCATATTAATTAACTAAGGGCTGCAGGCGTCAAACGACCTTTACCTTACCAAAAATGTTGCAAGCGAGTAGAGCGCACTAAATAAGAGTGTGTGAATATTGACGTATATACATATATTACGAAGTAATAATGCATAAAGCTATTAATTAAATCTAATCAAATAGTGAATGGACAGCTGAAAATTTCCGACTTCATGTTAAACAATAACTTTACAAAAGAATAGCCAAGACAATTGCCATACTTATGTAGGCTGACAACAAAAGTTGCTGTTGCGATTACAATCTCAGTCGTGCATGAATGGCTATGCAGTTGATAACTAAATATAGTATATGGATTGCTGTCGTTGGTTTAGAAGTATTTACCTTAAAGCTTATCGCTTGACATCTAAATATTTACTACAAAAGTACGAGTAGTTGTGTTTGGCAAATGTAGTTTCGCTCTCCACATTCAAATTAATCCGTCACAAAGAATATTGTCACATTGTTGCAAGTGATCGATTGATCCATTGACTAAAAAGGCGGTTGACAGCTTTTATTAAGCATATTTTCGCTATCTTAGCAGTTGTTTACTTATGTTTTTGTGCATTTTACCATTGTTGTTTCTTCTTTATTCTAGTTAGCGCTTTATGTACAAATGAATTAAATACAAAATGTAAATGCACTACCACTAATTTATCAGCGAAGACAAACCAGTGAACGTTCGCTTTATCAGCGAAGACAAATCAGTGAACGGTGGACGAATTAACAATAGTATTTTGACTCGAATAAGAAACTAAAAAATATCAATGAAGTATCTGCATATATACACGTGCATATATGTATATGTTTACTAACATACGATTAAGTACTTGTTTAGGTTGGATATAATGAATGCTTTAAAAAAATATGACTCATATGGCTTTTTTTTGGACAAATTTTTAATTTTTCGACAATGAATTACAGGGCCCAGGTGATCGAATTTTCCACTTTCTGCTCGCTTCAGAAGCTGTGATATGTTTAACGTCAGGGGCCGACCATAAAAGTTATTGATAAAAACTGTCATGGGAAAGTTTACTACGAAGGAAATATTCTACAACTAAGTGATACATACCAATCGATTTCTTTTTTCACCGAGACTCAAGTTTGAAAATAAATTTTTATTTGCAATTTTTATGCAAAACTAAAAACAAAATAACTATTATTTTTGATTTTTATATTTTACGTCTTAGATACAAGTTATTGACGACTTTTATTTATAATAGTCATCAATATAAATCAGTCAGCGAATTTTATTTTTGAAATCATTCGTATAAAAGTCATTAACATTTTTCGCAGTTAAGAAGGTGTTGGGAAACAAAAGTTTACAACGACTAATACAAATGACTTTTATAAGTATGATATAAAAAATAAAGGTCAGTGACTGATTTTTATTTATGACTTTTATAAATAAAAGTCTTCGATAACTGTTATCTAAGACATATAATTTAAAAAATAAAAATAACTTTTATGTGCTGATTATTTAGGTAAAACTCAAAAATTATTGTTATTTTGGATTTATAAAAATAAAAGTCAGAAATAACGGTTATTTAGCTAGTCAAAAAGAGCATTGATTTTTGAGTATTTTTTTTTTTGTTGAAGGTGTTTTGCATTTTTTCCATATAAAGTATTTTCGAAATTTTTTTTTGTATGGAAGAGCCTGCGTAAAAAAACTTGCCAATAATCAATAATGAAATTGATTGGGCTACAAATCTGCATACAGAAAAAAAATTCTGAAAATCCGATTAAAAAGTTGAAAATTTGCTGAATAAAAATTGTTGAATATATTGTGAAAAATTTGCTCTGCCAATACTTTATTCCGGCAGTGTAGTCTCTAGGCGTATATCGTTGATTGCATTTCGATACACCATTGCGTAAAGTTGTGTTAAATGCATGTAGTCCTGCTATCCGAAACTGTTTGCTTACTCAATATGCAAATAATTTTGGCTCCCGTCTTTATTTTTTTTTTAATTTTTAGTGAAATTTACTAAAAATAAGGCACACAATTTTGGCCATAATTTTTCCACTGTAAATTTGTACGCTCCTATTGACTTTTGGTTTAATACATATACATTAGGGTGCATCACAAAAAAATTTTCGGTTTTTCCACCGGAATTATACAAATATTATATTCAAGACTTTCGGCAAAATATTTCGAAAAAATATTAAGATTTACGATAGCTAGACCAATTTAAATATACCTTTTCAACATTGTTATGCATACCTTTTGAGCTTAGGATTTTTAGAAAATTATTTACCTTTATTTAATAACTTTTATTTATAAAAATATGATTTTTGGACGAAATATAATATAATAAATGTTATAATTACGGCGGAAAATGAGTAACGATTTTTTTTTGTTGTATGTAGAGTGATGCACCCTAATACACATAAGTAAACGTGCGAAACTATATAGATGAAGTGAACTATCTAAAACATATTTGCGAATTCCATTGTAATGAAATCGTGCCTTGCGTGAAATGTGGCAATGAAATGTCGCATTACAATCGATTAAAGTACACAATTTTTTTATTTTTTTATATACTCTAGTTGACAACACCCGCACCAATGCACATCTAATTTTCAATGCTGACAGGCTTTCACAAGAAATGGGTGTTGACCAGTGAAAAAAAAACAAGCAACAGCATACAAGTACTACGTGCAACATAAATCAAACCACTTTTCAGATTACGAAACGCAACAATTTTCAAAATAAAACTAAAAACCCAATGTAAATATTTAGTTGTGTACCATTTAAGGTATGCGCTGGTATGTTTATATGTAGGTATTTAGTACATGTATGCGAGTATCACTAGCTAACACGAAATAGACATCAATTTCATTTGACAAGTATTTTCAATTTCAAGGTACAATGTCATGTCCAAGACCTCATTCTAAGCAGATTCGTAATATTGCCATATAACCACTTCAACTATAACAACTACTAAGTAAGCAGCAAATTAAAGTGTGTGTATATGTATTGCTGTAACACATTAGAACACCTCTACAAACAAGCAAGCATACATACATACATACATACATTTTTAGGTACAATGCGAGTTCACTAGAAGTCGAATGCCGTCAATGTTAAGTTCAATGTAAGTCCGGCATACGCCACAGGCGTTAAAGTCACCGGACCAAATAGTCATAGCTGTGCTATTGACAGTATATATTTTTTTCCACAAGTATTTTTGCAATTTTTTTTTTCTAATTTTCAAAACTTATTTATTTATTTATCTGCGCTTGATTCTAAATGTCTCGATCATGTAAGAAATGCACAGCCAAGCTGGCTAATTCTTTGCGACGCTTATATTTATTAGCCATAAAGGTAGAGCAAAGCGTTAACCATCCGCAAAATACCTGAGGAGGTAAATACATAAATACATAGACACACATGCTTGTGCATGCGCAGTTGGCTGTAAGTGCATGTGAGTATATCCAAGTATGCAGCTACATCTGATTCTGATAATTGCGCGATTTTTACTGCGTTCATATTTTTTTCTATTTGCCACATTTCTGGATCAAACCACCACAGCGGAGCACAAAAAAAGCAGCCCAAGATCACCACAAGAACATTCGCAATTATATTGAGAGCAAAAAAAAAACAAAAAAACAGAGTTTTATTACTGCAAAAGAGTGTTGCGAAGGACGCCACTTGTAAGTAGCCGCCAACCACCAACCGCGGACTACATATATTGCACGCTGATGATCGCATTCAGCAGCAGTCAATATCCGATTTGAACTCGACTTTACTCGTCCAATGCATAGTTTTATGTGGCTGCTTGGCATTGAAATGGCTTGTGGTTGCATGTAGCAGGCTCAGCTGCATACATACATGCATACATACATATATGTACACAGCAGTATGACCACCCTGCAGTCAAAAGATCCAAGGCAGTCAATAAGCATTCTATATACATATGTACTAACTAGATCAACTGGTATGAGAGGATTTTGCCGTCTACCAGTTCGAAAATTTCGTACAACTTTCTGAACAGTGAACAGATATGTAATCGATAACTTCGCCAAGTCGTGGATCAGTTCATGTGGCCGCACTCATATGCGATTAGCGACATCTGACCGGGAATTGCCAAAACCGAAATTAAAGAATCAGTGTGAGTATGTTTGTTGGCCTTTCACGCTAAAACAGATAGAAGTAATTCAATTAAATTTGGCACATGGATAGGATACTACCTAGATTAAGATATAGTACATTTTTTTATATAGTGCAACTAAAAAAATTAAAACCAGTGAATTCCTAGGTTAAATAAAATATTAAAAGAATGTGAGTGTCAAACGAAAAGGGCTAAAACGATTTACAATATTTCAAAAATATTTTTGAAAGCGCTACCACATGTTTAGAAATGGTTAATCAATTTAATTAGGTATAAGAAAGTTTTATTTCCAAAATATTTTTGACATACATACATAGTTGCCACCTGTTAAGAAATTCATAATCAAGTTAATTTAAAAGTTACATGAAATAATTAAATATGGGCATCAGTCGAGAAAGTTTTAGAAATGTTTTATTTTGAAAATATTTCTTTGCGAGGGTTGCCATCTGTTTAGAAATTCAAAATCAATTTAACAAAAAAGTAAAATTAGGTATTTTATGTGGATATCAAATGAGAATAGTTTGAGTAAGTTTTATTTTGCAAATATTTTTTGAAGAGGGTTGCCACATATTTAGTAATACATAATGAATTTAATTGGCAAGTTAAATGAGATATTTTTATATGGGTATGAAACGAGAGAGGTTTAAGAAAGTTTTATTTCTAAAATATTTTTGACAACAGTTGCCAACTGTTAGGAATTCACAAAACAAGTTAATTTAAAAGTTACATGAAATACTTTAATATGGGCATCGGACGAGAAAATTTTTAGTATGTTTAATTTTTAAATTCTTTTTTTGACGAGGGTTGCCATCTCTTTTGAAATGCAAAACCACTTAAGTAAATTAAAAAGTGAAATTAAATATTTGCATAAATATCTCAAACAAGAAGGGTTTGAGCAAGCTTTATTTTGAAAATATTTATGAAGAGGGTTGCCACCAGTTTAGTTATTTAAAATCAATTAAATTTACAAGATAAATGTATGTCAAGCGATATAGGCTTAAGTAAACTTTGTGTATGAAATATTTTTGAAGAGGGTTGCCACTAGTATAAAATATTTATTTCTTTAACTTATGATGAATAGGCAGACTACCCGATCAACTGATATGACGCTACTAGATTTTCTACTGGTTGGTGCCAATGCATAGCCAAGCAGTTGATAGTTCGTATGACATTGCCGCGTTAAAAATATCAGCTGCGAGTACGGAACAGTTAAAACACAGACTAGCTACGCTGCAAAGCAAACTGGTAGTACTTATTCTAATGCAAAACTATTGGCTTTCCCTGCAGGGCACCTAACTAGCTTCTTATATAAGCATCCGTCCACAGTGTATTTGCGCACATATGTATCTATGTATGTATGCATGTGGTCATGCGCAGCAATGCGAGCTTTTTGTCAAATTAGAGCATCATGGTTGGCGCACTTGATTGATGCTGTGTTTATTTGTTCGCATTATTTATTTTTTTTTTTGCAATTTTTTCTACTTTTATTATTAGTACTTCATTTGTTATTGGTTTTCTGCAGTTTAATTGTAAGCCAGATTTTATTTTCTTTTTCTATTATTATTGCCATCACCTCAACTCAAGGTGCGCTACGATCATGAAACTAAACAAACATACAATAAAGTTGCACATATTAATTCAAATGGGTGGGTGCATTTTATTTGCCAACTGCTTGCTGTCTGATTTTTTTTTTTTCATTTTGCAATTGAAAGAGGTTTGGAATTCGATATGACAATTAGTTGCTTTGAATTTGTTTCTCACGCAAACAAAGTGGTTCCATGACCAGTAAGAAGGTTCGTAATAAGATGTAAAAAAATCAATAAATATTTTACTGGCAATTATTGAGCAAATTATTTTTACTATGTTTTAATGATATTTTATTGCGAATAAATAATTTAAATCAATTCAATGTATTGGAGTTAGAAGCATCGTAATTAACGGCATTAAAAAAAGCTATATAAATCATTTATTTGCGGAAATACTAAACATTTTAATGGCGATAAATGTGCTTTAACCAAGCTCTCTTTGTTACTTTTTAAAAGGTCCGCTACTGTATTTTTTTTTAAGAATAAGTAAGCGATGCAAATTTTACTTTGCTGTTTTCAATTAAATTTTGTGATACCCGCGCTTGTGTGCGCTTCTTGCTAGTGTGACCAGGTGCCAAAGAAATTTGATGGAAAGGCGGCAAGACTAGCCGTGCATGCTGATGCTAGAACTGTTTCTATATGTGGTATAATATTCGGGTGACACCAAAAGATTATACGAAATTCCTAAAGATAATCTTGGACAACAAACTGCTGTCGAAGTTCACTGCTGAGAGAGGGAGGGCGAAAAAAGTCAGAAATACGGTCAGTGCAAAAAAGGTAAGGATTTTCTTGAGGTCCATCTCCTGCGCTGCACAGCGAGGGTGGCAAGACAACCCTAATGGTCGCTTTAGAAATGATACTGAATCTGCCGCTAATAGAACCTCAGGCTGGAGAATATTGCAATAAAGTCTGCAATAGCGTTGGCTGCGACTAGTGAATTTACGCCAAGACACCAAGGCTTCTGGACTCAATTCAGAGAAACGGCGCCGGGCCATAATCGCAGAAAAAGGTGGCGAAAAGACATACGAGCTGGCCATCGAATTTTTAATATCTTCACATGTGGCTCAATATTGATGGACAGAGTAGGAGCCAGAATCTACTGCAGAGAGTTGCAGGCATTCAAACTACCTCACCATTGTAGTAAATTTTTGGCAAAGGATTATGCGGTGAAGAAAATCGTAAAGCTCGTTTTCAGTGAGAGGGAAGGCGTACGTACGTATATTGCCGGGAAACGATTAACGTATATTACTTTAAATTAAAAAAAAAAATACTAAATAATTATCAGAGGGAGGCTAGCAGCGAATGGTCATATCTGTTGATTTCCAGACCGTAGACGTATTGAAGGAATAATCTAGCCATATAAGACTGAAATGCACTTCGTTGCTCAAGCAGCCGAATTAATCCAGATCTTTCGAGAAAGTACCATCCTCAAGCGTAACGTATAGCCTGAAAACCTGTTTTCTTTACACATAAGCTTTCTAATTCGATATTGTGAGTAGATTATTGTAAATTTGACAATAAAGGACGGAGGACAAAAGAGGAGTCTTAAGTTCAATATTGCCTCTGAACGACAAAAAATGTTTATTGCCATTGCCTGACAAGGACCGGCCGCTGTTGGAGAAATCTTTGGATGCTATGCGCGGCAGGAATCAACCTCTAACCATTAGGTTACGGCGGCGGATATATGTATATATGTTATTAGAGTGTGATAGATTACCATTTGGAATAAATTTTTAGCCCTTAGTTGCCCTAACTTCAAAATTACATGTTCCCTTCTTATGGGAAAAGGCTCAATAGCAGATTTAGTAACTGTAGTTCCCATTGCGCAAGTAATTAGCCCTGCCTCTGGAGTTTGCCTATTTTTTAATGCATTGCATTACAATTTATCTTTCAAAAACTTCTCATACAAAATATATTAAATGAATTTATTAATTAAAATCTTTGGGCCATTAGCTATTGATTTTACCCTTACTTACGCTAAGATTTTTTTGCAAAGGGATACTTACAGAAAGTAGTTGTTAAAAATTTGGGAAAACTACGTGTCTCTATACGTAGCTAAACATACGCCCCTTATCTTTTTCCAAGGCTTTACGATTGCTAATGCATTCTTCAGTCTGAAGCACAGGGACCCATCTGTTCTTTCTTTCTGCCAAAGCAGATCTCCTACCGAATTTGTAGTTCTATAAAAATTTCCATTAGTAAACCGAATTTGCAGCATTCTTCGGGGCTACTGTTATTTGAACAAAACTATGAAGGAAAATCCATCCTTGAAAGGAGCCGCAATCAAGCAAGTTCTTCTCAATCAAATGACTGAGAATCATGCCCAAATGCTGATGTTTATGGAGATGTAGTACGGGGATTTTTTCAGTGTTTTCTGCGAAAATACTACGGCTTACGAAGATATCGGATGGGCAATTAAGCGTGAAGTCCCATGTGTCCATGGTAGCTTTACCAAAGCTATTATCATAATTGGAGTTTCAATTAGGGTTCTTATATTGCATCATTCCTAAATAAGTATTTGATATCATCAAATAATTCCAGCTATGTTCCTACAAATACATATATACAAAGTATAACTAAAAAACATTTATTCGTCTCAATAAATGAACCCATTTCGAAATATGTAAATTCATATTTGTTGAATCACGAAAAATTACAAAAACTCCCCAGTTTTTTCAACAACACATCGACACCTTCGAAATGCAAGAAAAGTGAGAAATTGCAAAACACAAAAAACGCTGTTGTAGCCAAAGTATTCACCAAACTACAACAGCAGCAATAATCGCACTAATAAATCAACAGCATACTAATTAGCAAACCGTTAAATCACAAAAGCAAAACATATTCCAGACGATCGTGAGGGAGCGCAACGAGCAGAAGTAAACTTGTAAAAGAAAAATATTTTCCTGGGCGAACAATGCAAAAAAGTTGCTAACATTCAAAAAAAAGTATCTTTATTGGTGCGACACCAAAAAAATGCTTGCCCAACTGACCACAAACACACACACTCGAGCTTAGAGCATTTTAGAAAAATGGATAACTTAAATGCAGAAGCCTAAAGGAATAGAAGCGAGAGATTCGTAAACTAATTTCGGCATTACTTTTATTCACGTTCAGTTTGTCTAGGAATGCATGGCTCTACTGAGCAACTCAGTGGAGACGCCAACAGCGATGGCCTTTGGCGGCCACCAACAGGCTGAAAAATATATAATAGAAACCGTTAACAAAATAAATTGCTGCACGGAAAATGTAGGCGCAAAATTTTAGGAAAATTTGTGCTAAAATAAATTCAATAATATCCAGCAAGATGTTGAAAATTATTATCCAAAAATGCAACTAACGAAATAGTTATTCAAATTGCAAGTGCAACTTTGAAATGCAATTATCGTAGTGAAAAAACAACAAAACGGCAAAACACCTACAGCGCATAGCCAGCTAAAGCAGAGAGAACCAGTGAAGCCCACAAACAGCGATAATCGAAAGCGGATGAACGACCAAAATAAACGCCAGTAGACGTGTGGCATGTGGCATGCAGTCACTATGCTTAATGCGCATACATTTGTACATTAGGATGCAGCACCAAAAAAAGGTTGCTGTTTTTCCACCGAAATTATAAAATTAATTATAGTATAAGATTTACGTGAGCTGGACCGATTTGAAAATATCTTCAAAAATCTCACTTTTGAAGTGTAACTTCTTTAGAGGCGGTTGGTTGGTTGGGAGTAAATTAGCACATTCAACGGAAATTGCACATGGAAACGGTGCAACGGAAGTTGCACACGGAAACGGTTGGCGCTGAAACAAGTACTTCTTGATTGTATGCACATGATATTAATTTAACAAAAACTAGAAAGTAAAATGTTAAAGAATAACACTTAGAAAAAGACCAAAGACAAAAAGGAAAGTAAAGGTGAGTAAGTACATAGATAAAGAAAAGGTAAAAGGCAAAGGTATAAATAAAAACAAAAGCAAAGGAAGAAGATGAGAATGAAGATACCGATGAAAGTAAAGATGAAGATAGAGGAAGAAAGATTAAAATAAAGTTAATTATAGAGAATAGGATATAGATAGAGACACAAACTCAATCTGGGAACTATTTCGGGATTTCAGAGATATTCGGGATCCTCGGAACTTATCGATATAATAATCGATATTTTTATCGGTTTTTGTTATGGATATTTTTATCGATTTTATAATCGAAATTTTTGATCGATTTTGTTATCGATGTTTTTATGGGTTTTGTTATCGAAATTTTTGCCGATTTTGTTTCCGATGTTTTTCATCGATATTTTTTATCCACATTTTTTATCGATATTTTTATCGATATTGTTATCGATTTTGCTATCGAAATTTTTATCGCTTTTGTCTTCGATATTTTCTATCGATTTTGTTTATCGACATTTTTATCGATATTTTTATCGGTTTTGTTTTCGATATTTTGATGGATGTTACTATCGATTTTGTCATCAATAGACTCTATTGAATAGAGTATACAGATAAAAATAAAGATAAAGGAAAACAGAATAACATAAATGTAATTAGAACGAACAGAGTAGAGGTAGGGATCTAGATATTTTTATTTTATATTTTTCCGAAATATTTTAACTGAAGTCTTAAAATATGTAAAATAAATTTTATATTTTCCGGTGGAAAAACAATACCGATCTCTTTTTTTGTATGGAGAGTGATGCACGCTAATGTACACACATGTGGTTTAATAGATATTTACATTTTTGGTAAAGCACAACAGTATCCATAACATGCTCGTTATTCTTTTCTGGTATTTTGTGAAATATTTTTTTTATTATTTTATTTTTAAATTTTTCGATTTTTGGTTGCACCAAATTTCATACCTTTCACGCAAGGCATTTTTTT
>NW_023458556.1:25906863-25915783 GCF_013731165.1 Rhagoletis pomonella
TTTTTGGTTGCACCAAATTTCATACCTTTCACGCAAGGCATTTTTTTACCTTCGTATTTACCAACCAGCCACTAACAATGCTTGTGGCATTTTTATTATGGTTGCTGATGTCGTAGTAGGCACCGATTGCCGTCACCTATGTTGTAGTTGTTGGTTAAAAAAATTCGAAAACAATCAGAGCGTTTCTATTGCCTGTATTGAAGTGCATTCAACTACCGAAATACAAAAAAAAATGAAGGTATGCAAGCTAGCTGCAGGGAGTAGTTTTCAGTACATATTTATTTGAAAGTGTGTACGAGTAGGTAAGTGTGGATCTATGCACATACATAGTTAGCTGTAGGCATGCACATTCGCTTTTCAATGAACAGGTTACATACAATTGGGCTTAGCCTATGCGCACATTGAATTGGCTTAAAGTCGGTGAATTTTCTTTGTAACTTTAATTACCATTCAGCTAAAATTTTGTATTCGATTTTTTTCTTATTTTAGGCTGTTTGGTATCCATTTACTTGCTAGCAGATATTTGCAATTGTGTCGTCAGCTTAATCTTTTTTGTTACAGTCCATGGGTTTACCTGTGGTTTTTGGATTGCATTTCAAAATTGCTTTCAAGAAAATTCTATACTATTTAAATTGTGTTTGTGGTTTTGTTTAATATGAGTTTAAGAACATTCTGGCTTATATAGATATGCTACTTCTTAGACCCTTTTCAGACACGTTAAGTCTTGATTTCAAGTCTGCGAAGTCTGTGGCCGAAGCAGGTGAGAAGAATCTACGCTTCCGCTCTCTTCTCACCGCCTTCGTCTACGAACCGAGCAGACTTGAAAGCAAGACTTGACGTGTCTGAAAGGGGACTTAATAAAAAAAAAATACTATTTATACTACACTCCTGATAACCTTTTAACATGTTCTCTTTTACTAAAATCTGTTTACATTTTCGAAGTAGTATTTGTGTTACCCTATTGTACCTTACTTGAACAAGGCGTAGAAGAGAGTGAACTCAGTGAACGCCTAACAAGGAGTACAAAAAGGTAGTATAATGGGTTCAGTACTATAGTGTATATATTAACTGTACGACATCCACATATCGACATTTAGTTTATTCTCTAACTAAAACCTTATATGTAAGTCCAATTTTAAAACTTTGTACCAAACTTGAAAAAATCAACAAAGTTTCATCATTCGTCAGCGCTAATAAATCTATAGGATGCTGCTTGATTTGGGTTTCCGGGCACGGAGGTATATAAGAAAATTGTAGGACAGATTGATAGACCGACACGTCCCTTTCTGCCACAAATACCTCCCATTAAGCGGGTATACCGCTTTCATCCTATTGTGGCTTAAAGCCTACTTCATCGAACAGGCAAACAGAAAATAAATCGCAGCTCTAACATGTTGGCTGGAAATCTCAAATCTAACCCGGAATCGATAAACATGGGTTAAGCGCCCTCATTTTTCTGGAACACCCTCAACTTAACCCATGTAGGTCTGGTCTTAGCTCGTTTCAAGAGATTTCTCTATACAGAAAAGTACAAATAAATGTAAGTTACGGAATGGTTTTTGCTACGAAATTATGGCAATGTTTAATGACTTTGTTTAAGTCTGCAGAGGTCGGAATGTCATCAGGGCATAAATTTTATCACTGGTTATTATTGCTCATAAATTACCCGAAAAGCAAATAGCTAATAACTACTTTACATTGACAATAATTTTCTAAATTATCCTATACTAAACATTCTATCCTAACTTAGCTAGAATATTTTATTCCACTTGCAACATAAACGAAAACAATTTTATTAAATTCCCGTTTGTACATAGTCGAGATCAATTTAGTTAATTTCCAATACATAATTGACATGCTGATAAAGCGAAGCATGTTCACAAATTTAATTTTGTTACTTAATTGCAGATTTGCTAGCTAATTTTTCACACTTCACTGAAGTGCTAAGGTGGTTGGCTGCTTGACAAGCACAATAATTACTAAGGTGTGTACCATTAAGAAGCGTCGGAGATCAAAGATTGCAAGTCAGGCAAAACTGCACGAAGAACTTCAACTAATTTTTTTTTATAATTTTTTTTTATAATTTTTTTTTTAATAATTTTTTTTACATAAATGCGAGCCCTAACCGCCAAAATAACGTAAGCGAAATTTTTTTCAAAATTTTCTACGTAATATATATATCATTTTTGCTCAATGCTAGGAAAAGGATTGCTCACACTTTTTTTTAACCTTCGAATTTTTGTAGAAACTACTAATTAAGAGGAATCTTTTTAACGCAGAAATGCATGTAGATGCTCTAGGAATATTTCTGCATCAAAAATATTCCTCTTACTTAGTATTTTCTACAAAAATTCATAGGTTAAATAAAAACGTGTGAGCAATCTTTTTCTTAGCATTAAGCACATTCTATTTACTATGTAAATATTTGCATTAAAAATAGTACATATTTAATGTTGAAATTTTTACGACCATATTTAGTTAACTTATGTCATTAATTAAATATTCGAATTAAAAGGTTAGATATATATCTCTCCATCATGGTATCTACAAAATGGTTTCAATTAACAATTGAAGCGCAATAAATTCTCCAATCGTAAATCGATATGCATTGACTAAGCTGCAAAAATATTTTCGCTGCATGCTGAACTCATTGAAGATTTCCCTATTAATTTATTTTTTATTTATTCTATGTAATTGCTTTTATTTAATTAAAATATTATTTTAGCTGTTGTTGAGCATGTGCTGATTGCATAAACGCGACTAATGCGCATTTAAATGCAATTAAACACCCACATTGCAACTATTTGGCGATCAAGTACAAAGTAGCCTCCCACGAAAAATCTAACTAATGCATCTTTTCAAGTATTTTAACAATAAAGCTCGTCGCATTTCAACTGTCAATATGACTGTACTATAAGCCTAATTATGCATAAAGGCAGAACAAATGCTTTTGAAGCGCATTTTATTTGATTAATGATTATTTTAGGTGGCTTCATCATAGAACAGGGTGTTTTAACAGGAAAATTTATTTGAAAGGAAAATGAATTTTTCAAATATGTATGTATTTTTGAACAAACTTCTATCATCACTTGACAAGTTTGGCTTGGGGAGCATCCCCCAGAAAAAACCAACCCACACCAAACAATTTTTGATTTTATTACGCCCGCAAAGGTGAGGCCAGTAAATTATCTATTGATCGAGTACTTTTCATTCGCTTCATAATATTCATACCATTGAAAAATTTGTCCACTTTTTACTGCATTACGCTTCATTTCTAAGATTTTATTTAACTTCCCAAATTTAATTATTTACTAGAGCGGCTGAATATACTTCCAGATTTTGGCTCTACATACCAGAGAGCAGCGTGAAGCCTGTAGGAAATATGGAGACAATTCGATGGCACCGAGCTACTTTAGCTCACCTGGTCGATAACCGGCAATCTATCCTATCTTGAACGCCAGGCGAGTGACTATCTTAACATGAACTATGAACTATCTTAGCTTTGTACTAACTCAAGCGCTGCCAGGCCGCTATACTAACTCGAACGCTGTAGAATAAGCTATCCTTAATCTATTTATATTGCGCTATGTTAAGCTGTTAAGCTACGAAGTTAATACAGAAAGCACCTGTCATAATATTACATTATTTAAATACAAAAGTTAAAAAATCTGGCAACATTCTTTCTAATTCAAATTGATGTTAGGGTAGATTTAACCCTAGCATACTAGCTATATATGTATGTATGCTTTCATAGCCATCCGTTTTAAAATTAAATTAATTAAGTGGGTAAGTTAAAAAATCTTACAATATTGAAAAAAAGAGAAAAATTTTTAACAAATAACTTAGAAAGGTTGCCACCTTTTATTAAAAAAAGTTTGGTGAAATTTAATCCAAACATATGTTTTAATAGAGTTAATTAAGGAAAAAATTTAAAAACATAAATCTTGAATATTTTTGTACAATAAAAATTTAAGAAAGTTTGAATAAAACATGTATGTATTTATTTTAATAGAGTTGCCACCTGTCTTAAAACTAAAATAAATAAATGAAACAGTGCGCTACATATTAAATCTTACAACACTGTTATAAAAAAAATATGGCATAGAAAATTGTATCAAAACATTTATTTTATGGAGTTGCCACCTGTCATAAAATGAAAAAGTATTAAGGAAAATTAATAAAATCTTACAAAGTTGTTAATACATAAAACAAAATAATAATTGAGTCTAAACATATACTCTAGTTGAGCTGTCTAAACTAAGTTGGTAAGTTAAAAAATCGTACAATGTCATAAATATAAAATAAATTAAAAATAATAATCAAAAAAGAACTAAAAATTTGTATACAAACATAAACCTGAAAAAAGTTTAAAACCCCGGAAACACTCAAAATACGGAAGTGACTTAATAGATTTGGCAAGTCCAGAAAAATACCTCACAAATTCCAGATCCCGGAAAAAATAACCCCATTAGGGTTGCATAGATTACGAGGCCATTAACAAAAAAAATCGTGGCGTAAAACTGTAGGCCACTGTATTTTCGTAGAAAAAAAAGACAAAATACCTTTAAGACGAGCACTACAAATTATAGGGGAAGTTCCGCCAAATGCTTAACTAAAGATATTCATTATTAAAAAAATAATAATCCTCTTGAAGCACAAATATGTACGTTTTGCTGATATGTGAATTCTTAAAATCCGTCCAGTTATCAAAGGCGAGATTTTGAAATTATACAAAAAATGTATACAGAGTGCTCACTATCGAATCAATAACCCTTTTTATAACACCCTATATAAAAGTTATTTCAACCTACATACGTAAGTGCATTTAATATATGTATATGTAAATGCACAAGCATTTGGTTGGACCTTGACATTGACAACTACTTTGCTGTGCGGGCGCCACAACATTTGTCAGAATCTTCCTATTTTTGGTTCAACGATTTAATGGATGCGCTGATTAATATGCAAAGCTGTCACTTTACAGACTTCGACCGGATGACAGACAGACTTTTCAGTTTTTATTTTGCTTCAAAGAATTTTAAAAGCAAACACCCTCATATTACATTTCTGACCTCGACATAAGAAATAAATTAAAAGTTTCCATTGAGGGTTACTCATGTTTATGTATGTATGTATGTATGTATGTATATGTATATACCCACAATGTAAAACAATGCAAAGGAAAAAACTCTGTTTAGCTCACTTGTAAATGAACAGTTCAAATTGTAACTAATTTTTAATGCAATGAAAAATATTTTGGCTTAATTTTTGTAAAAAAGATAATTTATAAATTTGTAGGTAGCAGTGTCTGGTATATAAATACATATATACATATGTATGTAGGTAGCAGTGTATACATATGTAAATGCATTTCCATTTTTGTGTACAAAATTCGACTAGTCAGTGGTTGGTTGATTGAACTTGAAGTCTGGCGCTGTTGGCTGCTGATGCCAACACTTCCACTCCCAAAAATCAAACGAAATTGCAATGTATTGTATAACGGTGCATTATTGGCCTCTAGCAGTAGCAACAGCAGGCATGGTAATAATAGCACAAGTGGCTGCAGTCACCCAAGTAACACCATCTATGTACTTCAAGCCACCAAAAAACAGCAAGCCTATTATTAACATTAATAACAACAATAGCCGTTGCGGTGTTGGTAGCAAGCGGAAAAATAAATAGTTTATTGGCTGCGGAGCGAAGAAGCGATTCTCACAAGCAGGCAAGCAGCAGCAACAGCATCAATTTGTGCAGTAATCGGCAGCAATAATATATATGCAGGTTAGCTACCGATCAGCAAATATTTAATGGCACTTCTTGCTGTAACAAAAACGAAATTCAAGAAGCCTGTGGCGTTAGTTTGAAGCGTGAGATGGTAACTATTTTTTTTTTTTTTTTTTGGCAGGCACAGTTTAAATTATCAACAACAACTAAATTGGCTACGGTTTTCTTAAAATTTCAATTTCAAATTTATCTAATGCATTTAGATAATTCTTACTTTAGCTTCTAGGTTTTCTCAGCCATACAAATCAATTTACAATTCCATGATTAATGATTATAATTAAATTTAAACTTTAGTGTTTTGCATTGGCTGTAGCTAGGGGGGTCATATATAATCATAGGCTACTGAGGTAGAGCAAGATAGATGGTTGCCAGATAGATGATCGTAATTAAAGTTATCGTATGTACGAGTACCAAGGGTATATTTTTTTAAAAATGAATGAAAAGAAAATTGTGATAAAATGCCATAAAAATAAACTATAATAAAAATTGCAATATAAAAAGAACCTCAATTACATATAAAAAAAAATAACATAAAAAATAGCGTACAGAATGCATACAGTTCTCAAGAAAATCATTAGAAATATTTTTCATTATTTCTGTCTTCTTGAAAAAGTACTGTATGGCATATTCGAATTCTACGTTCGATTCTAAGTAAAAATGGCGAACAAACTATATACCAAACACAACGTTTGATCCTCCCAAATTTTAAAAGAAAAATCAGTGTACATATTATAATTTTTTCGGAAAGAAATTAAATTTTCATTTACAAAATTTTGTGTTTCCTTCGTATGTATTTAAAAAACTACTTTTCAAAACCGATAAATTAGAAAATTATGTACATTTTTTGGTACAATGAAAAATACATTTCGACCAAAAAAGTTAGAATATACAATTTTTTCTTTTGAAACGTTATTTTTGGTATTTACTTTGTTCGCCATTTTTGGTTAGAATTAATCGTAGAATTTGCATTTGCTATACACTTTCTTCGAAAATTTTGCTTCGAAAAAATTACTCCGTCCTAATGTATGTACATACATACATATGCATATGTATTAAGGCGGGTCATTTTTTACTATGCGGGGTTGGCACTAGAATATTCTAATGTCGAGCTGAAACGTCGTAAAGATATTTTAAAATATAAACATGTGCTGTAAATGTTTTTCTTTTCGTATGAAGAATCCATTTCCAGACTTTGTGCCGTCTTCTCAAGTAGGTTTTAAGATTTATCTGCACTTCAAACACATTTTTTCGGAACAAAATTTGAATAAAAATTTGAAATAAAATGTAAATGTGTAAAAAAGTTGTATTTCTTATATTTTGTATTGAATTTTAATTGCATGAAAAAAATCTAGGAGAAGTAAAATATACATATGTATGTAGGTACGTTTTTTTAGCATAAGAAAATTAATGTAAAATATTTTCAATATTGCGACAATACTCCAAATTAAAACCTAAAGAAAAAAACCTATTCTCGCAATTTGGCAAGCTCAAAATGGATTTTAGACCCATAGTATCTGCCTCAAACTTGCTTAGAATTTCACGCAAGACACGCAGGTAGCTAAGTCAAAAAATCTACCATACAAATTTACCCGCCCTAATGTATATGCATATAAAAATATTGGCCTGGAATAGAACTTCTTATTTTTTAAATGTATGTATGTGTATGTATGCATGAGCCAAATAATACACTGTCATGATGTTCTATGCATTCAGCCGGCTTGAAGGACTCGTACAAAAACACACTTGCCGTCCATAATATTTTGTGTGCATGTACTTCTTTTGATTGTGTTAGTGCGAAGAGCACTTCCTACTTCCTATCTTCTCTCGAATTAAAAAAACGCTTTCATGCAGCAATATGATGACAGAGTGGTTAGGCTCTATTTGTATACATATCCGCCACACTAATGCGGACGAGCTAATGAATCAAATTTCTAGTTCAGTACTAATTTTTTATCGCCAAAAACGAATCAGTTTGACAGTACCTAGATCCTCACCAGTCTAACGAGACTATTTTATTTTACTCGAAAAGTCCACTTTTTCTAACAAAATATATTATCTAAGCCCAAAATATGATAAGTCCCAAAGAAGACAAAAACTTTTCACTAGAAACTGGTTCGGAATTATAGAAAAAGGCATACAGAGCAACTGGTGCAGCGAGAGGCAATTAACACTGCATAGGACATCGCAATGTTTAATTCGCCAATTGCTAACATGAAAAAAAAGAATTAACGCGTACTAGTCATGGTTCTAAATTCTCTAGCGCCCCACCAGTTTGGTACTAGTGCATTTCGCTAGAGGGTATGTATGTACGTATTAAGGTTGACGGTGTCTTAGCTAATAAGATATTACTGTAAATAGCTAATGTTAGAATGCGCTAAACAATAATACATATTTTATGAATACTCTGCTGGCGAATAAATAGCACCTAAAAATTGCACAGCATATCTAAATACATATACGAACATTGCTTCGTTATGTGCTAGTAAATGAAATCGAAAGTTAGCGGCTATTGAACCTTGATGAGAATTACGAGCAAATTGTTTTGCTCGAAGACAACCAGCTACGCAAATAATAATTGGTGAGTGGCAGAATTGATTGGCGCATGCGAAACAATGTTTTAATGGAATACTTTTAATTTACATATTTATACGCATGCAGTTTTCAAATATAAAAATATTACCTTGTTTGGAAACATAAAAAATATTAGATATGTTAGTAATAAGAAAATCATAAAATATGTATGTAGCTTGGACTGAATTTTATAGCTAAAGCTTCGATATAACGCTTTTCGAAATCGAATAAAAAATTAAATTAGTTCGCGGAACGCCCTACACTCAATCAGCTATGTTGGTCACCGATTGGCAGTAGATTTTTCGTTTGCCGCACAATTTTTTATTTTTTTTTGCTCTTTGATTATTGACTGACGAAAAAGCCAAAAAGCATTGTTAAAGCTTCAACAAAAAAAAAAAGAAAAGCATTTTGTAAGTATAATTTTAATTTGGAATTTTGACCTTGCACCGCTACATTGCTTGGTGGTTTGGTTGATTTATCTACAAATTCATGCAAATAATTTTTGCAAATGATTGCAGTTTTTTATTTTATTTTTTTGCTGAATATGGTAATTATATTCATGATT
>NW_023458556.1:25915883-25925156 GCF_013731165.1 Rhagoletis pomonella
AAAAAAACTGCAATCATTTGCAAAAATTATTTGCATGAATTTGTAGATAAATCAACCAAACCACCAAGCAATATAGCGGTGCAAGGTCAAAATTCCAAATTAAAATTATACTTACAAAATGCTTTTCTTTTCTTTTTTTGTTGAAGTTTTAACAATGCTTTTTTGGCTTTTTCGTCAGTCAATAGTCAACGAGCAAAAAAAAAATATTAAAAATTGTGCGGCAAACGAAAAATCGACTGCCAATCGGTGAGCAACATAGCTGATTGAGTGTAGGGCGTTCCGCGAACTAATTTAATTTTTTATTCGATTTCGAAAAGCGTTATATCGAAGCTTTAGCTATAAAATTCAGTCCAAGCTACATATTTTATGATTTTCTTATTACTAACATATCTAATATTTTTTATGTTTCCAAACAAGGTAATATTTTTATATTTGAAAACTGCATGCGTATAAATATGTAAATTAAAAGTATTCCATTAAAAACATTGTTTCGCATGCGCCAATCAATTCTGCCACTCACCAATTATTATTTGCGTAGCTGGTTGTCTTCGAGCAAAACAATTTGCTCGTAATTCTCATCAAGGTTCAATAGCCGCTAACTTTCGATTTCATTTACTAGCACATAACGAAGCAATGTTTGTATATTAAGATATGCTGTGCAATTTTTAGGTGCATTTATTCGCAGCAGAGAACTCATAAAATATGTATTATTGTTTTGCGCATTCTAACATTAGCGATTTACAGTAATATCTTATTAACTAAGACACCGTCAACCTTAATACGTACGTACATACATACCCTGTAGCGAAATGCACTAGGTGCGGCGCTAGAGAATTTAGAACCAAGACTAGTACGCGTTAATTCTTTTTTTTTGCATGTTAGCAATTGGCGAATTAAACATTGCGATGTCCTATGCAGTGTTAATTGCCTCCCGCTGCACCAGTTCCAAGTTCGACAGATGAAATCTAGTTCGCTCTGCATGCCTTTTTCTATAATTCCGAACCAGTTTCTAGTGAAAAGTTTTTGTCTTCTTTGGAACTTATCATATTTTGGGCTTAGCATATATTTTGTTAGAAAAAGTGGACTTTTCGAGTAAAATAAAATAGTTTCGTTAGACTGGCCAGGATCTAGGTACTATCAGACTGGTTCATTTTTGACGATACAAAATTAGTACTGAACTAGAAATTTGATTCATTAGTTCGTCCGCATTAGTGTGGCGGATATGTATACAAATAGAGCCTAACCACTCTGTCATCATATTGCTGCATGAAACCGTTTTTTTTTTCTATGCGAGAGAGGATAGGTAGTAGGAAGTGCTCTTCGCACTAACACAATCCAAAGAAGTACATGTACACAAAATATTATGACGGCAAGTGTGGTTTTGTGCGAGTCCTCCAAACCGGCTGAATGCATAGAACATCATGCCAGTGTATTATTTGGCTCATGCATACATACATATAAAAAATAAGAAGTTCTATTCCAGGCCAATATTTTGTATGCATATACATTAGGACGGATAAATTTGTATGGTCGATTTTTTTCGCGTGTCTTGCGAGAAATTCTAAGCAAGTTTGGGGCAGATACTATGGGTCTAAAATCAAATTGCGAAAATTAGTTCTTTCCTAAGGTTTTAATTTGCTGTAATGCCACAACACTGAAAATATTTTACGTATATTTTCTTATGTTAAAAAAACGTACCTACATACATATATATATTCTACTTCTCCTAGATTTTTTTTCATGCAATTAAAATTCAATACAAAATATAAAAAATACAACTTTTTTACACATTTAAATTTTATTTAAAATTTTTATTCAATAAGGAGCGTTTTCTCATGTAGGTTTTAAAATTATCTGCTCTTTAAACAAAAATTTTGTTCCGAAAAAATGTGTTTGAAGTGCAGATAAATTTTAAAACCTACTTGAGAAAATGGCACTAAGTCTGGAAATGGATTCTTCATACGAAAAGAAAAACATTTACAGCACATTTTTATATTTTAAAAATCTTTTCGACATTTCAGCAAGGTAAAACGCTGCTAAAGAAAAATCTATTTTCTCAATTTTACAAGCTCGAAACGAATTTTAGCCAATGGTTTCTTCGGCAAATTTGCTTAGAATTTCATGTAGAGTACTCTAATGCCAACCCCGCAATACATATACATATGTATGTATGTACATACACAGCAAATTCAAATTCTACGATTAATTCTAAACAAAAATGGCGGACAAGCTGAATACCAAAAATAACGTTTCGAAAGAAAACTAACTTTTTTGGTGGAAATTTATTTTTCTTTGTACCAAAAAATTTTGTACATAATTTTCTATTTTCTCGGTTTTGTGAAGCAGTTTCTTAAATTTGAAGAAAACACAAAATTTTGTAAATGAAATATTAAGTTCGTTTAGAAAAAATTATAATATGTACACTGATTTTTCTTTTAAAAATTGGGAGGGTCAAACGTTATTTTTGGTATATAGTTCGTTCGCCCTTTTTACTTAGAATCGAACATAGAATTAGAATACTTTTTCTAGCAACAGAAATAATGAAAAATATTTCTAGTGATTTTTCTTGAGAACTGTATGCATTCTGTACGCTATTTTTTATGTTATGTTTTTTATATGTAATTGAGGTTCTTTGTATATTGTAATTTTATTTATAGTTTATTTTTATGGCATTTTATCACAATTTTCTTTTCTTTCATTTTTAAAAAACCTATCCTTGGTACTCGTACATACGATAACTTTAATTACAATCATCTATCTGGCAACCATCTACCTTGCACTACCTCAGTAGCCTATGATTATATCTGAGCTGAACGCCAGGTGTGTACTTCCAAGCACTAATAACACCCCTAGCTACAGCCAATGCAAAACACTAAAGTTTAAATTTAATTATAATCATTAATCATGGAATTGTAAATTGATTTGTATGGCTGAGAAAACCTAGAAGCTAAAGTAAGAATTATCTAAACGCATTAAATAAATTTGAGATTGAAATTTTAATAAAACCGTAACTAAAATAACTTAGTTGTTGTTGATAATTTAAACTGTGCCTGGGTGCAAAAAAAAAACAATGAATTGCCGTCGCACGCTTCAAACTAACCCCACAGGCTTCTTGAATTTCGTTTTTGTTACAGCAAGAAGTGCCATTAAATATTTGCTGATCGGTAGCTAACCTGCATTTATATTATTGCTGCCGATTACTGCACAAATTGATGCTGCTGCTGCTGCTTGCCTGCTTGTGAGAATCGCTTCTTCGCTCCGCAGCCAATAAACTATTTATTTTTCCGCTTGCTACCAACACCGCAACGGCTATTGTTGTTGTTACTGTTAATAATAGGCTTGCTGTTTTTTGGTGGCTTGAAGTACATAGATGGTGTTACTTGGGTGACTGCAGCCACTTGTGTTTTAATTTTACCATGCCTGCTGTTGCTACTGCTAGAGGCCAATAATGCACCGTTATACAATACATTGCAATTTTGTTTGATTTTTGGGAGTGGAAGTGTTGTCATCAGCAGCCAACAGCGCCAGACTTCAAGTTCAATCAACCAACCACTGACTAGTCGAATTTTGTACACAAAAATGAAAATGCATTTACATATGTATACACTGCTACCTACATACATATGTATGTGTGTATTTATATACCAGACACTGCTACCTACAAATTTATAAATTATCTTTTTTACAAAAATTAAGCCAAAATATTTTTCATTGCATTAAAATTTAGTTATAATTTGAACTGTTCATTTACAGTGAGCTAAACAGAGTTTTTTCCTTTGCTTTGTTTTACATTGTAGGTATATACATATACATACATACATACATAAACATGAGTAACCCTCAATGGAAACTTTTAATTTATTTCTTATGTCGAGGTCAGAAATGTTATATGAGGGTGTTTGCTTTTAAAATTCTTTGAAGCAAAATAAAAACTGAAAAGTCTGTCTGTCATCCGGTCGAAGTCTGTGAAGTGACAGCTTTGCATATTAATCAGCGCATCCATTAAATCGTTGAACCAAAAATGGGAAGATTCTGACAAATGTTGTGGCGCCCGCACAGCTAAGTAGTTATCAATGTCAAGGTCCAACCAAATGCTTGTGCATTTACATATATATATTAAATGCACTTACGTATGTAGGTTGAAACAACTTTTATATAGGGTGTTATAAAAAGGGTTATTAATTCGTTAGTGGGCACTCTGCAGAAATTTTTTGTATAATTTCAAAATCTCGCCTTTGATAACTGGACGGATTTTAAGAATTCATATATCAGAACAACGTACATATTTGTGCTTCAAGGGGATATGGGGCCCTTATTTATTTTTCAATAATGAATATCTTTAGTTAAGCGTTTGGCGGAACTTTTGTAGTGTTCCCCTTAATGGTCCTTTGTCTTTTTTTCTACGCAAATACAGTGGCCTACAGTTTTACGCCACATCCCAATGGTAAATGGTTTTAGGCGGACGTAGAAGTACACTCAGGGTTGTCATTGCATGTCAAGCGATACCGCTTAAGAAAAACGCTGTTTTTTTGTTAATGGTCTCCCAACCTATGCAACCCTAATGGGGCTATTTTTTTAATTTTTGAGATATTTTTCTGGACTTGCCAGATCTATTAATTTACTTCCGTATTTTGTTTGGACTCTCGAAATCTAATAACACTTTAATAAAATTAGGATTGTCCGATATTTCTTCTGATTTGACATTTTGCGCGGAATCTTTCGATATTTCTTTAAGTTTTCGGGTGCCTTAATGGTTTTAAGAAAACTTGTTGAACATTTTCAGTAATTTCAGAAATTTTGAGCGTTTCTCGGGCTTTTAATTTTTTTCAGATTTATATTTGTATACAAATTTTAAATTCGTTTTTTCATTATAATTTTTAATTTATTTTATATTTAAGACATTGTACGATTTTTCAACTTACCTACTTAGTTTAGACAGGTGACAACTCAACAAGAATATATGTTTGAACTCAATTATTATTTGTTTTTATGTATTAACAACTTTGTAGGATTTTATTAATTTTACTTAATACTTTTTCTTTTTATGACAGGTGGCAGCTCCATAAAATAAATGTTATGATACAATTTTCTGTCATATTTTTTTGATAACAGTTTGGTAAGGTTTTATTTATTTATTTTAGTTTAAAGACAGGTGGCAACTCTGTTAAAATACATACATGAATGTTTTATTTAAACTTTCTTAAATTTTTATTGTACGAAAATGTTTAAGATTTCGTTTTTAACTTTTTTCCTTCATTAATAGAATTTTAACTCTATGAAAACATATGTTTGGATTAAATTTTACCAAAATTTTTTCCATTACAGGTGGCAACCTTATTTGTTAAAAAATTGTCCTTTTTCAATATTGTAAAATTTCTTAACTTATTCACTTAATTCACTTTAATTTTAAAACGGATGGCTATGAAAACATATACAGCTAGTATGCTAGGGTTAAATTTACCCTAACATCAATTTGAATTAGTAAGAATGTTGCCAGATTTTTTAGCTTTTGTATTTAAATAATGTAAAATTATGACAGGTGGTCCCTGTATTAACTTCGTAGTTTAACAGCTAAACATAACGAAATATAAGTAGATTAATGAGAGCTTATTTTACAGCGTTCGAGTTAGTATAGCGGTCTAGTAGCGCTTGAGTTAGTAAAAACCTAAGATAGTTCATGATGTTAAGATAGACATTCGCCCGACGTGCAAGATAGGACAGATTGCCGTTAATGGACCAGGTGAGATAAAGTAGCTTGGTGCCATTGAATTGTCTCCATATTTCCTACAGGCTTCACGCTGCTCTCTGGTATGTAGAGCCAAAATCTGGAAGTATCTTCAGCCGCTCTAGTAAATAATTAAATTTGGGAAGTTAAATAAAATGAAAAATAAAAAATTAAAAATGGGAAAAATATAAAGTGGACAAATTTTTCAATGGTATGAATATTATGAAGCGAATGAAAAGTACTCGATGAATGGATAATTTACTGGCCTCATCTTTGCGAGCGTAATAAAATTGAAATTTGTTTGGTGTGGGTTGATTCTTTCAAAGTGATGTTCTTCAAGCCAAACTTGTCAAGTGATGATAGAAGTTTGTTCAAAAATACATATTTGAAAAATTCATTTTCCTTTCAAATAAATTTTGCTATTAAAACACCCTGTTCTATGATGAAGCCACCTAAAATAATCATTAATAAAATAAAATGCGCTACAAAAGCATTTGTTCTGCCTTTATGCATAATTAGGCTTATAGTACAGTCATATTGACAGTTGAAATGCGACGAGCTTCATTGTAAAAATACTTGAAAAGATGCATTAGTTAGATTTTTCGTGGGAGGCTACTTTGTACTTGATCGCCAAATAGTTGCAATGTGGGTGTTTAATTGCATTTAAATGCGCATTAGTCGCGTTTATGCAATCAGCACATGCTCAACAACAGCTAAAATAATATTTTAATTAAATAAAAGCAATTACATAGAATAAATAAAAAATAAATAAATAAATAGGGAAATCTTCAATGAGTTCAGCATGCAGCAAAAACCTTTTTAGAGCGAAAACAATGCATATCGATTTACGATAGGAGAATTTATTGCGATTCAATTGGTAATTGAAACCATTTTTTAGATACCATGACGGAGTGATATAACTAATTTTTTACTTCGAATATTTAATTAATGACATAAGTTAACTAAATATGGTCGTAAAAATTTCAACATTAAATATGTACTATTTTTAATGCAAATATTTACAGAATGTGCTCAATGCTAGGAAAAAGATTGCTCACACGTTTTTATTTAACCTATGAATTTTTGTAGAAAATACTAACTAAGAGGAATATTTTGGATGCAGAAATACTCCTAGAGGATTTTGATGCATTTCTGCATTAAAAAAGATTCCTCTCAATTAGTGGTTTCGGACAAAAAGTCGAAGGTTAAATAAAAAAGTGTGAGCAATCCTTTTCCTAGCATTGAGCAAAAATAATATATATTTTATGTAGAAAATTTTTGCAAAATTTGTCGCTTACGTTATTTTGGTGGTTAGGTTGGAATTTATGAAAAAAATTATTAAAAAAAAAAATTTAGTTGAAGCTCTTCGTGCAGTTTTGCCTGACTTGCAATCTTTGATCTTTAATGCTTCTTAATGGTACACACCTTAGTAATTATTGCGCTTGTCAAGCAGCCAGCCACCTTAGCACTTACTGAAGTGTGAATAATCATCTAGCAAATCTGCAATTAAGTAACAAAATTAAATTTGTGAACATGCTTCGCTTCATCAATATGTCAATTATGTTTTGCAAATTAACTAAATTGATCTCGACTACAAACGGGAATTTAATAAATTTTTTTTCGTTTAATAGAGCAATCTCTTGAAACAAGCTAAGACCAGACTTACATGGGTTAGGTTAGGTTGTAGTGTCGTAATTTAGATCTTAGTCCCGAAAATCTCATTTGGATACCATTTTATCTCGATTCCGACCATGTTCTAATATATACAACTAAATATGTAGTTTTATTTATAAAGCTGTAAAGATCACCACTTTTCGACGAGCTTACATATAAAAGTTTGAAAGACAGTCAAAGAAGTGTTTATTGGAGTTAACGTCGCATGAGCGCCATCAATCCCAGACATTGGCAAAGGCAAAGTTCGAAAGAAGTGGTTTGCTGAAAAACCCATTCTTCCCGCGTGTATTTCCAATTCAATACTCGTTCTAAGTTGAGGGTGTTCCAGAAGAATGAGGGCGCTTAACCCACGTTTATCGAGTCCGGGTCAGATTTGAGGCTTTAAGCCACAATTTTCTGGATGAAAGCGGTATACCCGCTTAATAGGAGGTATTTGTGGCAGAAAGGGACGTGTCGGTTCTCTGTGCCCTGAAACCCAAATCATTGGGGTGTACTTGGATGTCAGCTCGTTTCCTTTAGGTCTGCGTTCGTTAGCTACTTAGGAGAAAGTCAAGCAGCATTCTATAGTTTTAGTAGCGCTTTCTATGCGAGACAATTTTAATTTCTTGAAGGTCAAGATTACCCTTGATCATAGCTATCAGCCCAGCTTGAAATATTCTATAGTGATTTCCCAATCGAAATAAAATGATGAAATGATGAAACTTTGTCGATTTTTTTAAGTATGGTACACATTTTTGAAATTGGACTTATAAGGTTCTAGTTAGAGAATAAACTAAATGTCGATATGTGGGTGTCGTACAGTTAATATATACACTATAGTACATCAAAAAGGTAGTATGAACCCCCTGCTAGGCTTTCACTGAGTTGACTCTCCTCTACGCCTTGTTCAAGGAAGGTACAATTGGCTAACACAAATACTACTTCGAAGATGTAAAAAAATTTTAGTGAAAGAAAACATGTAAAAAGGTTATCAGGAGTGTAGTATAAATAGTAGTTTTGTTTCTTTTTTGTTAAGCCCCTTTCAGACATGTCAAGTCTTGCTAAGTCTGCTCGGTTCGTAGGCGAAGTAGGTGAGAAGAGAGGGGAAGAGTACATTCGACTCACCTCCTTCGCCTACGAACGAGCAGACTTGAAATCAAGACTTGACGTGTCTGAAAAGGGTCTAAGAAGTAGCATATCTATATAAGCCAGAATGTTCTTAAATTTATATTAAACAAAACCACAAACACAATTTAAATAGTATAGAATTTACTTGAAAGCAATTTTGAAATGCAATCCAAAAACCACAGGTAAACCCATGGACTGTAACAAAAAAGATTAAGCTGACGACACAATTGCAAATATCTGCTAGCAAGTAAATGGATACCAAACAGCCTAAAATAAGGAAAAAAAATCCGATACAAAATTTTAGCTGAAAGGTAATTAAAGTTACAAAGAAAATTCACCGACTTTAAGCCAATTCAATGTGCGCATAGGCTAAGCCCAATTGTATGTAACCTGTTCATTGAAAAGCGAATGTGCATGCCTACAGCTAACTATGTATATACATATGTAGATCCACACTTACCTACTCGTACACACTTTCAAATAAATATGTACTGAAAACTACTCCCTGCAGCTAGCTTGCATACCTTCATTTTTTTTTTTTTGATTTCGGTAGTTGAATGCACTTCAATACAGGCAATAGAAACGCTCTGATTGTTTTCGAATTTTTTTAGCCAACAAATACAACATAGGTGACGGCAATCGGTGCCTACTACGACATCAGCAACAATAATAAAAAATGCCACAAGCATTGTTAGTGGCTGGTTGGTAAATACGAAGTTAAAAAAAATGCCTTGCGTGAAAGGTATGAAATTTGGTGCAACCAAAAA
>NW_023458556.1:25925256-25953613 GCF_013731165.1 Rhagoletis pomonella
TTTTTTTGCTGAATATGGTAATTATATTCATGATTTAAAAGAAATAAATAACCTTTAATGTAAAAGGTTATTTTGTATTTTATGCACATGGTCGGAAAAATCGTACTTAATTTTTTTTTTATAGAACTAACCTTTTAATTAGCTACATATATATATGATGGAGGAATGTATAGGAGCATAATTATACTCGATAAATTTTACATTTTCCAAACATTTTAAAAGACCCATCGCTACTAATATAATAAGAGGATTCACCTTGATTCCATTATCAAAAAAACCGAAGAGCAGAAATTTAAAAAAAAATTAGCAGTGTACTTCTGTACTGAATAGAAAGTGAAGTGAGTCCGGGATACATTTTATATTTAAAAAAATTTAGTACTTTATTTTAGTAATATTTAATACTTTTTTACAAATGGTAAACATTTCAGATTCCAGATACCCAACTGGCAAAATTGCCAGAAATCTGTTAGATATCCGTCAGACTCGTCGGCAAAAAAAGTCTGAAATCTTTGATTTTGGGCCGATATCGGCCAGAGAAGCGTGTGGAGAGGTTGACAGGAAGTCTAACCGACACATCGTGGGAAATTCTGACTTTTGAGGAAATAAACAATATTATAATTTGTTTCTTAGAATGGCAAAACTAGACGAGTTAAAACTAAATTGAATATTTTTACTTAGGTTACGAAAGTCATGGCAGATGCCATCAGCAACAATTGGTTGGAACACGTATGTTTGTATGTATATCTCAGTCCGAACGATATGAAATAAAAATATTATCAAATACTTGTTATAAAGGTGGCTGCAATAGTAGAGTGACTAGAGGTGGGTATTGCAACTGTTTCGGTACAAGGTTCAATTCTGGTCCCTGCACATAAATAAATTTAAAAAAAATCTCTAAAAGCGTGCCTTTCTATGATGGACAAGCTTTTCATAAAAAACAATTTTGCGGTACTAAACTTTAGGTCCCTTCATTTAAAAAAAAAAAACATCAAGTCGCGCAATACAGAAAAGAGGATAAACATGGCAACACACGTAGCTGTATAGGTAAGCGCCAAATATTTGCTTTTACAACGGATAACAACCTCTGCTCTATTCGCCTCTTTTTTAATATTTTCTATAAAAAATTAGTATAAAAATCTCTAATAAATTATTCAAGCCATACAAATTCACTCAACCTGATATGCTACGTACATTAATGATATTTATCAATAAATATGTCTACACAAAATAAATGCAGATGACAAATTGCCATAGAAATATCTATATATTTCATTAATAAAGATTTAAACATACATATCTTTCGACCCCGTTCGCGCTGCCTCACTTAATGTTGTTAGTCCAATATACAACGAAAGACTTAAGCAACAAACTTGAACTCACCTGCACTTTACTATGCGGCGCTTCTTATTGCTGCAGTAACTGTTGTGCTTCTATTTTTTTGTTTACTATTTGTTTTTTTTTTTTTGTCGTATTGCCTAAAAATCCAATAAAAAACTCAAAAAAAAACAGCACCTGCATGCAAGACAGCAGCAGCGGCCACAGCGAAGATAAAGTCAAAAAACCAAACGAAGCGACGAACGATTGAGTGAAGAAGGCACGTGCGCGCGATCAGCTAAGTAGTTTAGCAGGCAGCAGCAGCAGCAGCAGCGGTGACTAAGGGAGCGGGCATTGGTGTAGAGGCGGCGGCACGTGATTTGATGTTGTTTTGGTTGGGTTTTCTGGTTTTTAGTTTTTGTTTTTCTTGCAGGTTTTTTTTTGGCTTTTTCTCGTTTTTGTGTTTATTTGTCAATTTTTGCACTCAACCTTTTGTTACACTTTTATACATTATTTGCTATACGTTATTTAGATTTCACTTCACATGACAATAACTTTCGCAAGCATTTTTTTTTGCAGCAGTTTGGGAGGTTTTTTTTTATTTTGAAATTTTCACAAGCCCTCTAGCAATTGTATGTTTATTTGTTGGCAAATGAATGGAATTTGCGCTCAAGTTTGCAGATAATTTTGTAGAGTTGTAGTAAATTTTTTTTTTAATTTTTTTTTTTGAAAATTGCTTGTGGTAAGAAATTTTATGTCGTATCTTCGTTTTCCTTCTGTTATTGTCTTTTGTTTTAGTTTCCCGCTTTACACTTTTTCTTTTGAGTTTTTCATATTATTCGCTTTTTGTTTAAGTCCCTTTTCTCTATGCTTTGCAAATACTATTTTTTTTTTGGCGTGACAAAATCTTGATCACAGCTTAGCTTAGTCACTTGGCAGCGCTGTCAAATTGTTGCTTACGTATGCACATAGTTTTAGTTTAGCCAGACAGCAACAAAAACTTGCGACTTGTTCGTTATTAGTTTGTGTACTTGGTTTATTTACATTGACGGCATAGCACTGCAATTTGCAATTCGAATACTTTTGTCCTCTTTTTTTTTTAACTGCGCAGTGTGTTTTCTGCACTATTTTGCTTTTCTACAATAAACATTCGTGCTACTCGTACATACAAAAACAAAAAAAAAACAATGGCCGCTGACACACGCCAAGAGTCAAGCAAGAATTGCTGCAAATTTTTTGGTTTCAAAATACATCGAAAAGAAAAAGTTTAAATTAAATGCTCGAGTTAAAGAGAGTGCCAACATAGCAATGAAGCAAACAAAGAAAAAAAAGTAAAAAGTGTAATTGTAGAAGGTGCGACACAACAATTGAGGGTTATTGCTGTTGTTGCTGCATTAAATTGTTGGTTTCTAAACGGTAAACATTTTTTGTATTATTTTCTTTATTTGTGGTTGATTTCTGGCTTTTATTTATATATCTAAATATATTTCACTGTTTGTTTTTTGCGTGTTTTCCTGATTGCTAGACCCCTCCGCTAGTCGTCAACTTAAGTAGAGCAGCTCTACTTTGGTTTTATTTTACACAGTTTGCTTCATATACACTCATAGATTTGAAATGCTTTTGATAGAACGAATTTGCTCGTTTTTTTTTTTGAAATTCAGTTACTTTTTATTATTTATTTTACCTTAAGTTTTTTTGGCTCCCCTGGTATAATTTTTTCAACTTTTTGTTGCTGTGCTATTAAAAAGTGCTAAACCGTTAAATTGAACAACAGTGCGCATGCCCCAAATTCGCTGCTGCCTTAACCTCTGTTACTGTATCTATGTTATTATTGCAGATGCCTATAGCGTTGTTTTATGCAATCGCCAACTTGGTTTTTTACAATTCTACACTTTTTAAACCTCATCGGGTGGTTTTTTTATGATGCAATTTATTTTCTCCTTTACTTAGTTGTAATACGAATACTGACTTTGTCTTTTTTAACGAGTTTTCCTTGCCCTTTCTTCTTTCTACGCTATATTAAAACCACTCAATATCAAAAAATTATATAATCAATAAGGCATCATTTTGGCTTTGTAACTTTTTTCTTTTTTGGACGAGGGCGAATAAGAAAGTAGTAAAAAAATTATAATCAAAATGTTTTAAAACTCTAGCGGCATAGATTTAATCCACATTTAAAACTTTGTATAGAAATTAAAAAAACAAACCGTAAGCCTTCACGGAATATTATAACTTTGAAATCAGAATTTTTAGGAAAATTTTTAGTATGTATTAAATGGTGTACATTAAAGTGCGAATTTCAAGCAGCTAAGAGTTCGTGTTGAGTTTTGATAATTTTTTTGGTCTCGGTGCTACGGTTCTTGAAACTTTCGCCTAAAATTGTCTAAAAGATTCTGATTAAAAGGTCTGAAATTTTGATAAGAGAGGGGCTCTGTAGGGGTGGTAGATTTATGATAGCCAATGGCCAATCACGCCTACCCACACCCTGGATATATTTCAAGTTATTCCACAGCAGCCTACGGCAGCTAGGACACGCCCACTCCAATGGAGTCCCACAATAAATGAATGATGAAAACTCATCATTCATTTGAAGTGAAAATTCTTTGCACTTGGTTGGGTGTAAATGCAAACATCGATGTAGCGAAAAAAGGGAAATGATCGTTGGGGGCTAATTTCAAACCCCAATGAAACGAAAAAGCGGCAGAGGAAGGGTGGGGATGGCGGCGGTGGTTAGGTTAGAATCAGATTAAGATTAAGATTTAGACTTTAAGATTGAGATTAGGATTAAAACTAAGATTACGATTAACGTTGAAAATAAAATTTAAATTAAGATTGAGATTAAGATTGGGATTAAAGATAAGATTAAAAGTAAGAATAATATTTAGATGTAGATTAAAATTAAGATCAAGAATAATTAGCTGCTCAGAAATGCCGTTTAGAAATGAGCCACCCGCCGCTCAGCCGCCTATTGCGTGCCCAGGGCATTTGGATATTCTATGGCCCTTCAGTAGAGCTACATATGAAACTCGAGGTGTTTGTTGAATTTTTCACGAAACTACTATGTTTTCAAAAGTCGTGGAAATTCGCAAATCATTCGATTTAAATATAATTTATACTTATCTGTCTTATAAAATCATGGTTTTATTTTAATAAAAAAAATTTAGTTTTATAAAGTTTTATACATTTAAAAACAAAACGCTTCGATCAGGCAAAATATGAACTATTTAACTGATAATTTTATTTTCAATAATTTCCTTTCACACTATGGGTATTCATTGAAATGCGTAAATACCTCGCAACCGCGTAAACGTCTTAAATAAACGGAATTTCCACACAAACTGAAGTAAGTTTACGAGGTATTTACGCGTTAAGAAGATATGCCCTATTATTATTCAAAAATTTATTCTGCAAAAAGCAGTCAGCTTTGGTTATGAGAATTTTTTACATAAAAATTTTCTCAAGCTCATAAAAAAATTATTAAAAAAAAATGTTAGTTGTCCATAAATAACAATAATACTCTACAGATTTTTTATTTGATTGATTTCAGGTGCATTCGTACACCTATATTCTAATAGTTCATTTCAAAATAATAATTTTTCGCTTTACTTTTTCTAAGGAATTAAAAATCTGTTAATAAGAAAATATTTGAAATATTGGTTTTGGGCGCTGATGACTTCACCTGGTCTCTAATCAATCCTGATTCAGAAGGCTTTAACTGTAGACTTTCTTTGTATTTTTTTATAAAAAATAAATAACTGAACCTGTTAAGATTTTCTCAAATTAAACAGATTCTCAATTTCCATATGTGCATCTTTCGGGCAAAACAAAAATCTGGAGAAATCCTAAAGCTCTATTTTTTTCCGTGCTGAACAAAAAAAAAAGAGGGGTTTTCGTTTTAGTATCGGCAAAAATTTTTTTACAACAACAATTTGGTTGCAATAGAAATTATATTAATACTGAATAGAATAAGCTTTAAATCATCTAATATTTTCGTAGCCAAGTCAAGTTTTTGCTTCATATAGCGTTGCTTTGAGATCGGTAACTTATAAAACATACAGAATTAAGATTTTAATCGACGAATTTGGTGGTTTCAGTTTTCAAAATATGTATTAAGAAATTAGCAATTTCGTTCCTCAACAAAAACAACAAATCAATACTAGTATCGAGTCAGTTTCCTTCGGTAATAACAGAAATTATAAAAAGGGCTCTAGTTTCCTGGAAAATTTTTCTCTTAGCGCAAACCCTGAGGAACTTACTGACCTCATCTATGCTTTGAATAAATAAAACAAAATTACCTCATTTCACTAAACAAGGTACCAATAAACGGAACTGAATCAGTTAATCAAGAGAAGTACCCTGTTCTAGAATCTAGAATCCGAACTTTATTGGAAGTCAACGTTAAAGAGCGTTCATGCAAGGAAGGCCTCGGTGGCTCTCTATGCAGTAATGGGAATGTTAGATGTGGATTAAAATAAAGATTTCTACACTACTCAGATCGAGCCATACTATCTTAGGGGCGCTGGCCGGGTGGGCAGCCCTTAGTAAGGATTACGTAGGTAAAAAAAACTAAGCGGAATTCAAAGGTCAGGCAGGTCTCGCCCGAAGGATTTTTATAACATTTTGTTTGACGTTGTCTAGGCCGAAACGTTTCCAATTAAGGGGCAGTGAGGTATACCGGCGAATATCTTCTCAGATAGATAAGGCAAGGATACTCAGGCACTTTCTTCTGCCACTGTTAGACCTCAACTATTAGATGAGGTTTTGCGAGTACCCAATTTTCACCGGGAGGAGGCTAAAAATACTCGGCAAGTCATTACCGCAGAATATTTCAGAGTGCAGCCCCCTCTGAGTATATGACGTTCGTAAATTCATTAAATCCGCCAAATGGCTGTATGTTACACGAGTTGTGGAATAAAAATGGCATAACTAGCTTATTGCTTCTATATTCTTGAGCGAGTCAAGAAGTTAGGAATTCCTTTACAAGTAAACAACTCAAATTTGTTTTAAAAATTAACTGATATTCTTAAATAACTCATATTTCTGTTTACCTTTTGCTATTTTTATTCAGCTTTATCTGTTTTTAATGAATTTATAACCGGAATGCGAACCTACCAGTCATCAACCATTTCGTAGAACAAAAGACTTAAGTCACGAACTTGTTTTAGGCAAACAAACTTATGTACAAATGTACCTGCATACATATGTATAACCAATAAGAAGATTCTTCATTATTTCTTATTCTGGCACTGAGTTTGTTTACTTTCATTTTCTGTTATGATCAGTTTTGATTTTACTAAAATATAAATTTGCATTTCTTGGACCAAAATGCTAGTTACCGAAAACACCGAAAACACGATGACTAAAAGAATAAGAATAACTTTTAAAAGCTATGTAAATATTTATTTACTTTTTTTAGTGAGTATTTAGAGTAGATAGCAATACTAAAATTTATATTTTTTAAGAAAGTAGTGTATTGAACTTTGCATGAATCACAATTTAATGCGAAAAAAAATCAGTTTTCAACGTAAATTTTTAGGGGATAAATTCGCCAGCCGGTGTTTAAATAATTATTACAGCTCTATAAAAAAAATGAAATGCAACTAAGTGCAGCAGCAAAACTAGCCACACCTGTATTTTTGTTATACACTTCACTTAATCACTTTTAATATTTTACTGTTTATTTCTTTTTTTCGAAAATCCCGTTCTTTATAACTTATTTGCATATGTTCAATATAACCAATTTCTTATTCGTTATAACACCACCGAAATTAGTTTGTTAACTGGAAAAGGTTTTTTTTGTTTCGAAAAATAGTGCATATTTTTCTAAAATAAATATTGCACTATAATAATCGCACGACATTCAACGGCAACTGTTCGCTTTATTTTTGTAAAACTCTGCGTTCGAAATATGTTTTTGACTTTAGCACTGGCAAGCGTAGAACATTGCGCTAGTGCTGACAGACAATTGTTTACTGGCGTTGATAAGTTACGGCGAGTGCGATATTAACTTGAAAATACCAAATTTGCGCAGCTGACAGCGAACTGCAGGGAGAATTACATTACACTGTTTGTGAGTAGTAGTAGAAATTCGTTGGCTGGCTGGTTGGTTGGCTCACCAAACACGGCGCAATCTGCCAAATAGCAAATGTCTATTGTCGAATGAGCGAGGCTTACAAAGTGAGCTTAGTTTGAGAGCAACACGAGCGAGAGCTGCCACTTGTACGAGTACATATGGCTAGTAAGTGGAGTACGCGCTATGAAGTTCTTGAAGCGCACATAGCAGTTCAATTGAGAAACTGGTTTACAACAGCAACAATCAACAACAAAAAATGCAATATTTATATGCAATGTAGCAATGTAATTCTGTAAATATGTGTAACACTAACCAAATTGTGTGCAACTGAAATCAAAGAGCAGCAACAAAAATTTAGATTGAGAAAACAAAAAAGGTAATACATAAATAGCCGCTGATAGGTGATCGGCAATGGTTGGAATTGCGACAATTGTGAGCGAGTGAAGTGTCACGAGTCAACGTGGTACAGCGGAATGATGTGAACTACAAGACTTACTATTATTATTCGGAATATTTCTTATTTTAAGTAAATTTTTTATTTTTATTTATTTTTGTCTTGCTCGCCGTGACTTTATTAGGATCGAAAATTTTAAATCTGAATGAAAACGAAACATATCGATGGAATGTAATGGAAAAAAAAAATATTATAAGAAAAAAATAATTTTCGATCGAAAAAAATTTAAATCATAAATTATCATAATTAAATCTGAAAAAAAAATCAAAACAGAAACAAAAAAATCGACAGTATATAATTGAAAAATTTTTAGTTTAATTATAATGATTTTTTTGTCTTGAAAAAAATTATAAATGAATCATAAAATATGATTGAAAATATAGAAAACCAATTTAGCGATAAAATAATGATTTTTATTATAAAAATTTAAACCGTAACTGTCCCGAATATTGTTTTTTTTTATGTTTTAGATATGTATACTAAATTTTCATGATTTCACTAAATAAATAAAATAAAATCATAAATATACAATAAGAGATCGGAAAAAATTTAATTTTTTAGAATAGAGAAAACACATTATTCTATTGTTGAACTTACAATTGCTACATGGAAAAACCATGCAACAAGATTTATAAAGCTTAGTCAAATATCGGTTGAAATTACATATTGTTAAAACATTCATACATTTGAAGTCTAAATTTGCCACTGTGCAAACCATGAAGCCATAAAGCAACAACGAATCGGATAAAAATAATAACAATAAAAAAAGAGAGCGGCTAACAAGCGCACATTGTCAATGACGTAATACGCAACCGCCAACCGCCAACCGCATAAAGCTGCGGCAGCTTCGATTGCAACAAACTGCTTCAACGACCAGCTAGCGATCAATAGTCAAGTGAGGCGCGCCGGAAACATGTTAACAACGTCATAGTTTTGGCAACAATGTAGAGCAAATTGAGCGCAAAGCAATTGAGAATGGAGCGCTATGGAGAATTAATATAGAGTGGAGCAGACGAAACAGCCGAGAGCCACTCACCATTTTGCCTTAATTGCGCGCTTCCAATAGCGAAATCTCACTTTTTAAACAACAGTTTGGCAACAACTGTAGTGCCTGTAGTAATTTTGTGCGCTTGTTGATGAGCTAATGAAAATTCATTCACAATTTTTACGCTTTGTTGCTTTCGTACTGATGCTGCTGCTCTTCCTCGCCATGCGATGCTTATCAATGTGAATTGGAAGTGAGTTTGTTGAGCACAAATAAATTTATTCATAAAAAATTTAAATGTTGGTTGGTCTTAGATACATATCGCTTAGTGACGTTCTAAGGTTCTAAGCTTTTGAGCGTAGAGGTCATTTCCGGTCAGACATTTTTTTTTTTATAAGTTTTAGCAAATTCAAGTGCATAACGAATAAGATTTATTGTAAAAAAGTCAAAGAGTAGTGGTTTTGGTTGATTTTGATCCAATTATTTTTTCAGCCGACCGCACCACAAGCGTATTTATTACTATTTTGTTTAAGACTTTAAGAGAAAAAAGCTATGGAATTATTAAGCGTATAACTGTTGAAAAGCTTAAGAGGTTTAGTGACCTTTTAAGATTATAATTTTAGAATTAGAAGGTTTTAAGAGAAAATAAATATATGGTTAATGAAGATAGATTACGAATTTCAGGAAGCCTTGGGCTGTTGCGCTATTACGTTCACACATATCAGACCAAGTAAAATTCGACCGGAAAGTAACTCAGTTCTTAGTACTTGATATAGTTATGATCCTCTATGAATCTTCCCACTCTATTATAACTCTAAAGAATCTGAGTTTGCATAATACTGAAATGACTTATAATCAATATATATTCTTACAGTTTCGGACGTTGTTATTGATCATAGAAATTATATTGATCTCAAAAAAGAAGAAATAATTTTCTTACGTGTTATTCCCCTGGTGAAAAATGAACGACCCGGGCGGCACACAGTGTACGATTTGCGAGTGTCGATAGACAAAATCATAAATCTATCGGTAGGAATGGGAGAAGAATTTGGAAAAATATGGTTTCGAAAGGGAAAAATAGTGCCATTATTTAATCAACCCCCCCAAAAAAAATTGTTGAAAATTTAACTTTCGCAAAAAAATTAATACTTTGCGGCTACCTGGAACAAAAATAATTTTGGTTTTTAGTTTTCGGGACTTTTCTTGTAGTTTATGTCAGACAAATTATTTTCATTTGATTGTTAAGTTATTTTCTGATGGAATTTTCTGGACGCATTCCTGCCATATCAGTTGCGTTAAGGTTTGGTTTTCATGGTACGTATTTGTGTACAGCAGCTACTTTTTGTTATACTTTTTCTCATACTATTTTATCATTATTGTAAAAATATGGCTTTGAAATAATTGCAATATTTACCAAATCCAAAACGTAAAAATATTTAATTATAGTAGCGTAATGAAGCATTTAAAAATCAGTTACCCCAATTAAGAATGAAAAAACAAATACAATGAGTCAAAGTGAAAAATTCTACACCTCAAATCAGAATAATCGAGCCGATTGTAACACACAACACCAGCAATTATTTATTCATGTTGCTATACGTACACACTTGCTGGTTTTATGTTTCCTTAGGCTTTGGATTTACTTAAATATTGAGTATTAAATAGTAGTATCTTATGCTTTCATAAGCTTTGTTTTCAGCGCATTTTAACACCTTCTAAAGTCACCATGACAGCAGGTGATGGTGGCGTTGAGGCGCCGTGGGTAAGCAAAGCATACACAGGTGCCTGTGCGAAAACATAACGGTATTACGGTGTGGCAGCAACACCTTAAAACATACATACATACATACGAGCTAATTGTAGTAACAGTACATTATACGTATGTATGCATATTTACATAAACACATACATATGATTGTGCTAACTAGTACCTACAAGACAGCATAGATCTTTTTTTAACCCTAGAATGATGGCGTACATTAAATTAAATTTATTATAAATAAAATATTCGGTGATCAACCTCGAAGATCAAAAATCAATCCCAAGGAAAGAGTCCTTCAAAATTAGTTTCTAGGGCGGCTTTCATCTCACTGTTGTTCAAAAATCTTCGTGTCCGTAGGAAAAGAGTCTCTGGTAGGCAGGGCCTGACTTTAGGGCGGGTTGTCGATTTCTGTGAGTCCCGTAACTTATAAGGCATCCCTCAGAACCTCGACCATTATGGAAGGGCACGATGTCTTGCAGAAGCAGCACTCCGCGCGCCAATTCACCACTTCTCTTTTGTACGACTTTCCTATGTGCCTGACCCATGTTGCCCCTTATGACAAGTAATTAATCAATAAATTCTCCCGATATCCCAGAAAAAGTTTTTTCTAATTTTCGACGACGATTTTTCCATTTTGAATTTCTTTAGTGGCCTTTTTCTCCTTTTTATTCACTCTTTCTTGAACTAGATATTATACTCACGAATCCAGATATCATCAACACCTACAATGCGGTTTTTGTCTGAAAATTCATTATGAAGGAAATGTTCTACAACTAAGTGAAACATACCAATCGATTTCATTTGTCACCGAGAATCAAATTTGAAAATACATTTATTTGTTATGTTTATGCAAAATTAAAAAAAAAACAATTATTTTTAATTTTTATTTTAAAGATCAAAAATAACAATTATTTCTGCTTTTTATTTAAAAAATCTACAAAAAACAGTTATTTTTGATTTTTAAATTGCATGGCTTTTATTTATAAAAGTCATCCATATACTTTAATTAATCACTGTCTTTTAAATAAAAGACAGTCATTATCATTTTCCGCACTACAGAAGTTGTGAGTTGGAGAAAAAAAGTTTACTGCGAATATGCAAATGACTTTTTAAGTATGACTTAAGAAATAAAAGTCAGTGACTGATTTATATTGATGACTTTTAGAAGTAAAAGTCACTGATAAATAAAAGTATTCAATAACTATTATCTAAAAATAAAAAGTAAACTGTTATTTCCAGATTATTTAGATACAAATCAAAAATAATAGTTATTTTGGAATTATAAAATAAAAATCAGAAATAACTGTTATTAAAGGAGCAACTAAATAAAAATCAAAAAATAAAAATGTTAGAGAACGATTTTTATAATAAAAGTTGTAACTGTTACGGCCTCTGTTTAAAAACTCTTCAATCTACGCTGCTTGTCGATCGGTGTGGCCAGTCGCGGTACTCAAAGCACACTAATTTTTTTAATAGGCAAATGTTCATGTAACTAAACTCTCTACATTTCATTTTTGTTAATCTGTAATTTAATTCTTTAATCGGTCAGTAATAATTGTTCCCTTTTTTTGACATTTTCTTCGGTCACTACCGACACTGTGCGACCCGATTGGGAATTGTTTTAACAGGTCTTCCTTCCTATTTTAAATAGCCGAACCCACGTTAATGAGTGGTTAGTGGTGTGAACTACCACTCCGTAGGACCTCTAAATCTAAACCATTTGCCATCGGGAGGCGGCACTAAACTGGAAGTCGCTCCATTTGTGTTATACCATCAGGACATTTACCACAAATTTGAGGAGAAGCTCGGCCAAACACTTTGTGTAAACGCCAAAAATATACTTTTTATGACCTACCATAGAACGCTATTTAGTAAAGTTACCATACTAGGGTTAATTACCTTTAAACTATAGCTTTAATGACGCACAACATAAACTGTCAAACGGTAAATGTTTTTTTTTTGCTTGTACAGACCGTTGCCGTGTTTCCAAGGACAAACTACATTTTAACGGAGATTTGCAAATCGATCACAAAAAACGTTATGAAAACTTGCCGCAACATATAAGTATGTACATATGTATGTATGTGACTTTTTTCTCTCAAGTGCGTGGGGTGTGTGGCGGTGTGACTGACATCACAGGCTATCAGAGTTATAGACACCCTGCAGGAAATATAGAATAAATTTTTCAATAAAAGGATGAATATGAATTTTTTATATGAGGTATTCTTCGTTAAATGCAGCCCCCCCCCCCCCCCCCCCCCATTCTTCAAAATTGGGTCGGTTGAAAAAAGTTGGTCACCTTCTTGAAATGATAAGTGGTGATGAATGCGATATTGCAGACAAATTTTTAAAATCTATTGAATTCGCTACATTAGATCCGGCATTTTTAATTTTAAAAACTCATAATCAGTGACCCCAAAATAAAATTTTTAATTTTTTTAAGGATAATGTAAAAATCTATTTAAGCAGATTTTTATAGAAATTTTAGTACAATAATGGCAATCAAATCATGATTTATAAATTATTAATTGAGCAACGCTCTGCTTTGAATTTCCTACAGCGAACAGGGTGAGTATATATGTATGTGTATAAATATGACAAAAATTGAGCTTAAACTCCTTTGAACGCCAGCAAGCAAAAGCTAACGCCGCCAAACGCAACTAACAAAAAAAAATTAAGCTATCCGGAGCACTTGTATGTATGCGACCGCAAAATAGTAGGTGCGCCTATTAACGGTGCATACACATACATATATGTATGTAAAACAAATTTGGGCACCCAAGTAGTTATATACACACATATGTGTAAAAGAATTGCATATTAATTTGTATGTTTGTTTTTACGCTTGTATAGCTTAGCACATATACATACACCCGTAAGTTTGCAATATCTTCCTGGCGTGCTGACACCTTTTTGTGTGAGTGTTTTTATTTTTTATTTGTTGCAATAAAATAACGTTTTTTGTTTCAATTATTCTTAGCTCTACTAATAATTTTATGCAATCGCGGTTTTTGTTGCCTGAAGCAAAATAAGGCAAACTCAAGGCTTTTTACCCGGTATGAATGAACAAATGGCACCAAATTGATTAAATCATACATAATGGGGCATGTCAAATTGTCCAGACCCCCGAACGACATGCTAGCATATTAGTGAAGTGTGTTAGTATAAGTTTGTATCTAATATTAACTATGCAATTACAAATATCCAAACTCAAATGTGGCAAGGCAGCTTAAAGTTTGCACATGGCAAAATAATGAAAAAAAAACGACTAGGATAAATGTGTAAACTATCTAGCAAACTCATGTACACATCGATCTACATATGTACATACATGTGTTCCTTTCACACTTTATTCTACACAAATCCAGCCGAATTTAAGATGAAAACTACTAATAGGGTGCATTGATTTTGCCAAGTCATGGAAAGGATGCTCGAAAAGACCCTCACTCTCACGGCTGTGTAGAAACTCTCCTATCCTTTCCATATCAGTTGCTAATAGGGCGTCTACCTATCGGGAGGCTTCTTTACTCTGATGCTACAGTTACTGGATTATGCTGACGATATCGACGTCATTAGTCTCAACAACCTGTTCTGCTTTTGTAAGTTGAATTTAGAATCAAAGCAAATAGGTGTGGAGCTGAACGAGGACAATATGAGGTATACCCTGTCATCAAGCTAACTAACAGTCAGTTCACCCGCTCCTCGGCATTATAGTTCAGAAAAATAACATCGACAATAAGCAAGTTGGGTTTAAGTGGCTTTCGAGCTTAGAGAAAAGCCAGAATACCTGGGTTCGATGAATTGAACCGTTCGTGGATTCCACGATCATTGGCAACTGCCGTAGTCTAAGCTTTATGTTGGCCTATATTACCGGAAAATGTTATCTTTTTCTGCATATTGTAGGGCACCCGCAGAGGAATGCCTGATTGTTTTAGGCTTTTCTTCATGGTATGAGCTCCTGCAGAAGTCATTGTCCGGAACCCCAAGGCGTTCTTCAGGCTAGTCTATCAAGATAAATACATATGCACTGGATTAGCCCAATTGCCATTCTCCGCTTCTATCAAGGGTGAGAATGTACCTCGATCTCCCTATATCCCATATCAATTTGTTCCATCTGATACCTGCTTCTTTACGGAATTGTTCCTATAATGACACTTTGGGCCATCAAAGCCACCGTCAGAAACTGCATATTTCATTCAGCAAAAACAGGGGGGCATGAGGGAAATCACTGCGTAATTTTGAAAGGACCGAATTCTGAAATACGAAAGGTATAGTTATGAGGCTTTACTAGAAATTGATATACCAAGATAAATTATAATCTCCCCACAGAAACCGATGAGAGTCTACAAAACCCAGCTAGGTATTCGACAGGCAATTTTTCCTGCAAAAAAGTGCCTTTTAATCAGATAACGATGATGGTGGGCCAGTAGGCAGAAAAAAGAAGTGGCGGTGGCGACCATAGGCGCCCTCCGAAGTATGTTGGAAAAGTTCTTGGTCGCCCAAGGAAGTAATCACAAACATTAGGCGCTGAGGCAAAGGGAGGCATTAAGGATATTCAGTCAATAAAAATAACGCCCTGTCGAATAATTGCGTAAATTTCAGAAGAAAGATCCGGACTTGTGAAGCATACAATAGAACTGAACAACCAAAAAGAAATGTCACCGGAAAGCCCAATCGCAAAAGCAAACTATGCAGGGAAAATAGGACAAGTTATCGTGGATATCTGGATATTCATATCAGATATAGGAAAGCGAAAATGGCCGACGTATCCGGAGGCTAAAAAAAAAGAGTTCCTGACATCAATAAGTTGCACAAAGTTCGAAATGGAGAGCACATTGAAGCCAGTAAAACCATTGAAAAATTCAGAAGATATTCTATTGGGCTGGTTTTCGTCAATCGATCAAGGTGTGGATATCTAGTTATTCTGAGTGCTCTTCAGCCAAATGAAAAAGTTTTTTGAGATAGCACGTTTTCGAATTGGCTGCCGGGATAGACATATATGTAATACTCCTATATTGGCAGTAAGAGCTAGTACCTTCCGAAAACACTACAGTACAGATATATCAATAAACACGTACGAAAGAAAAGGAACACATACGTTTATAAATAAACATATACACAACACATATACAAAAACGGCACTCAAGTACACAACACATTGACAAAAACGATACGCGACTGTCTCGCTTTGATTTCGGAATGCTTACACATTGAGAAGTTAGCTTACTGCCAATATAGAAGTATTACATATATGGGGTGTTTAAGCGACTTATGCATTTCCCGCATAAACAAAGAACAGCGAACACACACACGCACTTGTATATTGCACTCCCGCCCAAAACCAAGTGCAGCGGTAAACACACGCACTTGTGCTTAAAAATAATTCGTCCGTTCTTCATTGGGTATGCATTTTTTAATGCACTTCTCAACTGCCGCAGAACAAAACCTACTAAAGTAGTTAATTACTGGCACTCCAAATCATGCTCAACAATTCCGCTTGATGCATCACCACTCCTCCGGAGTGGTTTTAAACAGCAAAAGCCAAAGCCGCTACAAGCTGTTGTGGCTCTGTATGACTTTCAGCAAACAGAGGTGGTACAAGAGCTACCATTGGCCACCGCGCCTACCCAATTTTTGAACCTAAATAAATAACCGGTGCTCAACACTCCGCTTGACGCACACCCCCAAAAACTCTTACAGAGTTTAAGCGGCAAAGCCACCGCGCTACAAACCGTAGGGACTCTGCATGACTTACAACCATGCAGAGGTGGTAACTGGTGGTTATCATTGGCTCCGACGCCTACCCAAAACATTTTTGCTTTAATAAATTTTTATGCAAATACATTCATCCTGGTCCTGCCCTCACACTGAGTTATTCATGGGGATAGGTCGATTTTCCACTCAGTAGTCGATATTTTGTATTTATTTATTTTTTAACCGACTTCAAAAAATAAGAAGGTTATCAATTCGACGGAATATTTTATTTATTTTTATGTATGTATGTTACCGCATAGTTTTGAACCATGTTAACCGATTTCCCATACAAATTTGGTTTAGATCCGATCACTGGATCATGAAGAGATTAACGATAATCTTAAATTTGTATTTGTTTTTTTGCTTAAAAGTTACTTGTTTTTAAATTGTATCTTATAATTGTTATCGACTCGGACAGACAACTGCACGCCGATTTTGGGTCCGAATGGATGTTTTGCCACCCATATTCCAGCAAGAGAGGACTGGGAGGGGTGCAGTATCGGAGCCCGTTGAACTTGCTTACGTATGTATTGAAGCTGAATAGGAAGATTGGTAACCCTCCATTAATCTGAAATTTAGGCCACCAGATCACAGCAGCGTTTTCCCACCAGAGGTAGCCACAAGAAAGGAGGCTTCGAATTGGCTGCTTTCCAGTGCGAAACCATTAAAAAGGTGAATATCTATACCCACAGCCAAGCAGCCATCAGGAGCTTGTTTGAAAATGATGAAGAATTGTCTGGCTTCCTTATCGACCGCATCCCATTTCTACGCTATTAAGCTTATTTGGGTTCCGGGTCAAGCGAAATCGCTGGCAACTGCATGGCCGATAAACGGGATAGAAGCGACTGACATCCATTCCTGAAAGGTCAGAGGGAGTGTAGAAAAATGTGCGACCCAATGTGCTTAAAACTTAGGCTCCGACTAGCGGGGTACCATTCCATCGCCTTATTCTCTAAGCAGCTGGTGTAGTAAAGGTCATCGATGATATTCAACCTTGGACAGCTTCCGGCCTTACATTCCAAGGTATTCCCCCAGCGCCCGCTGAGCTGGCTAAATGCCCGGCTATTCAGAAGTAGACAACAGGAGCTCAGGAGAGCACCAAGACTGCCTCCATCCGGGAGCACTTCTTCAATGTTTTCCTATGAGGAGCTTCGTTGTGAGGTGCACGGAACGTTTTTCTTTAAGAAGCCTTAGGTGTCATCATTCTGTTCCTCCCCTTCCCTCCCCCCTTTATGTGTCTACCCTCCACCCACCCTTCCGGCGCCACCTGGTTTTTCCCCTCCTCTTTTGAGGGTCCCCACAATGGAGAGCTTAATACGAATCCAAGTGTGTTTCCACACCATTACAATTTAATCTAAATCAATTTCACAAGCTCTTAGTAAAAAAAGTACTTCATAAGAACCAAATTAGTACAAAAAATTTTGAGAGGTAATAAATAAAGCAGCAGCGATTAAAAATTTCAACAAAAAAAACGAAAATTACAGAAAACGAACGTAAAATTAATGTACCTTAAATATTTTATAAATTAAATAGTTCAACAACAGACACACGAAAACAGTGAGTGAAACAGCGAACGTGCAACCTAGAGGGGCATGCAACAAACAAGAAGTAAAACCACACGCCAAGCTTGCGCTTACAAATTACAACACTTTAGTGCGCACCGCCCACCACCACACCCAGCGTGCGGGTGAGCGGTATAAATACTTTTCAACAGCCACCTACAGAACGGCATCATAACACCAACAAAAGCATACGGATTTGCAATTCATCAGCGGTGCACAAAGTAACGGCCATCAGATTACTCACCAGCGACCAGAAAGGGCACCTTTGAAAAAAAAACAATATATATATATACATATTTATTTTCAGCCCAATTTTTGGTGGCGCATGCGCAGCAACTTAATTGCAGCAGTCATAGCGTTACGAGATAAAAGGCAGGCAGGCGGGCAGGCAGGCAGGCAGGCGGGCAGGCAAGTAAGTAAGTGGGAACAGCGCACGCTTGAAAGCGTCTAGGCGTTGAAATCGATTTTCCCTTGGTGATTTGACTGGTTCGCTTGCTTTGACTGCAGCGTCATGGGTAACTGTAAAAATGCTCAGAGGGCGCTGCACCGATCTAAATTTTGACCTTGCACAGCGTGTTGTCATGTAATAAATTCCGAAAAATGAATGCCAAACGGGCATATATATACACATCGGGTACAAACAATAAAGCAAAGTAAATTAGGGGAAAAAATATTGAAAAGAAACAAATAACGTTTCGACGCCCGAACGTGTAAAAAGTAACTGCAATGAAATAAAGGAATGGCTGAGTGCTCAGCAGCCACCTATGCAATGATTTTGAGACACAATAAAAGAAAAAATTTTACAAAAAATTGCTGCTGATAATTTATACCAATAATAGTGTCATGATTGACAAAGGTATAAGTAAAAGAATAAAAAAAATAATAATAACCGACAAACAAATTCAAACGCGTGCTTGTGCCATTACTGCCCTGAGTTGGCGTGGCGGCCCATGAACAGACCCCGTTTTAATGTGATCCAAATAAGTCGACATTTATTTGGACTTTTATGCTATTATTTGACTGCAATTTTGATTTTTTTATTAAATACATAAGAAAAACGCACAGTGTGCACTCACTCATATCTACGAGTGGCTTTATTTATATGCATAGCCTTAACAGGTTAAAAAGGTTAAAGGCGATGCCCAAAACTGTTTGGTAATGTTGCTCTGAAAACATGCAACATATGTACATTAGGATGCATCACTAAAAATTGTTTCGGATTTTTCACCGGAATTATAAAATCCATTATATTTTAAGACCTCCGCCAAAATATTTCGGAAAAATGTTAAGATTTATGTGACCTATGTAGAACTATTTGAAATTTCCTCCAAAAAAAATTTTAAACATTTTTATGCAGACCTTTTAATATTTTTATCATCTGAAAAAAATATCTTTTTTAGAAACTATTTTTATTTATAAAATACTTAATTTTTGGTGGTATCTTCAAATAGGTCCAGCTCACGCAAATCTTAATCTTTTTCCGAAATATTTTGGCAGAAATCTTGAAATATAAGAAATTTTGTAATTCCGAAAGAAAAGCAGCATCGATTCTCTTTTTGTATGGAAGGTGATGCACCCTAATGTGCATACATATATATTTTCATATAAGCATATTTGTTACCATGGGCTTAGCCATTAAGGTGCATGAAATATGATCCGTTTATGTACTTAACATGCATTTCGCATGAAGTTTAGAATTTATCTTAAGAGTGGTTGTAGATATGTATGTATGTATTACAATAAACAATTTTGGGCGTAACTAAATTTGGTTGCAAGCAAATAGTTACACGGTTTGGCGGCAAGAGTCAAAGGTAGTGCCAGGAGTATTGGTTTCAAGGCATTAAGCTGTATGCTGTATTGGGGGTGGGTGTAAGGCGAAAAGGGTATGGGCGCAAAAACCTTCGTAGAAGCCTCTGACCACGCTCGTGAGGTAGAGAATCCGGCATTTCTGGTTTCAGGTCAACGCAATAGCGTAATTTTGAAAGTAGCTTCTAAATACAAGCTTGTCCGATATTTGCCGACCGAAGACATACATAGAACATAGCGATGTAATTGAAGCATTTGTGAGATCAACAAGGTTCAGAGCTTAAATAAGGCTTGACTTTTACTCTGAGGCCTTCCAAATAAAATGGACTAAGGCTAAAGTACGCTGTGGCTGAGTGGTTACAAGTCCGTACTACACCTCTGTATGACCTAGGTGCGATCCCTAGTCCGAGCAAAATCTAAATTAGGAGATTTTTTCTTCTAACAGCGTCAGTGTGTTTCCGCCATGAAAAAGCTTCCGTAAAATTCATTTCCGTCCGGAGGGGACGTTAACTGGTACTTCCATTTGTGTTACACTTAGCAATAGTATATGTATCAAAATAGTATTATTACTGTTAATAAGGCTAAAGGGCCTGCAACCTCAGAGGGAGGCTTAGCTTTAAATGTTAAAACACAAAACCAAAAGTCGTTTGTCCTTTCTTGCTAAGGTTCTTGAAAGATATCTCTCAACAACTAACTCCGTATAGCATATCTTAGTATCAGAATGTTTCTTCTAAATGTCAATTCATGAATATTGCTCTTTGGAACACCCTTTATTGTCTTCAGCCTACAAAACCCAAAAATAATATTATTGGGTGGAGTAAAGAAGCATTGCTTGAAATGCTGGCACATACGAAAAACGCCGGAAAATTACAGTGGATTTGAAGACCAGAGTGAATTCCTTTACGAACGACCACGGCGACGTATTGACCGATACTCAGAGCATTTTTAAATTTATTTATTTATTTATGGATACATAGATATATATAATTATTGACTTCGCAAGCCTCAATAAGCGCAGACTTTCCAAGTTGGATATAAAAGCGAGGCGATTGGTTCGCTTGGCGAAAGAGGGTAGGACAAAAGTCGCGTATTTCTAGATTCATTGAGTCACGTCAAAGCCGCTACTGCTGAGTTCCTAGGCATAACAATTCGAAGGGAACGAAATATCCGATGAGATGGCTAGACTGCAGATCATCGAGGCGGACAACTTTCTACCACCACCGATATCTGATCCAATGAGGAAAATTTACGTGTACACAACAGCAGTAATGACTTATGGAGCAATCGAGAGGACTGTGAAATGTCAAAGTTTTTATAGCCGAACTTTAACAAGAAGCGAACTAAGGAACTTTTGACGTTACACAAAGAATTCGAATCGACATCTTCGCCGGTCGCAGTGCTAAGGCATCAGGCGTTTAGCAAAAAGCTCTCAAAAGTTGTCATGCTGAATAAAAAAAGAGGAATCGATTCAACATTTCCTCTGTCAAAGTCCAGCTCTCCAGACAAAATGACTCAAGCACATGGGGTTAGGGTATACTATATGGTATAAAAAGTGAAACTATCGGACCTCTACAATTTCATCCGGGATATTTATTTGTTTAACAGATACTTTGGCATAACCCCGGTTATAGATTTGTACTTCCTCCCGGCACTCTAGGAAGGCCTTCGCAATGGGCAAACTTACCTCCGAGTGGAAGTATGATACATTCATAGACAGCAAGCGGTCTCTCAAGTCCCGGTGACATTTATAATTTCGAAAATGTAGAGGATTTCAAGAATTTGGACAGGAGCACAAACACTGATAATAATGTCAGCTATGAAATCTGAAGGAGAATCATTTTTATCAATAAGTGCTACACCTAGTAGGCAATTGAGCAGAAAATTCCTCTCCCATCGTACACTACGCTACATTTATAAGGCACTCATTATGACCGTGCTCGTAAATGACGCAGAAGCATGGACAATGACAATATCCGATAGGGCTAGGTTTCTTTTGTAAGCTGGCGTCAGTTAGTACAGGCTATCTGTTGAAGGAACAACATATTTTTGAAATGTGAGGAATAGAAAATTAGGTAAGAGCAAGGTACATTGAACAGGTAGTATCAGTAGAGCAGCTGATTTGATTTATTTTCAAATTATTTGGTCTCGAAAATGTCAAATATTTTTAATTTTTTTTCACAAAAATTCTGAAATGTTAAAAGCCATTTGCATGTGAAACCTTTTTCCATACAAAACAAGCGATTGAATAGCAGCTTTTGGAACGTTCGCCCAACTCAGCAGCACAACCGCTGATTACTGGCCCTTGTAAAGGATAGATCAATTAGAGGTGGGTAACTCAACTCAGAGTTGAGTTATTGAGTTGATTCCTATAAGTGAGTCGGTAACTCAGACTCCCTGTCCAAAAAAAATGTAACTCAGTAACTCAGTTGATGCCGTAGGGCTCACATGAATCAATTGAATCATAGTGGCTCATATTTGTCCATATAACTCTCTCGCTTCGCCACAGTGTTTAGCATGGCAAAGTCTTGCATTTTGTTTTTGCACGAGGCGAATTTATACAAGGTGGTGGCAAGAATACAACAACAACAACCACATGTATTTTGTATTGCGGGTGTTATGTCAAATCTCACAAATTCTTATAATTTCGTTTTCTTTTTAGTTTTTCTCGAAATATGTATGTATGTAAGATATATAAAGATGTGCATATCAAATCAATTGCCTTTCCAACCATATCCACATTTTGAAATTCGGTACAATAGGTTTCGAAATATAAGCTTTTGAAAATATTGAAAATTCCACCTTTACCCTCCCCCTAGCACCGCCCTATTAATTTGCACACAAAAAAAATTACACCTTTCAAATCAGTAGAAAGGAGCTGACCACGCCCACTTTAAAGTTTTGTTTTATCTCAACGGCCGCTATACCGCATCTATGCCTCAAAACGAGTCTACGATACGAATGAGTGTAACATACAAAGAGTCAAATGAGTTAGTTGAATGAGCTGACTCCTTAAAGTGAGTTGGAGTCATTGAGTCAACTCCTATAAATTTGCTTAATTAACCACCCTTAAGATCAATGCTTCGAGAAGCAAACAAATTTACTAGGAAAGAAAGTTGCATCAATTTTTATTTTTTTCAATTTCAATTTTTTATTTTTTATAATTTTTTGTATTTCACATGGCACGCTTTGATTTAGAAGAAAAAATTCAGAACAGTTTTTGACACTTTCGATACCAGAAGCAACAACAAAATACACGCAAATGTTGTTTTTGCTCTACTGATACTACCTGTTTAATGTGCCTTGGGTAAGAGTAAAGACTTAAAATTGTACAGCAAAAAAAAATTTAAGAAATTTGACTTTTTCGTTTTTAAAAATTAATTCTTCTTCTTATGTGAATTTAATGCAAGAAAAATCAGCTGAAAAAAAATTTTGTTGACCTTCGTTGTGTATCGTAAGATTAATAGTACAACAGTCCTGCACATGGCATGTTATATATTTATGTAGAAAGGTCTAAAGAAATAATTAAGCTGAAATCACTTTAACGAAAAACTGCAGTAGCGAGGAGAGACGAAAAACAATAGCTGTGCCGTTTAAATATAAAATATCTATAAGACAACACCTTATTAAGATGTGAAAAGATCATAAATGCAAGTGAAAATAGCCGTGCGATGTGTCGGCAACAAAGCAGCAGAGCTAGCAACGAGTAAAAGGGCAGCGGGCGCCACTGTAACAATTAAGGTACCTACCACGGCGCCATCGAATTAATGAGGTCTCTGTGCGCACAACTAAGAGCGGCATAAATCAACAAATATAAGTAAAATTTGTGCTGCATGGGTAAATACCTTTACTTTGTTTTTTTATATTTTATTTTATAAATTTCCTTACCTTGCATACAATGGCTGCATAAATTAATTTCGTTTCATTTCACTTTCAACACACAATGCAAACAATCTCAGCGCCTGACTATGCCTATGCCTAGAAATGAACACACATACTGTGGGAATAATGCGGGAGAGAAATTGCAGTGTTGCGGGAGTGCAGTAGCTGCAGCTGTCGTCAACTGTCTGCCGAGTTTCATTCCCTGCAATTATCTCACGTATCTTTAGTGCTCACCAGCCTTGATTTCCATGCTTTCTTATGCCACTCCGCAGCATACATCCATTCATTAGCCTCCTTTAAGTTGCCTTATGGCATTCATATTTACATGCCTTTTTATTAACAGTGAATTTTCTTCATCTTTTGAATTCAATGGCAATTATTAGTAAAGTAAAAATTGAGTTTTCCCTACTCACAAAAACCGCAGATAGCATATCAACCATTTGCCACCACATATATGCCACCCCAGAGTGTGTACGTTAGTAGAGTACGCATGCAAGTGAGGCACATTAGGCATATGACCTTTTTCATAAATTAAGTGGAATGATGAAAAACCAATAAAAATCACGTTTTCGTCAAAATTTACTCAACAAAAGTTGCAGCAGGGAATTCCGAAAAAAAAATTGTACTGAAAAAAAGAGTAGGGGTCGGGGCTGTTTGCTCCCAGGCTCTGATTTTCAAAGCGTTCCGCATTTTTCTAATTTTAGAACGCTTTTTGACTTTAACCAGAAAAATTATTTTGCGTAGCCATTTGATCTATGTATTAGAGTGGTTCCAAAGAAATTTTTTTTTGGAAAGTCATAAACGCTACCTCAAATTATAGTTATTTGTGATAAAAAAAGAGAAACGTGTGTTTTTTATTTTGAAAAAAAAAATAGTTTTCTTAGATCTCGCGCTGGTTGGTTTTTTTATAAAAACGCTGATGTTCTCAATATTTTTATTTTCCTGACATGTTGAAATGCAGCTAAAAATGTGATTTTTACATATAATTACTGTGGTTTTATTGGCGAACATTCCCTAGGCTCTCGAAAAGAGACTAGTAAAATTAAAACGTTGATACTGAACGACTTACACGTTGTCATGGGTTGGTATTTGTTACTAGGGGGTTCTGAATCTGAAGTCAGTTTTTCAAAATTCAAAATATATGTAAATAAAAAATTCCAGTTCAAAATGCAAATGTCCATATAAATGTGCATATGATTTTTTTCAGCACAAATTTTTTCTCAGAGTTCGCTGCAAGAATTTTTTACAACATTTTGACAAAAAGTTATTTTCGTTCGGTTTTCTTCATTCCCCATTCTCACCTCATAGGTATACATATTTAATTTTAGAAATAAGTCATATGCCTAATGCACATACCTGTACATACTTTGCTTTGGGAAAGTGCGCAGCAGTTGACAATGAAATGAAGGCAATGCAATGCAATGAGAATATGTACCTGAAGTTCACGCGAGAAATTCATACGTACATATTAGCATATCAGCGCATTGAAATGCAAGTTTTTTCTTTTCTCCGAAATGCTCTCGATTTTAATGCATCTTAGGCCGCAAAGCGTGTAAACCTTGTCGTCTACTACATATGTATGGAGATATGTACATACATATATCTGTAGACAGATTGTTGGGGTGAAAAAAGAAGGTCACTTGGTAGTGAAAATATTTCTTCACATGCATCTTTTCTCTATGGTGGGTATTTTTGGAAATTTTAATTATTCCTCAGTTAGTGGTGTAATATGTATATGCGAATATATCTTAGATATGCATATATTAAGTAAGAAAATACACTTTGTATACCTTTACTCTCATTTCACTTATGATTTATGTAGGAATCTACTTGTAGGTGATACATATATATGTATGTGCATATGTAGGTATTTATGTGAATACAAATGAAAGCCTATGAAATAATTTTAAAGACCCTTTCTCCGTTTGAAAGATATCACAAGCGAAAATTTTAAAAAGGAATTAGAGGAAGGAAAAGGAAGCAGTATTTGTTTTTTTTATTTATTTGGTCGCGAAGTATTATCTGAATTCCAGTTTTTACGAACAATTGAGATTTTCCAAAGAGCAAAACCACACACAACACAACAAATATAGTTAGGTTAATATAGTTGCTAGCATTTCTACAATGCCAGGAAAATTCTTAGCCCAATAATTTTCGCCTTGCAGTCAAATCACGACCTTCTTGGTCATAGCGAAGTGGACAAGGGATGATGGGAATTTATTCTAAAATACGTCATACACCTACCCCGCGAGAAATACCAGTAAGCCCGAAGAACCACTCATATAACCCGTGGCCTTAACCAAAACCACACTCCAAGCACCGTCTGACAATCTACGCTACTAGAAGACATTGAGGATTCCACTCTCCCGCAGGGACTCAAACGGTGATAAGCGCATTATCTGAGTGGTCGACATTTGGCAGTCATCTTCAGAGATAAAACGTCCTAACCAAAAAGAATTAAACAGCGGGTTCTACAGGGTAGTGTCCTTTCCCCGCTTCTGTTTAATTTCGACGCTCCCTCAACCACCAGAGAGAGTCTTCATCATATCATATGCTGACGATTATGAGTCCTGAGTACTTCCTTTAAATATACTCATTAGAGTGGTTCATAAAAACACTCTTTTGGAAAATCATAAACGCTACATCAGAATATTGTTATTTGTGATAAAAAAAGAACACGTATTATTTTTATTTTGAAAAAAAAAAGTTTTTTTAGAGGTCGCGCTGGTCGGTTTTTTTATAAAAGCGCTGATGTTTTCAATTTTTTTTAATTTTCTTTACGTTTTAAAATGCAGCTAAAAGTGTGGTTTTTACATATAATTTTGCGGTATTATTGGGGAACATTCCCTTAATTACATACCTGTCTTGGTCAGTTAGAATTGGCCTAGTGCTCGAAAATATGCTCTCGAAAAGACACTAGTAAAATTAAAACGTTGATACTGAACGTACACTCATTTCTGAATGCTCGGTAACTCAGTACTTTTAAGTACCTATTCGACGCTTAATACTGAGTACTTTTAATCTGTCCTAAGTACTCTATCAAAGTGATGAATGAAACAGAGTATTTTTGATTACTTAGTACTTTCCAGTTCTGAGTACTTTTGTGAGTACTGAGTACTTTCGAGTTCTTTTAAGTTCTGAGTACTTAAGAGTTTTTTTTTGTGAGTAGTGAGTACTTTGGAGTAAATAAAGTAGTTGCCAGCAATTATTGAATCTGAACGTAAAGTTCCAAGGGTATAATTATGAAAGCTTTTGAAAGAAATGTTTCCCAAACTTAAAAAATTTTAAATACGATTTGGACTTAAATGAAAATCCAGACGGAGCAATAGGCTACGAAAAGTTTGTTTTGGTAATAAATTCTGTAATCGAAGAATTTTCATCGAGGTTTTCTGAATTCAAGAACTTAACGGAAACACTAAAATTTATTGTGTATTCTGATGTGACTCCACTTGATAAATTGAGCTTCTAAATTTAATTAGTTGGAAATCGAAGAAGGTGACGTAAAATTGTAGGTCTCCTCATTTGTGTCATAACATCATGACGCACACCACAAATTGGAGAAGCACGACTAAACATTTTGCAAGAGTGAGAGGACCAAAATATTATTATTACTATTATATCCATTGTGAGGGCGGCCATGTAATAACTATTTAAAAAGATTTAGATAAATTAAAATACTAATTTTGCGCAGTTTATTAGCAAATATTTCAACCTTTGAAATTAAAAATGGCTACGCCACGACTAGTGAAACCAAAGATATACATATCATTTTGATAATGGCAAAGTTCGGGAAATAATCGTAAATTATTAAAATTCAAAACCTTCATATCACTGAAAAAATATATTCTTCGACTATACCTTGATATCGGCAAATCTGAGAAATAGTCAACCTAAAAAAAACATGTAATTCAAATTCTCGCATTTTTGTATCAAAAATTGCATAGTGCAATTGCATATTTCTTTTCAAACCTATTTGCGAAATCGTTTTTGCCCCGCTTACTTGTTGAAACAAAGTTTTGAAAAGCCTTAGTTTAGAGCGCTATAAAATTAATGACTAATATGGAAAAAGTATTTGAAACAACTTACCGATTTTATTCCAATCCTTTCGAACTTATATTTCACTTGATTTTTCTTTTTATTCCTGTTTTCAGATTTTTTTTCTTTTCGTTTCTTTTTTTAACATTGTTTGACTGAACGGCGAAACCTAAGAAAAAAAGAAAAAATATATAAATAAAACAGCTGTTCTACAAATAAACTAAAACAAAAAACTCTAAAAAATCAACAGTAACTTGTAGCCATTTGAAATTCGCACATTATTATATTAAAGTTGAAATTTTTTTAATTTTCTACAAAGTTTTCAACTTGTGTGTTTATATGGGTTTTGTCAGAAAATTAACTGCATTTAAATTGAAAATTCTTAAAAATAAATAAATAAACATAAGTGGCAAACAATATCAAATTGAAAGAGGGGTAGTGCTATTGATATTACCGATACTGTATGTGCATTAGGGTGGTCCAAAAATGCATGAGAAAAGTAAATTCGGAATTTTACTGCTCTCACCCCTAGAATTGTTCTTTACCGAAAAAAAGTATACCGCTCAAAGTTTTCCATGTATTTTTCATATGGAGAAAAACGACTTCCCGTAGAAATGGTATAGAACTCTTAAAAACCAATAGTTTTCTATCGAAACAACAACAACAATTTTTTCATCGCAACTATAATTTATAGGTCCGCCAAAAAAAGTGAAAATTCAGCATTAAATTTTCT
>NW_023458556.1:25953713-25954866 GCF_013731165.1 Rhagoletis pomonella
AGAAAATTTAATGCTGAATTTTCACTTTTTTTGGCGGACCTATAAATGATAGTTGCGATGAAAAAATTGTTGTTGTTGTTGTTTCGATAGAAAACTATTGGTTTTTAAGAATTCTATACCATTTCTACGGGAAGTCGTTTTTTCCCCATATAAAAATACATGGAAAACTTTGAGCGGTATGCTTTTTTTCGGTAAAGAACAATTCTAGGGGGTGAGAGCAGAAAAATTCCGACTTTACTTTTTCTCATGCATTGTTATTAGTTTTATAGCCCTTTCAACTTTAATATAATAATGTCCGAATTTCAAATGGCTACAAGTTGATTTTTTAGAGTTTTTTTGTTTTAGTTTATTTGTAGAACAGCTGGTTTATTTATATATTTTTTCTTTTTTTCTTAGGTTTCGCCGTTCAGTCAAACTATGTTAGAAAAAGAAACGAAAAGAAAAAAGTGTGAAAACAGGAATAAAAAGAAAAATCAAGTGAAATATAAGTTCGGATGGATTGGAGTAAAATCGGTAAGTCATTTCAATTACTTTTATCCACATTGGTCATTATTTTGATGGTGCTTTAAACTAAGGCTATTCAGAACTTTGTTTCAATAAGTAAGAGAAAAGAAATATGCAATTGCACTATGCCATTTTTGATACAAAAATGCGAGAGTTTGAATTGCATGTTTTTTTTTGGTTGACTATTTCTCGGATTTGCCGATGCCCGGGTATAGCCGAAAAATATATTTTTTCAGTGATATTAAGGTTTTGAATTTGAATAATTTACGTTTATTTAACGAACTTTGCTATTATCAAAATTACATATATAAATTTGGTTCCACTAGTCGCAGCGTAGCCATTTTTTATTTCAAAGGTTGAAATATTTGCGTTCTAATATAACTGCGTAAAATTAGTAAAATTAGTATTTTAATTTGCGTATTCTAATTTATCTAAATTTGTCTAAATAGTTATTACATAGCCGCCCTCACAATGGATATAATAATAATAATAATATTTTGGTCCTCGCACTTTTGCTAAATGTTTGGCCGATTTGTGGTGTGCGTCCTGACCTCAGCTGAAATGCACTAGGCCAGGGCCGGCGAACCGTTATACATATATATGGTGATTTTTTTGAGGTTAGGATTTTCATGCATTAGTATTTGACAGA
>NW_023458556.1:25954966-26030210 GCF_013731165.1 Rhagoletis pomonella
ATTTATAGGTCCGCCAAAAAAAGTGAAAATTCAGCATTAAATTTTCTTTTATTTAACCTAGAGCAATAATAAAAATGCCATTCTATATTCTTTTAAATATTTTTATGCTTTTTTCATATTTTTTAATTCATTTATTTTCATTCATTCATTCATTTATTATAATATTTTGTGTTTTTTCTTTGCATATTTTCATAATTTAAACTTTTTTTTATTAAATTTAAGTATTAGCATTTTATTCTATGTATTAATCCAGAGACGTGTTTGTGTGTGTGTGATTTTTTTAAATATTTTTTTGTTTTTAGTCAGCCGACATCACACCCCACCCCCCAGCAAACGCCTTCAGCGCAAAACAGTTTTCTTCTACGTACGCACATTTTTTTTTAGTAAGTAACTTTCTATGTATACTAAATCGAAATACATATACATACTTTTATTTCGGCTAAGTCGTTTTAACTGCGAAAAATCACCTCATTTTTGTTATCATAGATTTTAGCTTTTGATAAATGGTAAGTGTTAAGGTGTGTATGGATGAGTGTGTGTATGTGTGCGTGCATGTGGATGAGTGTTCTGTTTTCGAGTTACTTATATATTTTTTTTAATATTAGTTGCATTAAAAATGTTTTTTTTTTTAGTTTTTTTTTTTGCTCAGCTTTCTGTCTCTCTTCACTGTGTGTGGACCATTTTTGCTAACTGGCATTGCAACGCCATCTTTACGGCAATTTCGGATATTTTTTTGTTGCTGTATGTATGCGGTTACTTTGTTTTGTTTTTTTTTTCTTTTTTGTTACCTGTAAGTCTATTTATGCCTTGTCTTTTTTTACATCTAACAATTAAGAAGTCTCAAAGTGTAATTACATTTTTTTCATTTAACTGTTTTTGTTTTTTTTTTTTTAAATATATTGCACTAATGTTTATCAATTTTTTACAGCAAATATTTACTGCCTTAACACTGCTTTTACTGTTACTATACTATGTACCGTTAGTTATTTTGAGAGAGGAAGAGTAGAGTTCGATATATTGAATTCATAACTGTTGCCTACTGTTGCGGTTTTGAAAACAGTTTTTGGAGCTGTTGGTTGGTTTTTTGTTTTCATTTTTTTCTCTATAGAATTGCTTTTTGTTTGTTGCGATTCTACTTTGATTCCTAACCTTTTACATGTTTATACAATTTTTACCGTTCATTGAGTTATTCTAGAACTCTTTGTGTTTGTGTGTGCTTTGTAAAGTTACATATGTATGTATGTATGTACTCGTATATATTAGCCGCCTATTAGAAAACATCTACAAATTGTTAAAATTAATTTAAATATTTGTTGTTGTGGTTTTCACATTTACTTTCATTAGCATTAAATTTAATTTTGGCTTTGTGTTGATTGAATGCTTCAATAGTTTGCGCAAGGTTTGTCTTAATTTTCATATTTCAATTTAAAAATTATGTAAATATCTATTTTCATCAGTTATTTTCAAATGGTTTTTTTTTTAGTTACTTTTTTCTTTATGGCTATTAATTTCTTGGATTTCTTCTTTTTGGAAGTTACATATTTCTTACGTAAATACATACATATATTACAAAATACTTAAAGTCTTAGTTTAAACGTTTTTCCTTGTGTTGTTTTTACTGTTTAATGTAATCTTTTTTAAAAAAATTTTGTTTTTAATTTTGAGGAATGCGTATTTTTGTGTCCAACGTGTTGTGAATGTTGAGTTGGTTGATGGCTTAGTGTCTTAAATCGCTCTCTTAAATTTCTCTTAAATACATATGAACAATTTACATTATGACCTTAACAAAAATAATAGATTCGTTGTAATTAGTTTGGGATTTTTAATTTATGCCAAACATTTTTTTTTTTGTCAAACAGTCTCCCATTGGTGGCTGCAGATATACCAGATAAAATTTTTGATTAAGTCTTACAACCAAATTTATAAAAAAAAGAAATCTTTAAATCGAAATTTTTTATGAAAATGTCACTTTATAAAGGACCTGTAAATACATATATTTAAAATTTTATGTTTTTTTTTTTTAAATAGGCATTGGGCCGTATGCATAAAAACTAAGCAATTGCTTTTTCTTAAAATTTCATACCTTTTTTACTTAAATTTATTTGAACGAATCGAGTTAAAGGACTGAAATCTAAAGAAAAAGGATTTGCTTATGTTTGATGCAAAAATTTTAAAATTGAGTTTGACTGTTATTCCTTCTTGGCAGAGATTTTTTCTTTTAATTTTATAGAGACTTTTACGTTGGTGGCATGAAGCTTTTGCCTGAGAAGACCCCTAGTAAAATGTTCCGAAGAATAATTTTCTAGAATATATCAATCCTCTAACCAATTTCCAAATTTGCTTTTTCGCTGTTTCTTGAATTAATGACATGGTGACACTTATTTTTTCATCAAATTTTAATAAATTACTTTTCTCCCAATTTCAGCCTATTCTTAAAATCAGCAGTCTTCGAATTGAATTCGAAGCGATTTGCCAAAAATTTCAGTTTCGGAATGAAAGCGTGCGATAACCAGCACTTGCCTGATTATAGCCGTCGTCGATTCACCGTTTGAATTCCGGCCGCTAACGAAAAATTGTGCATATGAAAGCAACAACAAAGTTAGCTAGCAAGGATGGCCGATAGCGAGTTTGGTTGTACCTCATTGAATTCGTTCGTTTCGCCACTAGCTAACTGTTGGCGAATCGATGAAGGCTTATGTTTGTTTGCCTATAACATTTTATAAATGGCACACATTTTTTTTCCATTCTACGGCTAGTGGAAATTCGACATTAAATTGTGAATATCGTCACTGTTAAAAATAAATAAAATGGGTTATGGAATGCACAAGAAAAAAAAACAACGCAAAATATTATAATAAAAATAATTTTTTAACACGGATAGATATAAAAAATTAGTTAACAAAAATTTAAAAAAAGTGGTCATAACTCTTAAATCCAGAATGGTATCCTTTGCCGACTCGACAAATACAAAACTTTTTAAAACTCTTAAATTTCCTATGCATAATTCAAGTAAAAGAGTTTTTTCCAAGAATTTAAATTTTTTACGAACAATAAAAAACTTAAAATTTTTTTTTTTTAAATACCAAAAACAATTTGCATATACAATGTAATGTTATGATTCTTTTCGCGCCTTAAAGAAAACTATTGAAAATGCGATAGACCTTGTGCTTTACCCGAACGTCAAAAAAAAGTTAGAATCATTTGGCATAGGCATCCAGTAAAGTAACTCTTTCCAACGTAATGGTACATATTGCAAATCTTCGAAAGTGGTCCCACATAAATCTGCATCATTTCTTTAAAAAAAATATAATTTTTTATAGTGTGTTTCCACGAGCACCAAATTGGCAATTTGGGTTACTCTCGATTTTAGCTGAAATTACGATATGGTTCTCAATTTGGGCATAGGAAAAACTATCAGCTGGAAATACCTGCATATGCATGTATCTATGTCAAATTGATTGAAATTAAGAAAAACACAACAACAACAGCAACATTAAAATTTAAATCTATCGTTTAGGCAGTCAAATTGGAATTGAAGTTGCGCAATTTTGTGCCTTTAAAAATACTCTTTTAAACGTGAAACCTTACCGATCACCTCATGTTAAAATTCGTGAAACTTATCTGAGCTCTTAACTGCAGTTCAGCTTTTGGTGGAAATGAGCTATTAGCTCAAACGTTAGAGGGCGATTTGAAAAACATTTAGAACTATATAGAGTTCTAGACCTGAGAAAATCTTAGTTTGTTTTTTTAATTTTAATGTAGATTAATGTAGCGAATCGGAAAATACATTTCATCATTTCAAACCAGGGACTGAGTCGCGGCATCGAACGCAACTCGAATCGAATTTTTTTCTGAGCCGGTGCGCCTCAGCAATTTAAATTGTGTTGGGCAGAAAATAGCTATAATTTATTTTATTCGAAACGAGAGAGCATTCGATCACGAATGCCGCGATTCGGGCGCAGAGCTTATTAAATTTTTGTATTATTTTTTTTTTTTAACTTTTATTCACTTTAAGTTCATATCAGACTTTATTGCGCCGAATTTCCACTGGGTAATGCCCAATAAAATGTGTGCGTAAAAAAATATTCGAGTCACTACGTGGACAAAAATAGCACGGTACGATAAAAACAAAAAAAAAATATTCAGAACACACGAAAGAATCGATATACTCACGAAACTATGGGACAAACATAGCAAAACTGCGTCTTTAATTATTCACTCTGATGTCAGGACTTTTTTTTTCAAAAGACTTTACAATTTTAAAGATATTATTAATGCAAAAAATTATCATAAAAAATCAATGCAATGGAGAACAGCAATATGGGTACCAAATGAGATAGAAAATTCTGTAAATTTTTGCATCAACGGTTGCCCCGTGTGTAGTCAGCATAATAATAAAACCATTGTTCGTTTCACAAAAGTAAGAATTTCGTCTGACTGAAATCTAAGAAATCGGAGTCATGAAAACACATATACAATCATACAGAAGTACTGAATTTCGAATATCAAATGCATCAGAACCCAAAACGTTTAATCACTTATGCGGTGTTTACATGAGGCGATTTTACAGGCAACTTTTAGTTGAAGTTCGGAGAAAGCCAACTTTGAATTCAACTAATCGCCTCCAAAATTGCCTGTAAAATCGCCTCATATGAACACCGTTTTAGCTGAAAAACAAAAAGAGCAATGCAACATTTTAGCGTTTCAAGCGTTAATAAGTATAAAACAAAGAGGGGAATGCAGCGAATCTCAAAGAAATATATGTATGTAAATAGAAATAAAAATGCTTCGAATTTTTTTTTGGAATTTTTTTTCTTTTTTGAAATAAAATGTTTAATGTTTTATTTTTGCATATTTCTTTAACTTTGTTGTTTGGGTTTTATGCATATTTGTTTTGTTGTAATTTATTTACTGTTTTCTAGCGATTAAATATTTTATAATTTCGTAGTTGTTAAAACCTATTGTTGTTTTTTTTCATCGTTTCTGTTTGTTTATAACATAACTTTTTTTGCCTGCATTTCTGCTCACCTTTCAAGTTACTGTACTAAAGTGTGAGATTTGCATTTAGTTGAACGTGACATGCGTATATCTACATTTTTGTTTGTTTGTTGCTTCCGTGTTTGCTGTTTCATTCATACATTACATTCGCAAATGCCTAATACGTACATAAATTTATTGTAGTTAATTATTATTATATATGTATATATATATTTTTTTTTTAATTATGGATATATAGTTTTCTCTTTTCTTTTAATTGAGTGTATTGAACACTAGCGTAATTTCTTTGAATGTAAGTGAATGTGGGCGTGTGAAAGTGTGTATGCATGTACATATGTCAGAAGTTGGGCCTGTTCGAGGCACGTCATAAAAACGGCATTACTGCCGCACTGATGACAATTTGCAACATTTAAATAATTCGCGCAACACTGCGGTTGTGATTGCAACTCAAACAAGCCCGTTGTTGGCTATGTGTGCGTGTGTGTGTGTGTGTATTTGCGATTGGAGTGTGAAGTTTGTTGCTGCAATGTTTATCGAATTTCATTTTTCTTTTTTAATAATTAAATCTATTTGCTTTCATTGTATATATTGTATGTGTGTACGTAGGTTTATTTTTTCTCAGAATATTTCATATTTTTACCCACATACTTAATGCAATTTTTTAATTATTTTAATTTTTAAATATTAATTAATAACTATTTTAAGTTAAATTTGATATTATATTATTTATATGCATTTTTTTATTTTTATTTAATTAACTTTATTCACTGCTTACTATCTGCGCCACCACATTCAGCTCACTTTATTAATTAATATCGTATAATAGTAATAATAATATTAATAATAGTAAAATACTCAACAAATATTTATTTCAGCTTTTTCTATCCCATGCATTTAAAAGCTGTCTACATAACTTAGCTGTAAGAATATAATCAGTTTATTTTTTTTTAAGCATTTCAAGCGCACAACTATTCGGTTTTTTTGGGTGTTTTTAACGTTGTGAGAATTATTGACGGAAGTTGCAGTTAGAAAATGTGTTTTAATAAAGTCAGAATAAGTGAGTATACAATGCAAAGGTAAAATAAAAAAGCCAAATAATAAATCAAAACAGCAAAAGACCAAAAATTTCAATAGAAAAATATAATTTAATAATCAATAAAAATATAAAAAACGTAGAAAAATGGCATACAAATTAATTTTTTTAATCGAATTTCGCTCCCGAATGAGCAAATAAAAGAAATAATGTAATTGGAACAATCAATTACCAAAAAAAAAAAACGGGAAACCAAAAAAAATTCAAAAAAAGGCCCCCCAAAAAATATTTGGAAGTTAATACAACGGAAAAAAAAAATTAATTTACCGGTGATAAAAAAATTTATTTTTAAAGAAAAAGTTGATTTACTAAACGGTCGATGATGGGTAGCCGATGGACTGTAGTTCAATGCCATCCGCAATCGACCCATGCGAATATATTTTTAAAAACATCAATCCAAAGGGCATTAACAAAACGTCGAAGCAATGAAAAGTTTGCAATCAAACATACCGACATACCCATACTCAATTTAACCGAAGTACGTAAAAAACACCACCAACTTCAAAGGTAACATCAGAAGGAAGAAACAAAAGCAGCAACTCTGAAGCAAGCAAAAAAATCGCCATTGTATACAAATCGCTCTTTCCGATTCAGCAGGAAGAAGTTCACGCTAATGCGCCAAAAACGCCGGACAAGTAAATTCTAGCTTAGTGGGTATGTATGTGTATGTATATGCATACATAAAGTCCTACACGAATCCGGTTTTTAATTGCGAACAAGGAAAGAACAAATAAAAAAATTGCGCATGAGCCAGAAACTAGTTTTGCGCTGCGCCGCCAAAAGAAAATCCAGGTAAAAACATATGTATGTAAGTACCTCGGTATACGTATAAGCAAATAACTATGCCGCATAAAATGCGTAATGTTAAACAAAGTAAAAGCTAAATGATATTAACAAACAACCATTGGCTTTGTTAGGTATGATGTATGTATGTGCACATAACTAACAATGTATATACACCACCGCCTGCGCTTTGCTTTGCTTTGTTTTAGTTTTAAAACGGCTCATTGCAACTGCCTGCTTGCTGCTGCCGTGGCTGTTCTTGTTGTTGTTGTTCGCACCTTCAGATATATATCTTTAGTTATCAAATTATAACGCTTGCATGTTTTTTTTTTGTTTTCATTATATTATACATTTATAGATAAGTTTATTTTATTTTATTTTTTCTTCTACACTTCTTTATTACATACATACTTGCATACTTATATACTTTTTAACGCCTGCTTGTTTATGTTGTTTTTGCATTTGCAGTTGTTTATTCTAATGCACTATTATTAGTATTTAATAATAATTGTATTAATAACTAAAACTATAAATATTCTTGTTGCTTGTTTAACTTTAAATGGTAGTTTAGTTTTTGTTTTTGTTTTCGTTTTGATTTCTATTTTTATAATTTTTTAAATTTCCATTATTATATCAATATTTAAGCATTTATTTATTCTATTTTTGTATGTATGTATGTTTTTGTTTGTTTAGATATTTTCCTCATACGCGAATACCTTTCCTTTATAATGTCTCATAGCATACAATTTTAGCTTGTTGTTATCTGTTAATCAGTAGATAGTTTTTAAGAATTGTATGATAATAATATTAATAATAAAATGTGGGCTGCAGCCAGTTCAGCTCCGCACTGGCTAAAGTGCTAGCCAGCCATTTACATATGTTTTTATCATATCTAGAGCATTCGTTTTTCTGCGCTTCGCAACGCTTTCACAAAATCCTACATTTTAACTTACGCTTAGTAGTTTTTTGTTTTTCTTCTGTGATACTATTAGTTGCAGTTTTTGCATCATGTATATTTTATTATCATCGACCCCACGCTCGCTTCCTATATGTATACATATCTCATTACAATCTTGCTTATGCTTATGTTGATTTTTATATATTTATATATATGTATGTATGCGAGTTAATGCTAAATAGAGATAATCCTAAATTTGCGTGCGCGTTTACGTGTTGTTGGTTTCCTAAAAGTTGTTCTTGTTATATTGCCGCCGCTATTGCTGCTGCTGCTGCTGTCGCGTTTTTTTTTTTTTGCTGATGTGCCTGTTGTTTGCCTTTATGATTGGTACATTTTTCTTCTTTAGTTTTCGCCTTTGCTCAACTAAACAATATACAATTTCGGGCTGAAATTCATGTATTCCAGATCTTAGCCTAGACATTAACGCAATTGGTTCATTTCAGCTTTATACTTTAATTATACTTGAATTTTTACTTGTTTGTCCCTTTTCTTTCTATTTTCGTATATAAGTATATTGATATCAAATGTTGCTCATAAAAATAGAAAAAAAAAAACATGTATTAACATTTCGAACCGAAAATTGTCAGCATGAAAATGATCAACACTATTGACCAACAAGACCAGGAGTTTTGCATCAAATCAACCGCGACTGGCTGGCTTTTTAATAAGCGCACCAAAAAGCTTTAACGAATATTGATTTTCAAATATTTAAGTAATAAATAAAATTACTGTACAACGTTTTGCTTCTTATTTGTAGTTAAAAAAAAGTAACTTAATAAGCTAATCTAAAACAAAAATGCGAACCGATTGGCGTTTCAAAGGCATTTCAAGGCTTTTTTCCAAAATAAAATAGCACAACTAAATGAAAATTAACTGCAAATGAACATGCATTTTTTAAATAGCATTCAAACAATATATTTTTGACGACAGCTTTTAAGCCAACTGAGTGTTGTACTTCTGATAGCGTGCATTTCGGGTTCAAATAGCGCCGATTAAGAAATACTAAGCTGTAGAGCAAAAATGTGCTTTCCTAAATTCCACAACGCTAAAAACATTAAATGCTATAATATACTCAATAAAAATGTGAATTCAAAAATATCCATGCACTCAATATACTCTCCTTGTATGACGCATTTTCTTCGATCTACTAAAACATTTATTGGCTTTTAGCGCTGCTAATTTGGCATTAGCAAATTGTCGGTCTATTATTATTATGTGAATTCCAAAAATTCAAGTACATTATCACATTTTATTCCTCCAAACACGATTGTTCATTTCATATTTTCTCGATATAGTATAGTAAATTTCTCTATGTCTGAATATCTCTTGGTCAAGCATAAGAATATTAGCAAAAACAGCAACAGCTTTCCGAGTATAACTTGCCATCAGCAACATTGGTATTTTCTTTGCAGTTTATCTTGTTTCTTTACAAGTCTTGTTTGCGGCAGTGTTGAAGCTGATGGTGATGTCTGCTCGGCGACGATGTTTTAATTAGTTGACGAATTGTGCTGTTGCTACCGTTGCGCGCATTTCCCACTGCTCTTTCTCTGCCAACCGCTACCGATTGACGTTTTCTTTTAATACGTAACTGTGGCTGTATATCGTTATTACCGTTATAAAATCCCGGTGCCATCCTTGTTGTATTGACTGCTGACGTTTCTGCGGTTTCAGTTTTTTTGTGCGCATACATGTAAATTTGGGTATTCTCCAACACTGTTGTCTCCATACATTCGACCAACTCGTCGCCTGTTGCCACTCTAACACTATTACTTTGATTACAATAATTATTATTGTAACTGCTGTGGTGATTATGTTGGTGACTATTGTTTTTACTGCTGCTGTAGTTCAAATGATATTTACGATTTCGGTTTGTGTAATAATTGTTGCTATTGATGTTGTTACTGCTGCTATTGTTGTTGTTATTATTACTATTATTCGCGATCAGCATCAGCAATTAGGAATTTGAGTTACGTTTCGTCTGCAGCTAGGACGAGCTCGACTGGTTCAGATTACCGAACATACCCGCCGAAAAAGAAGTCTGCCCAGCGGAATTCGCCTGTGATGTGGTCGACTGTTGCTGCTGTTGCTGTTGTTGTTGCTGCTGCTGCTGTTGTTGCTGCTGCTGCTGTTGCGTCATCTGCGATTGGCCGCGACCATGCTTAGGCATGGGCGGCTGAATGTATTCATGTCGCGCCAAAGCAAACACATCCATGCGATCCTCTTTACGATATGCCAAGCAGCCACGTATGAAACTCTGAATAAAGAGAAGGAGAAAATTATTCGCATAAATCATTGGCTATGAATGTTTGAATCTTAAAATTTACCTTTGCTTCATTTGAGACAGTTGGTTTGTTGGAGAATTGCACCTCTGTAGCTTTAAGAATTGTGTTCTCTTCAAGTATTGTGGCCTGCGATTGGTTATGGCCGAAAGGTTTTTTGCCATAAAGACATTGGTAGAAAATAACACCGACACTCCAAACATCGACTTTCGATGAGATTTTTGGCGGATTTTTTCCAACAACGAAACATTCGGGCGGTAGGTACCTGGGGGAATGTAAATAATGATAATTGCTACTAAATTTCAAAGGCTTGGTATCATGCTTTAATTTTTTTAGTTTACTTATACCTATATAATATAGGAATTTGAATTATTGCCATTAAAGGTAAATAATTATGTATATTAATTTCTATATTCAGATCACTTTATGATAAATATTTTTTATATTATATTTTTTATTTTTTTTATTTTTTTTAATGAGTTCTAATAAATTAAAATCTAAAAATGGATAATCAGATTTGAATACACTCATTTTAAGCGAAAATTTTGTTTCCTTCTCCCTGCCGAAATTCTGTAGGTCTACATTAACCATTTTACTTTGTAATGGTTGTGTCTGTTGCCCCACACATACTCACCAATAGGTTCCCGCGCCTTGCGAAGTCAAGTCCATGCCATGATCTGGATTATAGTTCTCATCATCCATCACTTTTGATAGACCAAAATCGGTGATTTTAATTTCACCACACACATTACCTTCTGTCAAAAGTATGTTGCCTGGCTTCAGGTCATAGTGTATTACTGGTGGTTTAATCTCATTCAGATATTTCAGAGCCGAAACAACCTAAAACGTAAAATGTGTAGAAAATAGATTTAAAAAATACATTTCATATTTTTTTAGCCTGCCACATACCTGCATAATAATCGAGCGCGCTTCACGTTCGGGTATAGTTTTATGCTGTTTTAGATAGAAATCTAAATCATGACCGTCGCAATATTCGAGCACTGTGCAAAAAGAATTTGCGTCTATCTCGAACACATCATACAGCTTGACTACACGGGGGTGATCCAATGCCTTATGTATATTGTATTCTCGCAATGCATGCCTATGAACAAAACAATAGTTATATTTGAATATTTCAAACAACTTTTACACTCACTTAATATAGTTGGCTTTCTTGTCCTCCTTCCAATCCTTATTCAGTTGGTGAACTTTACATGCTACATATCGTTGCTCTTTTAGATCAAATGCTTTGTGTACCTCGGAGAAACCGCCTTTTCCCAGTAACATCAGCAACAAGTATCGATTATTTAAGACTGGATGGTTGTTGAAGCGAGACTAAAAAATAGTTTCAAAAAGTTAATAATTGCGTTCGATTCAAATTTTTAGAAAAGTTTGCTGTTGTTTATGTAACAAGTAAATTGCAGCGTACCTGATCCTCGTTTAAAATGCGCTTCAATTCGCGAATATGTAAGTTGCGCTCGCGCTCCAACTTCTCCATCTCCAGTTGCAAATCCGCGTCTTCTTTCTTGAGCGCGTTCTGTCGCAACTTCAATATTTCATCGTACTCGTAGTACTCTTGCGCTGTGTATGCCCCTGAAACGGGGTCGGGTTTAAGGAACGTTGCATCTCCGCTGTTATCGCCGCGGCCAGCACCACTACTGCCGCCGCCGCCTCTGTCGGAGAGACGATCACCAACACCACTGCTACCGCCAACACCGCTGCCTCCACCGTTGTGCAGCAATTGTGTTTGACCGGCCTGCGTAGAGTTCGATCGCGAGAGACCTCGGCCACCACCACCACCAACACCTCCGCCACCACCAGTCGTTGCGATGCCGCTGTCGCTACCGCCAGTCAAACGATCACAACCAGCTACATTAGTCGAATCATTAGAATTTGAATTCTGGTTGTTGTTGCTATTTGTGTTGCGTTTACGTCCTGATTCCGCAGGACGTTTTTTCATCAGCTGCTTTTTTTGACGATCGATTTCTTCGCGTTCAGCCGAAATCTCCTCTTGCCGCCGGCTAAGCTCTTGGAAAGCATAACCGTCTGTCCAATTTTCCTGGAATGTGGCGCCGACGCGCTGCGTCACAAACTGCCCTAGACGCAAACGGTTTTGCATGCACTTCTGTCTCGCTTCCTTCTTTTCGATGCTGCTCTTTTCTTTAAGCAATTTCTTCACGACATCGATGCACTTGGCGATCTGCGACTTATGCTGGTCGATCAGCTTCTGATGAGCGATTATCTGGCATTTCTGCTCATCAGACAGTCTTGTCATCTCGTCGAGTTTCGACTTGCTCGATTCGATCTCAGTGTCTCGCTCCTTTATCTCTAGGAACGAGAGATCAGTTTGCGTGCCCTTTGTTATGGTGCTGGCGGGTATTGGAGGCAGCGGTGGTTGCATGCCGCCCAAAGTGCCCGGGATCATGCCGGCATGCTGCAGTGAGTTTAACTGCACAGCGGCCAGCTGCTGCGAGGTTACGCCACTGGTAAGGGTCTGTTGCGCCGAGGTGACAACCGATGTTGCGGGAATATGCTGTTGTTGCGCCGGACCCATGGGCGGTGGTGGTGGGCCGCCGACCACGCCACCACCTAAACTACTCATGCTGCCTGCCAACACGCCGACTATTGCCGACTGCGGAGGAACCATTGCATTGGAAGTTTGTGGTTGTGATTGACGTTGCTGTTTTGAAGCATTGTTTACACCCACAGTGGAGTAGTGATGGAATTCTGGGGGCGCTTGCGATGTAGGCGTTTGCACGCCTGCTGGATTCATTTGTTGGGGACTAGGTGGATACATAGCATAAGCGTTCGTAGTGCCGCCACCACCGGCATTACTTGCGCTTTGCACTTGCTGCTGCTGAGCCGATTGTTGCTGTTGCCCGGCACCAGCCGACGATGGACTCTTCGAGCCGCCCGTGTGCGGACGCATTGGGCTGTTTGTGGCACCGCTGGTTGTTACATTGTGCTTATTGAAGTATTCATTGATTTTCTTGTTATCGATGCTACTATGTTGAAGTAGTCGAGCATTTTTGCCGCCAGGCAAGTTGCAGCGATCCGCTGGTGTACCTATATTCAATGATAAATTGGCTTTGTTGAGTGTCTGTGCACTTGTGATCAAAGTAGAGGTTTTGGATGACTTGCTGGTGCCGACTATAGTCGCATTTCCAGCGTTATTACCTCCACTTCCACCACTCCCTGCGCCAACACCTGCGCCTCCACCTCCACCACTGTCTTCAGTGTGTGGAGCTTTCCGCTTACGCTTTCGCTCTGTTGGGGTACGTGGTGGCTTTTCAAGGCGGCCGACCATATTGTTATGCTGGACTTGTTGCTGCTGATTGCTGCTAACGCCTGCGCCACCTCCCATCATACCTGTTACGTCTTGACCTAAACCGCTGTTGCTCATCATAGCCCCCGGGGCACCGTTATTGGACAATAAACCTATTTGACTGGGAATGCCTGCTGCACCTAACATGTCGGCAACATCTTTTTCGCTATGCGATGATCCTGTGCTCATATTCGAATCGTGATTACTGCTATGTCCGCCACTATGCGTGTGTTGCAGGGCAGCTGGTTGCTGCTGCAACGGATTCGCGAGTGCACTATGCGTTTGCTGCAGCAACTGTTGAGGGTGCGACAACTGTGTATGTGGTTGTGTAAGTTGTGTCTGTTGCTGTTGCTGCTGCTGCTGCTGCTGTTGATGATGATGATGATTAGCTAGCGTATGCAATGGCTGAGGTTGCTGTTGCGACTGCGATTGCTGTGGCTGCTGTGCCGTATGATGAGTTATATGCTGCTGTTGCAACTGTTGTAACTGCTGTGTTTGCGTTATTTGTTGAGTTAATATTTGTTGTTGTTGCTGCTGTTGTGGGTTATGAAGTGCTGTGCCGTAATGATGTTGCTGCTGTGTTTGATGATGATGGCTTATCGACGATGTAGTCTGGGGTGCCATCTGCAATTGAGCGCCGGCGGACATCTGTGAATGGCAAATAACAAGGTAAAACATCAGATTTTTTGTAAACTCGAAAAAGACTAAAGCGTATAACCTAATATATATGTACTTATGTATATAATTAATATAGAACTATGTACTCTACATAATAGACATGTACAACATTTTAAGGTTATTGTAATATTTAAACACTCACACTTCGCGAACAATGTTGAGGTCATACCCATTATTGCAGACACCATCACACAATCCAAGGACATTTATTTGAAGAATTGATAACATAAATCCCGCTACAAATGTTTTTTTTTTCTAATGATACTTTCAGATTAACTCATTTAAATGTCTATCACCGAACTATGTTATTCTTCGTACGACCCTGTGGCTATCGATAAAAAAAGAAAACTACACAACTAATCGATTAAAAATAACCGGCCGATAATACAGCAGCTGGCAGAATACGAAACACAACAACAAAGTACGCCAATAGCAGATGTAAATATATATGCAGGCAACGACGACGACAGCGAGAAGTTCACACAATAGCGAGTCAGACGAAAAATTACAAACTAGCGAATTAACGAACTACAAACGAACGAACGTACCCAACCAACGAACGAAACATATGTACGAAAATACGAATGTGAAAAATAGTAAAAATGTCAAAGCAGGGCAGAAACAAAAATGGCTACCGTCGGCGAATACTCGTAGCCATGTAGCCAACTGCTTCGCACAACTTTTCCCCCCACCAACTAGTTTTTACCAACCAAATACGCAACTACTACGCAAATCTACTTTCAAATACTAATTTTTCATTTATCAAAGTCAACCAACTACTAATTGTAAAATATAAAAATACGAGCGCACAAATTTGCCACCTTCTTTTGTGTCTGTGTTCTTGTCACCTTTTTTAAATGCCGCATTTCGTCGTTGCTCTCTTTGCGTTACGTTTTAATTTTTCTTTCACAAATTTGTGGATTTTATAATTTTCACCACGCTTTGTTTTTGGCAAATCTTCACGGCAAAAATGGAAATGTTTCCAAAAATAATCACCGTATTAGTGAATTTTATACAATTTTTTACTATTACATTGCGATAACACTGAACTATTATTTATTACCGCGACTTTTAATTATTTGCAGACCACAAAAACTTCTTTCTCTGACTTTGAGCGAAAAAAAATTCTTTGCTTCTGATTCGGTTTCCTCACGTCTCACTACTCGTCTTCCAAAATTCTGTAAAGTTGCTCCGAAACCGCAGCGAGTCCGTCTGTCACTCGATAGTTTCTCGTTTTTCACTTCGTCATCGTTGTTGCTGTTTCGTCGTCGTCGACGTCGTCGCATTACTCGCTATTGCTTTTTGTTGCTGCTGCTGCAGTGTTTCATCGTTGTCGTCAGCCATTGCCGAAAAATTGAAATATTTTTTTCTCTACGTTTCACACACCTCATTACAAATTTTCATCAATTTTCTACTTTGAAAATCTCATCAATATTTACAAGGATCTCAACCAAAACACAATTGTAATAGTCCAATGCACATTCAACATTTCACACCACTAATTCAACGTTTTATAAAATATATATTTCTATCGCAAATTACTTTAATTTACACCCGACGACGTTTTTCATTCACTCCGCACTCAACTGAACGATCCGATGGTGATAGTGTGTAAAAGAAAGGAAGAAAAATTGTATGCATACCGTGAGCTGTGCTCAGTGTTGCCACTATTCCTATTTTCTTTCCAAATTAGGTCGCTTCCTTTTCATTTGGTAGGTTGGTAGGCAAAGTAAGATAGTTGAATTAAGTTTTTAAATTCTTAATTATAAAAATATATTTCAAAAATCATTTTGCATATATGTATGTAAATATTTTCCAATTGTACCTTTTAAACATTTGCCAATTCTGCCTTTAAAAATAAGGCATAGGTGTAGGTAGCTTATGTATGTCGAAAGGCTGGCTTTAGTATAATGCGGCATTCGCACCATACGATTGCGAATGACTCACTGGCGCAGAGCCGTTGAAGAACTTTTGACAAATAAACGTGCAATAAATAGTTCCCAATACTAGCAAGTCAATATTCCTATTAACAGGTCTATTCTGCGCTGGTAATAAAAAGTTTGTAACCTGTATATAAAGTTGCGGTTAAATTTTTAAACCCTATTCACATTCTGTGTACTCTTGTAACCGGTAAGCTGGTAACAAATTATTGCCCGTGAAATATGCAATGCCAGGATTTGCACAATTCTTCGTAGCTGAATTGCTAAATATTTTAACTGCATTACCAACGTACCTAGAATCGCAGTGACAAGAACTGGTAACATTTTTGTGTAATACAATTTTCCGGTTACAAAATCTTCGGTAGCGTGCAGAATAGACCTGTAAGTGTCATCAAAAAATTCCTTGTCGTTTAAAGGATAAAGGGAATGCCGAATTATACCAAAGCCACTCGACATAAGCTACAATTCCATATGAACACAGCATTTAATCTTAAATAAATGAATTGTATGCTTTCGGAATGCTTTTTTATAATTGAAATTTATTTGGTTGGTTGTAAACGATTTTGGTCAGATTTGGGAAGAAAATTGGTACGGAAACAAATTGTTAGTGGCAACGCTGGCTGTGCTCACCAATTTGTCGATATGTGTGAGGGGATGTGTATGCATCTGAGAAACATGCGAGCAGAAAAGTGTTACCATCCCAATCTCGCTTTAAGCGGGCCCATACACACCTTGGGAGGCGAGATTAATTCCTGAATTCACACTTTTATAAAGGAAAATATAACAATTTAGCCATAACTTGCTAGTACGAAGACTCAATAATCATCTACATTTACTTGTTTCGGAATAAAAAGTGCACTTTAAAAGGGTAAAAAATAAGTGAATGAAGCGATATACATATATTTGTTGTCAACACTTACACCGCTATCCGCTCTTCGTAGGCTCACGCTAGAACGAGATAAATCTATAAACACCGCGAAATCCAACACATACACATTCACAATTCAATGCGATAACACTGCCGAACAAACAGAAAACAGCACAGCAGGCAGTAAAGAGCAGGTAAAGAAGTACACATGAAAATATTGTGCCAACAGAGAACACAGTCACACAAATACCTTGTCGTATATGCGCGACATGTAACGCCTCTCGCGTTGGCTCGCTCATGCTTTTATGTTCCGCTATTTGCTTTGTTTGCAAATAATTGCAAAAACAATTCATCTCAATCTTGCCAACTACTACACAACACCGGAATCTGAATCTGTGAAATTAGCAAGCAATCGAAATTCTAGTTGATCTTATTTAATTTGTATTTAAAAGTTCTGATTTCTTACGCTAGTTAAAGTGTCGTTGTTATATTAATTGCTGAGCAAGCTAAGTGGAAAATAGTAAAATTGCAAATTTTCTTCTGACGTAATGAAAATGTCACTTTATAAAGCTTTCTTAGCCTAGGTATGTAGGTATATTCATATGTACATAAGTATTTTAAACGATATTTGTTTGTACATACACATGTAGATACATACATACATATGCTCGATAAGTGGATAGTGTGTCTACACATTTATAAGCCAATTAATTTGATTTGATTGCCTAATTCTTTAGTGGTGAATTTAAGCAATACATACCACCTACTTATTTATGTACACATGCCCCGAGTGTATGTACATTAGGGTGGTCCAAAAAAAAGCATGTGGAAAAAGTAGTAGGAAGTTTTATGCTCTCACCTCCTAGGATTGTTCTATACCGAAAAATATACCCCTATTTTATTTTTAATTCAAAGAATATTTAGAGGTCGCTCAAAGTTTTCCACGCATTTTAGATGAAAAAAACACTTCGTAGGAATGGTAAAGAATTCTTGAAAGGCAATATTTTTCGACCGGAAAACTCGGTTTCTCTTCAGGAGATAATAATACTCAATTATTTCTTTAACCAATTTTATATAGCAGCTATATTTTATAGGTCCGCAAAACCCTCAGAAAATGGTAAGGGGTATACATAAAAAATCATTAGTGTTAAAAATAGTTTAATAAACATTTAGGTATTGTTAAGTCTCCAGAAGAGAACCCGAGTTTTCCGATCGAAAAATATTGATTCTCAAGAATTCTGTACCATTTCTGCGAAAAGTTGTTTCCCCCATATAAATATTTTTTGATTTCCAAATTAAAAATAGATGTATTTTTTGATATAGAATAATCATAGGGGGTGAGAGCGTTAAAATTCCTATTTTACTTATTTTGGACCACCCTAATGTACATCCACACATGTGTAAACTCAACACCAATGACCTCATGCATACATCTGCGTGTTGTTAAAAATATGTGTAGCTTATCTCGTAAAATTTCCTTTACAAATTTTTTAAAACTTTATGGAAATTAAAAACAGATTTAATAAAAGTATAGTGAAGCACTCGGATCCACGCAAATTTTTGCCGCAGAAACACTAACAGTCAACCGACATTTATTCGCGCACTTCGAAATTCACCGTGAATCTACGGTAATTTTTTTGCCGTGGATTTACGGCAAATAGACACTTTCTCAGAAATTACCGTAAATCTGCGGTATAAGTTACCTCTGCGCGTGTGAATTGACACAGCCATGTATTTATGCACATACAGTATCGGTCATATCAATAGCATCCCATTTCAAAGTGATATTGTTTGCCACTTATGTTTCACTATTTATTTTTAAGAATTTTCAATTTAAATACAGTTCATTCTTTAAAAAAAAACCATAAAAAACCATGTTTAAAACTTTTGTAGAAAACTACATGAAAATGCAACAAATCTTCACCCAAATTTCAAACTTTTTCTCAGAAGGGTAAGAATTTTTTTGAGTACATAGTTTTATATTATTTATAGCCTATTAAACTTTAATCAGATAATGGTCAAACTTCAAGTGGTTAAAACTGACCGTTGATTTTTTTTTTTTTTTTTTTAAATTTCATTCTAGTATAATAAAGTGCAGGTCTCAAGTTGCTAAAAAATCCCGTTGGAGGAGGTTATCAGTTCGTCGAAATATTTTTTTTTATGTATGATTGTCCTTCAAAAAAGGAGGAGATTATCAGTTCGTCGGAATCTTTTTTTTTATGTATGTTACCGCATAACTTTGGACCACGTTAACCGATTTCGATAATTCTTTTTTCATCGGAAAGATCCGATAATTGGATCGTGAAGAAATCAACGATAATCATAAATTTTTATATAAGAATTGAAGTCGGTTTTGTTGTTTGCTTAAAAATTGCTTGTTTTATTTTCTGTCTTTATTTGAAAGTTTGTTTTTCGATTGCCAGATGAATTGCATTCATACCACAAATCATATTTATGTGGCATATTTGGAGGAATTTTATTAAAAATATGTGGAAAAACTTTGTGGCAGCATGATTCTCGCACAGCTCTTTTTGCACTTAGAAATTTAACTTAGAAATCAAAAATATACAGTTCTCCAAGTTTATAAGCGAAGTGTTTTTTTTTGGGTAACTGCATACAAGCGCTACTCCTTCGTCAGATATACAATTTTCACGTCAAGTAAGTCTAAGTCTTGCATAACTGTTCTTTTACTGGTATTCGCATTGAATTGGGTTTGCAAACACTACAGCTTTAACCGTTCCTAAATTATACTTAATTTTCGATTTTTTTTTTCATTATATTTAATTTTGAAAAACTCGATATTTTTGAAGCAAATTCAAAAATATTTTTATTAGTATCAAAAATTGGTATTTGTGAACAAAAAAGTATCGAAAGTATCAAATTGCAAAATTGAAAAAGAAAAGTATCAAAAATGATACAATTGTATCAAAACGGCAAGGCTGAACCCAACGCGAAAATACATCGTCTCAAAATCGGGAAAAATTTCCGCTTCAATTGACTAGGTAAAAAATTAACACCGCTGTTAGGCATACATAAATACATCCATATGTACATAGCATAACAATGTGGTTAAACATATGTTAATACGTAAGTACATAACAACTCAAATAAATACATATGGATATATCCATGTATGTATGTATGTATTATACAAATGTATTGAGTGAGTTGTCACTATTTATGGTGGGTCATGCCAGATGTGCATGCACACCATCTGTCAATTCCTAAGTTTTGATACCAAACAAAACGGCAACACCGCCGACTTAACAATCAAATCAACAGAAGCATAACAGCGAAGAGCACAGCAACCGGTAACCCCAACAACGAGTGGGCTTCAATTAAATGACGATTCATAGGAAAGTAGTCTACTGACAAATATGAAAATATTGATATTGATGTTAAATCACAACAGAGAAAGTCAAATGTTACCAGACACTCTCAATTCTGCTTTTTAAGATACGCTTAAAAATATATATTAAGGGGGTTCACAAAGTACCATCAAAGTCATATTATGAATTTTCGCAGTATTAAAAATAGTTGGTGGTGGTTTAAGTTCTCTAAACATTTATTTAAGTGTTTAAAGTTTCCGACACTTGTATGTATGTATGTACATATGTATGTACATACCACGATGTAGAGAACAAAGGGGCGCTTCAGTGGCTCCGCTACTTTGGTTTTGCCGATTTTGACAATTCTCAAGTAAAATTAAATAACGCCTCAACGTCTTTTATTTTTACGTACTTTTATACATTAAAATGCATGAACCAATTAGAACAGATCTGACAGGTTGACAAGCAGTCATTTGCAATAGCATTTGAGAAAAAGTATGTGACGTTCGTAGTTTTGAAGTTTGCTGTTTCTGTTTTGTTGTTTACATTTATTTCTTTTTGTGCATTTTGGCGGTGGTTTATTTCAATGTTGCAAAAAAAAACGTACACAAATAATAATTTGGTTAGCGCAAGCATGCGCTCAAAAATTGCTTTAATTTTTTTTCTTTATGCTTCGTCTTCATATCAATTACAAACGTCAAGACAGAAAATTATTTTTTTCTTTTGCTTCATCTTGTCAGATCTTGTGTAGTTAGATCTTGATTAAGATGGAAATAAACACCAACCGTAATGCATGAAACACATTGAAAACGAAATTATTTTAACACGTACTTTTATGTAGATAATTATTTGGGCGGCGACAGAGCTACACCGCGACTGTGGTTTTTGGCCAGATTAAATCTATTTATATTTTTCTAGCGACAGATAAGGTTCTTCTTTTCAAATTCATACAAATTCATGATGTAGCTGCCGCGTTCAAAAAATTCAGACCATCATCAAAGCATTTCGATAATGAAAATAAACAATTCACAACTGTGGTCCGTGATCTATCGTTTTCAATGCGTTTCACGCATAAGACTTCCCTATACTTTTGGTAGATTTCGGAGTATTTTCCTAGGAAAAATATATGTTTGTGTGGCAACACTGGTAAAGTCTCCTAAACGTATGGCAACGCGCTTGTCAAATTGCTATCAGATACAACGGCATGTAATTCAGCAGTTTAACAGTTCATGCCGATGAGTCAAGGTCGAGAGACGTCATGTCACGCAAATTTTCATTTTCATTCCCCACATAAAGTATGTATATATACAGAGAATTTATGTTCTCTTGTTTACGCTCTCGCATATACATACATTTGTATGTACATACTAAATTCCAATAGGGCATCCAAACATTTATATTTATTTATAGCACTCTCAACTAACTATGCATATGTATATAATATGTAAATGCATACGTTTATACACATTCCCATATTTATTCAAGTCTTTACTGTTTAATTGGAAATAATAAATATGGAGAATTGCTAACAGTTCATGCGACTCTGTTTATTTCTGTCTATTTTTTCAGCACTGCTACATTTACGAATATATGAGTTGTGCACCCTTGTCTGATTATCGGTTTATCTGATTATATTTTTCACTCAATTTACAGAAAACAATACATTACTTTTTGATGCAATAATTAATGGTGATACATCTACGTTTCGACACTCCCTTAGCTCAAGGTTATATTTTGGAAGCAAACGAAGCCACGAAAGTGGAAAAAACGAAGGTCCTTTGGCAAACTGGTACTAAATTTAGTACTGTTTCGTAACAAAAGTGTTAAATTAAAATTTGTGAATTCTGAGATTTTTTAAAATATTTTACGAGAAATTTTATACAAGCATAAGCTAAATTATATATTTTATGGGATACATTTTAAAATAAATATTTATTCTTTTTTTTCAGACAACTAATATTACGGGCTTTGGCAAACTTAGCCACGGAGCGATACTCAGTTGAACAACACTTAAAAGTAATCCGAACATGGACTTGGGAAAACATGTAGCTTCAACAGGAGGGTGCCACTTGCTACACAGCGCATAAAACAATAGCCCGATTGCGAACATCTGCGGTCTTATTGAATCACCCTATAGTTACCAAACCTTTTTGATTTTAATCTTTTGCACTATTATTTTTATGAACACAGCTGTATGTAGAATGTATGTATACATATGCACACATGATGACTACAAATCGAAACGAAAAAGGCAAAAATATTCATACAGCATGAGAAATACGACCCACAACCACAAATCTTGCTTTAACGATTTAATCCAATTTTTCAAATTAACTGTCTGTGGCATTCGCATTGCTCCATATTTCATCGAGCAAATATATGTATGTATGTACATACTTGCTGCATACATTAGTGCCCACACTAGTACACAATAAGAAAAGTATATACACAAAATCAAAGAGTGGAGCAAAAATTTAAATGTAAACCGGAAAAAACACGAGCACGTGCATGAAAAAGATTAAACCGAAAGAGAGAATCACTGCATTTAAAGAGCACGCACATCGTAAAACACCGAGTGCCAGAATTGAAAATGAAACATGAAACACGCCAAGCAGACGTCCAACATGTATGGCGTTCGGCCCACTATTCAAACACACAAAGAAAACAAACACAAATTTGCCTACATACAGAATCAGTAGAAGAAAGAAAAAATAGAACACATTTTAGCAACCCTTTTTCAAACGGGAAGTCAAAAATCGAACTCACTCTCTCTGCGATTGTTTTTCCTGTTGCTGCCACTGTTGTTAACAGTTTACGATTACGTTTAGTTGTCGCCGAAGTTGTATGACCAATTTTTTGTTGAGCTGACACATTTGCACTCAAACAGCGCCGCTTGCCGCGCGACGACGCTATCGGTGACTTTGCACTCGTTATCAAATTCGTATTTGAATATTGACGCTGCAGTTGCTGCTCCTCTGTTGTCGCCGTTAAAACAATTTCGCTAAAAATTGGCTGCACTACAGTGGTGGATGTAGATGTCAAAAATGTAAATCTGCCAGCACCGCTGCTGCTACTGCTGCCGCCGCCACCGCCGCCGACGCCAACAGCGAGACCAGCGCCGACGCTGCCAAAGCCCGAAGCAGCGGGCAACATATGCGCACAATTAGCGGACATGCACGTTGCAACTTGCAACACAACCAACAATTCACACAAGAGCGCAGCAATTAATTTTACACACACGTTCACGTCGTGTTGATGAAAAAACTCGGTAGGTCGGTTGGCCCCGCAAGGCAAAGAGAAATCAGCTGATCGGTATGAACACAACAAACGAACGACCGGCACGAAACAGCTGCTCGTTTAGTTGGCCGTAACCGCCGCCGCCGCCATTATCATCAAATAAACAAAACACGAATACTAACACGGTGTTTGTATTGTAAACAAACGAGTGCACAATCACTCGGCATGCGAGAGTTCAAAAGACACCATGAGATTACTCTTCGTTTTTGTGGTTTCTTTTTATAGCGTGTTTTTTTTTTTTGCCTTCGTTTTATTGCAGTTTAACAACTGTATGGAATTAAATATTGTATGTATTTTGACAGCACGTACTCGCCTCTTCAACGACGATTATTTTTTTGTTTTTATAAATTATTGACTACACAAAGCGAGCGCCCAACTTGCGTGCGCCTTTGCTTGTGCCGTTGATTTGCTTGGATATACGAAGATGACTGACCAGAGCAAGAAACCAACCGATGTTCATTGTGTGTTTACTATGGAATTTCGTGGTTTGTTTGATTTTCGTTACTCATTCACAGCCGCTAACTACCACTCGCAATTTTTTGTTCACGTTCTATTCCGCGGTTTCGATTTTATTTTATTCCTCAATGGAGCACAAGCGTGAAGTTGGAGGCGATAACGAGATGCTGCCGTTTAAAAATTTCACGTAGTATGAAGTGTGTATGTACATATGTATGTATGTTTGTATGCATGCAAATATGTTTGTTGGTTTAAGATTGCGCAGAAGAGCAAAGTAACATAAAAGCGCCGCAATTACAGAAGGCCGAACGTCGGTATATATGTACATATCGTTGCTACTGTTGTTGTGGCTTTGTCTGCCATTACTCGAAGTTGCCGGAATGTTTCACTTTGTTCGTTGCGACTCGCCTATGCTGTTATAATTTTTTCAATGGTGTTCCTTACACCTTTTCTTATTCAGCGTACTAAATTATCACGGTGCTGCACTGTTAATACCGTCACTGCCACTTGCCTGTGTTCTCTCTTCCCACGGCTTGTTGTACCCAACAACAAAATATTTGTGTTTCTTCTCGCAGCTGTTACACACCACTGTCACTGTTAATTGCCTTGGGGTTATGTTCTTTCCATTTTTTTACACAACATTCACTACACTTATCTCACAGCCATTTGTATTTTACTTTGTACTCAAACCAGTTCGAATTTATGTTTTTGTCTTGCGTTTTCTGTATTATGTACTTGTTTTATATCACTTCATTTCTCTGGTATTTATTACCGTACTGTTTGCGTTTTTCACTTTTCGCTTTGTTTTTTCCCCCCTCTCTTTTGTTATCAGCAAATTTGTCTTTTTGCTTCCTTCTTACTAATTTTTCAACCGCTGATCAAACGATTACCACGTCACAATGTACGCTCTGTGCGACCAATACTGACAGTTATGAGCGCAGAGAAGATACTCAGATACCATTGCTTTTGCATTGGTTTTCAATTGGTTGCGCGTCGTCGCGACACGTCTCGTGTAGTCTCGTCTCTTCGCAATACGCCCCACTGTCTTGCACTTAGTAACTGCAGTGCAATGCGCTACATATGTATGTATACATATAACAAAATTCACGTACATACATAACTACATCCCCATATACGATGTATGTGTGTATGTATCGAATGTTCGACGGTCTGCCTCGACTATTCAACCGACCGACTGACTGACTATTCGTTGTTGACAAGGCGAGCCAAGGTGAAATTAGCAAAACGTACTCAACTTGTACGTACACACAAGCGGCCGACCGAAGCGAAAATAATCAACTAACCGACTGAACTTAAAATTGTTGTTTTGCTTTGGGTTAGGTTAGAGAACGCGAAGACGCAGTGACATAAACGCTGTATAGTCGACGTTGACGTTGTTGCTGCAGCTGCTTTTTGCTCGCCTTGGTTCGGACCGACGTATGTATGTACACAGATATATATATATATACATCCATATGTATGTATATTATGTACAGACGCATGTATATCTGTATGAATGTCCTATGGACGAATTGTTCTTTTCTGTCGATTATGTATGGATGTGTGTATGTGTGCCTGTGTTTATTGAATGGGGTTTTAATTTTGTTGTAGCTAGATGTTGTACGTTGTTTGAGTTGCCATGTTGCGACACCAAAGACTTCCTTCGACACAAAGAGCAAAAGACACGTGCAAAATTGTTCTTACTGCCACGTTGCCAGTGTTGCCGTTGTGCGACTAAAGGGGCAATTTGACTCTTTTTCAAGCGCCAATACCCTTTGACCCGATTTTCTGAAAATTTTGATTTTTTTACCCTTTTCCAAAATTAGGAAATGTTAACAGAGCCCTGCTACTAAAAGATATTTCCTAAAGTAAGAACGAAAAAATTAATCAATTAAAACTTTTCAAGGAAATTCAACTCGATTTCTGTGTATGTTTGCAAATCTGTTTTGCGCAAAATTTGTCCCGCTATTTTCTTTTTAAATTCAACAGCAGAACGTTCTAGCAGCGAAAAGACTTTATAATACATGTAAATTTAATTTTGACTGTGGTTCTCAGATTTATTATTTTACTAATAAAGGAAGCAAAAATAATATGGTGAGCCTTTTTTTGGCAATGACCACTTTTTGCGACTTTATGAAACTTCTAAACGGCAACACTGCACGTTAGTGTTCAATTTTATAACTTCTTTAAAAGTTTACTCACTTTTCCAATACAAACTTATCTATCCCTCGGAATATGTTAATACATACATATACATAAGTAATTCGTTAATTATTAGTTATCGATAACAAGAAAAATTTCGTTGCCGAATATGCAAGTCTCTCGATTATTGGTGAAGAACGAACATACATAGATATATGTACATACATACACATGTACATACATATGTGTATAGTTTCCTCTTGAATCAAAGGAGATGCAATTTTTTTGGATTTATGTACTGTATTTCATAATCGAATATTTTTGCCACAAAAAGTATGTTCTTTGAATTGTACTAGTAATAGAATGCGGAAGTAGAAAAAACTTGCAATTCGTTTTAAATAGAGCTTTGCAGATTTCACCCAAGAAAAAACTCAAATTTAAAATGTTGTATATATGTATGAATGTATGTACATACATACATATATATTTAGTACAATGTACAACTAAAGCAATTGGCTAGAGGAGAATGTTCGTCGCCAAATTCATTCGCTTCTTTAATAAAAAAATTATACATACATGCATACATATATCAAATCGGATGAAAATTACGATTGTTTTCGCCACTGTGTTATGGCTTATTTGGCAAATCTGCTTAGAATTTCACGTAAGATGTCACACCTTCACAGTTTGACCCACCCTAATGTACATATAAATATTATGTGTTATGATAAGAACTGTAAACCAAAAACGAGTCATTTTTATTTGGCAAACTTAATACGTGTACATATGTACGTTTGTGCACGGCTTTCGCAGTGTTTTCTAGTTTGAGAAGAATGTCATCTACTATTAGGGCGTACTAATTACAAAAAGGTTATAAATCACCAATTTGCAAAAAAAAAACGCAATTAGTAGCAGGGCCTCCAGTCATTCGTATGTATGTACGTAGATAATTTTGTCAAAAACCTGGAGCTAAACGTGGTAAACGAATATTTGATGAATATTCGTTAATTGAGCGAGAAACATACGATTAATACATACTACATACATATGTCGGTTACACTTTGGAATTAACATTCGTGCAGGTACTAAAAATGTACCCTTTCACCGCTTTTGAACTAAATACCTAGGTACATACATAAATATGCATGAATCGCAAAATTCTCGCGCTCTCTTAGCGCCTATCACCCACCATTTAGTGTTGCCGTTTTGGTAATTTTTTACCAAAATGGGTAATTTTCCTCCTTACGAAATTTGGTAATTAGGTAATTTATTTCCCTTACTTTATCACTTTTTCGATTCATTGTTAAAAATATGTTAAGTAGAGTCCATCATCCCCTCACATAACAAGTAGGTTAATATAGGCCGATCGTTTAGGTTCCACATTAGCAACGTCATCAATAAAAACTTAATCCGGACATTTGCCTAAATTGTTGATAATTGAATTGATTTGATATAATTGGTTAAATACATCCCGCGAAGAATTTGGCACTAGAATCCCATCTATTAAGTTCCAGGAAACACACGCTAGCTTGAAATTTCTCAACACAATAACAGAAAATAAAGAGAGTAATAATGAAGAATGTTAGAAGTAAACCGAAGGAGTAAGAGTATATAAATTACAAAAAGAAAAACGCTATTCGAGAGAGATAGCATATTTTAACACAGAGGAAATCGACATCATCGGAGTTAGTGAACTCAACTTTCGCCGAGGGAAAATCAGTCTGAACAGCTATTAAAACAACACCACCTTTGTAATCCAAGCAATCATTTCTAAATATTAATACTTTAGTATTACAAAGTTGAAGTCAAAAGACTTTAAGTAAAACTTTGTTAGTTTTGATCTTTACAAATATTGAAGAAGAAATAAGTTTTTTGTCCTAAAGAGGAACTCGAAGAATGTTTTCATTCCGAGAACGAGGTTTAGACTAAATCTCTCGAATTAAAGCACCATTGGGCCAGAATTAACCATCAACAATGTTTTGATAATGGTCGGTTCTTTCTTACCTAGAGTAAAATTTTCTCAAATTTGGATGACGGAGTTTAAGCTGTGAACGCAGAAACTACAATTAGCTTTTTGGGAAAAGGAGAAGGTCTACTCAGAGATGTAAGTTCAGCTGTAGATTTTGCAGCAGGATATACCACCAAAAATATAATGCCTCCATCGCCAGAGTTATTACTGTTCCGGACAATTTATTTTAAATATAAAATTAGCAAATAATTTGATGTTTAATTGATTGATTGATAAATTTTAATTAACTGTCCTGACTTTTCGCTTTCTGTAAGACCTACGCATCACTTTTGCACTTCATTACATGAAAACAAAAAGTGGCAAATCCCTCAGTCGCGATTACTCACTACGCACAGTTTAGTGTAATAAGTGCGTTTGAGCTGAATGAAGTTATCAGCACTGGCTGACCAATTCGTCTGAGAGGACGACTTATGTATACGTGTTTAAGTGTTGCATTGTTATCACGTAAGTCGGATATGCAAATGTGACATTAGGGGTACATTTTTATTGTTTAACAAGACCCGTAAGAAACTTCTTAGTAAAGAACTTTTTTTCTGTAGCGTAATCGGTCCTATTAGGACTCCTAACTCACTCGCTTTCTTTCCAAAAAGAAATTTCGCCACCACCGTATCTGGCCTTGTCAGGAAAAACATGGATGTTTTGCAGGCGTCAGTCTTGCACCCACGGTTCTCATGAGCATTATTCATGAGAGAACCTTGAAAATACATGACGGTTTCCGCTTTAACTGACTCTATATTTGGCTTTGGTTTAATTGGACGCCATTTGCCAGTTTTTGCGAGCGGTTTCAAATGCCTTCAGAGCATCTTGGCATGTTATGCTTACTCTTAAATATGCTAGTGAATAAAAAAGATAAGCGTATTTCGGTCGTCAAAATATGCAGGTGGCAACACTGGCTACGAAATTCCATACATACATATATTCTACACTTTCTTCGACAAGACGTTATTGCCACACCCCGACTTCCCCTATAACATGAACGAACACGTGCACCCACATGCGTTCACATACGAGCGAGATTTGGTGCTACGCTCTCGCGTGAATACCAAAATTATTGCAGGAGATTAGGAGAACATTTATACATCCGCACATTCGTATAAATGGTATAATAAGATGCCCCCTGGCTGGTGTTGCCACTGTTGGTCTTTTCCGACCAAATTTAGTCGCTTCTTTTACATTCGTTAGGTTGGTAGGCAAAGTAAGATATTGGTCGGATAGTTGAATTAAGTTTTTAAAATCTTAATTATAAAAATATATATTTCAAACATCATTTTGCAAATAAATATTTGCCATTGTACCTTTCAAACATTTGCCAATCCTGCCTTTAAAAATAAGAAACCTAATTGGTTTGGCCACTGAGGAAGCCAATGTTATGGCTGGAGACTTGGGCGGTCTGAAAACATTATTGACTGCAGAAACCGATTTATTTTATATAAAGTACACATGCCACTCTCTTCACCTTTGCTCAAGCTACTGACACTGTGTCGCAAAATATTTAGTTTCTTTTCCCATAGTCCAAAAGGAATACATGAACTGAAGGAATTTTAGGACTAGTGTTCGGTAAAACCCCATAAGTTGAGCAATGGGATAGTTTAAAACTTTATTTTATTTCCTGCTTTTACGAAGTAAACGGTATGCGATCTGCAAAGGAGTGTGTTGCAAAACCAAATGCTATTTTTTATTTCTAGCGTATATTTTGCCCATAATTAACAATCTTAACAAAGAGTTTCAAGCTGAAAGCAATGCTTTTTGTATAATCGAAATTTATTTGGTAGGTTGTGAACGATTTTGGTCGTATTTGGGAAGAAAATTGGTAGGGGAAAAAAATTGTTAGTGGCAACACTGGCCACCACCACCTGACACTGCCGATAACAACGATGACGATGAAGTTGTTTGATTGTGTGGTTCTTGTTTCACTGGTTCGTTCGTTCGGTAGTTGGCATTGCTGGCAACGACTTGTTTGGCTGCTAACAGGAGCACAGCGCTAAGTAACGAGTAGCTGCCGCGACTAGATATTTAGTGGTTAAAGAATTGTATTAGTTGGCACGGTATTATGGTTGGTACAAAATAAATTGTAGATAGTGGCTGGGTGTGATAAACACTAGACAAAGTGTGCGCGGGCGGGGGGTGTCAGTAATTGAACGAAATGAATTGCAAACTGAAGCAAAGACCAAAGTCGAAAAGTATATTAATACATATGTATATATATGTACATATGTACGATACGAATATGAAAGTCAGCAAAAACTAAGGAAAAATAAAAGCACACACGAAAAAATAACAAATTAAAATGTAGCAAACTCGTCACCACTCTGACTACTTAATTGTACTACATTTTATTAATATTATTAAAGGGTGCTCATAAAATTTAAAGCTAGAGATTGGTGAAATTTTTTATTCATTATATACGGTACCTACATTTTACATACATATGTAATAGTGTATTCAATTGCGTCTTCATGCGACCATTTTATTTAAATAAGATAAGTAAGTAGGAAGCGAAGTATTTAAAAAAATTAAATGAAATAAGAAACGTGAAAATCTTTGTTGAATACGAATGCACGACGATTTGAGAAGGTAACAATCTGGTTGGTTGTTGTTTAGGTGCCTACGTGAAGTGAAAAGAGCATGACAACTCTGGAATCCGAATGCTGGGCTGAGCTGAGTCAGAGCGTCAGCGGTGCAACAGCCAAACAGGCCAGCCAGCCAGCCACCCAATCGAGCAGCCAGCCATCCAGTTATCCAGCCAGGCGTTAAGCACCCTAGGCCACCTTATACGAGGAGCCTATAAAGTAGGAGAGCAATTGAGCGAGAATGCGTTGAGATGAGTAACCCTTGAAAACTTTTAGTGGATGCACGCAACAACATGACATGCAACAAAATCGATAAAGAGGTAGCTATGCAGTTGCATACAAACATACAAGCATACATATCAGTGGACATATGTATGTTTGTAAATATGTATGTATGTATGTATGGTTGTACAAAAATATATCACGCATGTATGTACAGCACTGTGCGAAATAAAAGCAGTGGCGAGCGTAGTAACAAACTTATTTTGCAACCGAGGACACAAATTTATCGATGCGATGATCCAGCCAATGGTTTCGCAACTTTTTGTTTCCCACACGGTTAAAAATTTCGGTTTTAATTTTAAACTTTTTGGACTACATATATGACCAAACTAAATTCGGTTTCAAATACAAACCTTCCAAGTTTAAAAAAAGAGAGCACATATGTAGGGTTTAGAATTTAAACAGTTCGGTTTAAATTTTAAACCCAAACATTTTCATAATTAAGAATAAAAAATAAAAAATCTTAAACTTCATGCTCCGTCTGATGGCGATTGAACCCGGATAGCCTTGGTAGCAGCCAATTATATCAAACATCTTAGCACACTCAGCTACAGCCACGCATGTAAATGTGCTTTCATATGTTGAGTTTGAATCAACACCACATTTCGCTGTGTGCAAACATTTTCTATTTCGGTTTAGATTTTAAACCAAATTTTCCATATATGAAACCTAGAAACTAGAATTAAAACATTTTGGTTTGATTTTTAAACCAAGAACTTTTTGGACTAAAATTTAAACCAGAATATATTAAAAATTGCTTAAAACTATTGACTGGTTTAAAAAGTAGACTATAAAAGATTCAAAAAGGCAGTAGTCCAAGCGCGGTTTGAAAATTAAACCCAAATTTTTGACCGTACATGCATTTATCAATCGTATATGTGATTTGACTTTGTTAGACTATTTTTTGTGAGGTACGTCAAGGCAATGGTCTATGCTACGACTGATCTGTTGCCGGTGGCTATGTTGGAGAAAGTGATGCAAAATTGGAACGACAGGACAGTCGTCATAAAACGCAGTCGCGGTGATTGTGTGCAAACACTAAATGGCAAATAATTTAAGTACTAATAATGCCAAAAATGTTGGCCATTTCATTCATTTTTCTGCGTTTTGTTTGAAATAAAATTTGAATACCAAGAAGGCCAATATTTATAATTTTACCGGCTGGGGTGCTTGCAAAAATACGAACTTTTAATTAAACAAATTTTTTCCGTGATTTTTTGTTAATAAAAAAAAAAACTCGTAGCCCATTAAATTTTAGCATAATCAAAAATTTACCAAAAATCAACAGTAAGTCCTAGCTACTTCAAACTTGCACATACAATACTAAAAAATTACAGGAAAAATTTAATTTTTGCTGAAAATTAAGATAAGTGCCTGAAATTTTGCCAAAACTATTTTTTCGTGTCCTACAAGGAAATTTTCATATGGAACATAAGAAAAGCAATGTACATATTCAATTGAAGCGGGGTGTATTTGTAGTAATGCTGAGCTGTTTTTGCTGGTGCAACATTTGAGGAAAATAGTGCAGAATCTATCATCATATTTTCACATATAATTTTTTGCTTTTCATAAAAACTATTTTTATTGATATACAGACATGCACATACATACATTGGTACCTACTTCGTGCATCTTCAGTTTGTTCGTAGGCGCATGACTCTGTAACATAGTAAGTATGTATGACTCACGAAAAGAAATCGTTGCTTCGCCAAAGCGAATTATAGAATTTGTACTTTTTTATAGCTCCCACCAAAATATTGTGTCTCAGTTCTAACATGCATATGTAAGTACATACATCTATCTAGTAAATATGTATAGAGGCATGCATATGTACATAAAAATTTAATAACCTCAAACTTCGAAGTGTGAACAAATGTGTGCATATGCAATCTCATATTTGGAAAAAAGTGTTCTCTGGTGGAAATTCGTCGAGAGTTCGTTTCAGGGGAAAGTGACCTCAATAAGTTAATAAATTACTGCACTTTCTAAGCAGACAAGCAGACAGGCAAGCAGGCGGAAAGTTAACTAAATTTTATTTCAATAGCAAAAACAATTGTTTTTTGATTCAACTTCTTCTCTATGTGTATTTCATTTGGAAGCTGGCCACGTAAGCTACATAGCTGGCGAATTTGACGCATTGTCTCACTGAAAACTAAAAAAAAAAAATTAGCTTAAGTTTTGTTCGTTAAACGGGTATGTATGTATGTGCATATCTACATAAATATATATATGTATATGTAGTATATGCAACTGATTTGGCTTACTTTATGCTTTGCTCATTTTCTCATTGTTTTTCTTGTAATGGCTGCTGCTGTTGTTGTTGTTGTTGTTGTTGTTGCATGATTTTCTTACACGGCAAAGGTGAATAAACTCACCATGGCTACACAAGGAACGCAGCCCAGCGCGGCACAAGTCGCCAGTTGCCACAGTCTCCACAAAGTCAAACAGCGAACAATAAACGAGCGATCCACAAACTTCCACAAAATGCGACTGCGCTCTGTTGCTGTTGCTTTGGCTGCGGTTGCCAACATTGCGATTTAACGGCTACAACTTTTAAACAAAAAAAAAGGCGTCCATAGAAGCAGAAAAACGGCAAAATATAAATTAAAAGAAATAAAAAGAAAAAACTCACTAACTAAAACAGTATTAAGGCGAGAAGAAAAAATACATATGTATACATGTGTGTACATTAGGGTGCATCCTCTCCATTGATACACAAAAAGAAATCGATAATGTTTTTTCATCAGAATTATAAAATTTAATATATTTAAAGACTTGCGCAATAATATATCGGAAGAATATTATGGTTTGCGTGAGCTGGACCGATTTGAAATGCTCCCAAAGGTGATTTTTTTTATAATTAAAATTAGTGTTTAAAAGTATATATTTCGAAAAATCGCGAGAAATGATAGTAGAGATTAAGCATAAAAGGTCTGCATAAATAAACATTTTTAAAACTAAATGTTATTTATAAAAAAAAAACTGGATTTGTGATGGTTTTTTTCAAAATGGTCTAGCTCTTAAATTAAATCCTAAAATAATTCCGAAATATTTTGGCGGAAGTCTTAAAATATAATAAATTTAATAATTCCAATTTTTTCTGGTGAGGCACCTTAATGTACATACATACATACATAAATACAATAATAATAGTGTAAGAAAAGCAGCACATCCACAAATCGAAATCAGTATCAACTTATGAAAAACACTCGCCAAATGCTAGCAGCTAAGAGCGATCAGCCAAATGGGTATGGTACTCGTCGTATGTATGGCTTTATTAAATGTGGCAATTGAAGAAACTGAAAGAAAAAACTACATATACATACATATGTTTATATGTACATACGTATGTCTAAGCATGTGTCTAACGCCTCGACTTACTCAAAGTGAGCAACCAACAAACAGGCAGACAGATAGCTTGCCAGCAAACTAAATTAAACAGTGAAGCAGGCATTTAGCTAACGATAGTGCCGGCGACCGAGTCACAGTGGTCAATAAATGGAATTTAATATTCATAATTCACTGAATTCTCAACCAATTTGATTATTATTATTTTTTTTTATTTTTTTTATATAAAAGTTTATAAAATTTGCAAGAGACTAGTTGAGCCTGATTTTTTATTGTTTTTATTAAATTTTTTAATGCAAAGGACAGAAAAAGTGGAAATTTTCCTGTTCCAGTTAATAAAACTTTCATAATAAAAATTAGTTTAGGGTTCTCCCAAACAAGAAAAAATAAAAAAAAATAATAATTTGAAATGTTATAAAAAAAAATTTCACCAAAAGTATTTTTTTTTTTGTTTTTGGTTTTTAAAAAAGATGTTGGGTATACATCATCAAATTAGTGCAAATTGCAAGTGGCTAAGAGTTTGCGTTGATTTTTAATAATACAACAAATGCTTTTATTTCCCATTTAGCATGCAGATGTGCTCGAAATGTAAACGAAAAAATTATTACATAAATATTAAAATTTTTATAAAAACCAAAAACAAAAAAGAAATACTTTCTTTTTCTTATTTTTTCTTGTTTGTGAGAACCCTAACTTTATTTTTAACTAGTTTTTATTATGTAAAATTTATTACTCGAACAGGAGAATCGATCTTCTTCAAAATTGCCACTTTTTCTGACCTTTGCATTAAAAATTTAATATAAACAAATAAGAAATCAAAAATCAAGCTCAACTAGTCCCGTGAAAATTATATATCTACTTTTATTTAAAAAAAAAATTAATCAAATTGGTTGAGAAATGAAGGCCCCAGTGAATTGTGAACATTAAATTCTATTTCTTGACCACTGTGCGAGTCAACTTAGCATTTCAGCTTTAAAAAACTACCGATTCGACATCAAGCCATAATTTTATAGCATATGTTTGAAGCGTGACATCAGGGTTGCCACTTTGGTAAATTATTACCAAAATTGGCAGAAACAATTTGGGTTGGTAAAAAAGTAAGTTCTGTTTAATTTGGGTAGATTTTTGTTAAAAGTATTTCGTTTGAAAAACAAATAAAACATTTCGTGCTCCCTTTATTTTTTGCTGTTATGTATTTTTATGTTATAAATTTCTTTCCAAAAGTGTAGTCTTCTTTATTACATTAATTTTCGAACGCTTTAATGGGCATTTTATCAAAAAAAAAAAAATGCGAACATATCGTGCTCTATTCAAAACTCATTTTGCTGGGTCCTGAGAAGCTTTTGATTGCCTAAATATTTTTAATGATTCTTTAAATAAAAATAAAAAATGGGAAGGTGTATGAAATTACACACTATGATTTTTTGCAAAAAAAAAAATCAAAAAATCAACGCCAGTTTTTATAAATGGCAAATGTTAAATAAAAAAAAACACGAAAAAAACAGGAGGCAAAAAAATTGTTGGTTACTTAACACCTAAAAATGTTCTAAAAAATTCAGAGTACAATGTTCCAAATTTTGGCGGTTTTTAGTCACTGTATTTGTCTATAAATCCAGTTGAAGTTTTTCCAAATTATAAATTTACGTTGTTGCCTTTAGCGTCATCATTTTTGCTTTTGGTTGAAAGAAACCGAGAAGATACCATTAGTATGATCTCAAATACCTTATAATCAGTTAAATAAAAAGTTCCTTAATAAACAATTTTATTTTTATTTTTATTGAAATACAAAAACAGAACAAACCTATAGTTTTTATTGAAATAACTAAAAAAAAGTTATTGGTAGATATTTTCCAGATTTGTTAGGTTTTTTTCAAGTAGCTGGTAAGTAGTTTTTTTCGTCAATGGCAACACTGCGTAGCATGACAATGTACATACATACATAGATAGTTACAGACAACGCAGACCGATTGACCGCAGGAACGATGGACCGACTAAGCGACTGGCTGACCGGCCGGCAGGCAGGCAGGCGAACAGGCTATTGACCAAAAGCGCCAGTAAATGAGACAAAAAGTGATCGAGTAACAAACTTGGCGAATCGTCGTCGTTGCAATATGGAGTGGGACTGACTTCGAAGTGCTGGTGGATCGTTTGCTTCGACATCCAAACGCCAACGAATCGATCGATAACTGTGCGCAGAATTCGTTGTTGAACTGAATTAACATTTGAATGCAGTTTGTTCGTTTATCGTTTTTTTATTTGCCTTTGCCTTTTCTGCTTTATACATTTATTTATTTTAAAATTTCTTTTTTGCATTTTTGCGAAAAGATGTACGTCGTGGAGCACCGTAACTGATGAAAACGTCACCGCACAAAATCGATGCGCTACTAAATGCGGCGGGTGATCAACGAGAATCGGCATTATCTGAGACGCCATTATTATTTTTATGTAAATACATATGTATGTATATATGTATGTACATAATATGCATATACACTTAAAACATTAAAAATAAATACATACACACGTTCGTCGGTAGATAAACATTTTTAAAAACAATGCATTTTTTGTATCGTTTATATTTGCTATTTAAAATTCTGTGTGTGTTGACCCTGACGAGTGCTGAAGTCAGGCAATAATCTTTTTCTTGCCTTTATTTTACTCGTGCAAGCCTTGGTGACATAATCTGGCTACATATGTACATACATACCGTCAATCAATAAAGTTTAGGTACAGCTAGTTTTTTTGCAATACGGGCAACTGTTTCTTAAATATTTTTTTTCACTAATTTTGTATAAAATTTTGATTATTTCTACAACAATAATCCCAAAAATCAGATTACCAAACTTGTGCAAAATTAAAGAGAATTCTACCAATTTTCATTAAAATATTGCACTCTTTAGAAAATTTTTTTTAGTAGTCCATTGAATTTTAGTACAATAAAGTGCAAGTCTGAGGAAGCTAGGACCTACCAATGGTTATGGAACATTATTTTATGCGGAGAAAATGAGCGACACCTTCAACAAAAAAATCGAGTACGAGTAAACACTTCTTGATGTTTCTTAAGAGGCCGAGTGATTTTGTCATATCGACGCGAAATTAGCATTTATACCCACAGACAATTATAACATATCGTCGCCTCAGAAAACGGATGACGAATGTGCAAAATCACGATTTTGGGATTTTGATGCAGATTTACTAAGTTGGACATGCTCTTTCGATTTCTGCAATCCATTTTTTTATATCTCCATTAGTTTTTGAGATATTTCGTGCGCATTTTGTCGTATGTTACATAATATTAATGATTGGGTATGCCTTTTGTTGTATGTGCTGAAAATGCGTCACATACGACAAATTCCCATACAAACGTACCTTTTTTTTAATCATAAAACGTTTGTCGTATGTGGCACATACGACAAATTCCCATACAAATGTAATCCTTTTTTAATCATAAAACATTTGTCGTATGTATCGCAAAACTTTGAACTTACGACAATTGGATGGTCCTCTACTATAACGATACAATTAAAATTGAAAATTAAACTAAGTAACTAATTTTAAAATTTTAAATTTTTAAATTTTAGCTTGCACTGAGTCTCCAATGAAATGAAAGAGATAAAAATGTACAAAAGACTGAATTTAAGTATTGTTTTTTGTTTTTATATAAAGAAAACGTATGTTCGTAACATATTTACAGCATAAGAGATGTACAGATTTTTTTTATTAAATACATGATTATGTTTTTGTTATGTTTTTTCTAATAAGTAATCATTACTTAATAAATATGTCTGTTTTTTTTCATCAAATTATACCATCGTCGTTGAAATAGATACTTTACTATTGTCGTATGTTCTGTGGACAAAACAAAGTGGTGAGTAAACGCTACTTACGACAAATGTATACGGAATGAAAAGTAAATTTTCTCATTAACATTAAGAGATATTAAATGTAAAAATATGGGAAATCAAAACTAATAACACCAACTACGTCTCCTTCAAAAGTTACAAAAATCTACCGTACAGTTTCGGATTAATTCGACCTTAAACTTCAAAGTTAATTTTCTCAAAACCGTGTTTTGTAACATTCGACATCCGTTTTCTGAGACGACGATATGTAAATATATTAATTTGTAAGTAAATGCTTCGTGTATACATACAGTATTGACCATATCTATAGCACCCCCATTTCAAAGTGATATTGTTTGCCACTTATGTTTAATTATCGTTGATGTTTTAGCATTTTTTTTGTCGCGTTTGCTTCCATATAACGAATAAACACAATTTATTTTTATATGGAAGAAACCCGCAACACCTTCGGCAAAAAAAAATCTAAAAAATCAACAGTGATCTTTAGCCACTTGAAACTTGCACATTATCAGACTAAAATTGATTGGGCTATCAAACTGTGTACTTCTACCACTTTTGAGAAAAAAGTTTGAAATTTAGGTGAAAATTTGTTGCATTTTTTTTTGTCTTTTACAAAGTTTAAAACTAGGATTTATTTGGGTTTTGTTAGAGAATGAACTGTATTTTAATTGAAAATTCCTAAAAATAAATAAATAAAAATGAGTGGCAAACAATATCACTTTGAAACGGGGGTACTATAGATATGAGCAATACTGTATATACATGCATATATAGCACTTATTGTAAACACCATTTATTAAAACCTGTGCAGATGTGTAATACGAGGCGGTAGTTGCGTAGAGAATCTTTCCGAGCTAAAATTGCGACACAATTAGCCGATTAAAGCTTATAAAAACGTTTTGTACTTATAAAGTAACTAGAAGCGAACGTTATGCATATGTACATACATACTCAGCCCATACAAATATACACTAATACACGGATAGTACATAAAAAAAAATTTGTATACATACATAGTACATTAGGCATATGACTTTTTTGCTAAAATTTCTAACTATTACTCGATACTTAGAAATCCTGAAAAACAACAAAGACAATGTTTTTGGTAAATTTGTCAAAAAAAACTCCCGCAGGAATTACTATTTTTAAACTGTTTTACAAAAAAAATTTAATCAAGAACATGGTGCTGACAAACATTGCAATGTGGTTGAGGTAAGGAATTTTTTTTTTTTCATTTCTAACGCTTGTTTTATCGAAAATTATCATTTTTAGGGATTTTAGTTGGTCAAGTCCTCCATGTTTTTTCGTTATTTTTAAACATTGTTATCACTCTTTTTAAAGGAAATGGTTCTGTATTTTCCTAGCTTTTGCGCGACTATTCAGCTTTGGATCGACGACTAGTTACTATGGCAACTAATTCAGCAGCTAGTTTTCTAACATTTTAAAAATTACTTGAGTAAGCTAGTCAGCCCTGTCGTGGTAATTCTTTTAGCCCAGTTTCTTGTTTTTTGGCTGACAATTTTCTGATAGGTAGGTGAATAAATTCCTTATCAAGCACAGTAAAGATTTTTTTCAGTTTTTCCCCAGGAAATATAGTATTTACATTTTATTTCCAAAAATCGAATGGCACTGGGTTAATGTAATTCCTATTTTAACTAATTAACCATCATTTCATGTAACATGTCCTCCTGAATCCGAATATAGAATCAAATTTTATGAAAGTAGAGCAGTTTTAGAGACATAGCTAAGTTCACTAAATTTTAATCATCTTCAGACGTGGTTAGCGAATTTCAAATTTTTTTATTTTTTTTTTTCGTTAAAATAAAGCCAATTGAATTTCCTATTAAAGTTGTTTACAACATTTTTCATTCAAAAAGTCGCTTGGTGGTATTTACGATATTTCTGAGAATTTTGCAATAAAAAAATAAATAAAATACAAGTGGGTTAGAAATTTTCAATAGGATTCCTGCGGTAGATTTTTAAAAATATGTCTTAAATTACTGTCATAACCTGTTTTTATATGTATATAAAAACTCATTGCATGACACCATGTAGACTTAATTTTTCCAAAAAAAAAAAGTTGAAGTCATATGCCTAATGTACATACGTACGACAATAAACGCCATTTCAGAGTTAAGTACATACAATAAATAAAATCATTCGCCAGCTATAATATATGTAGACACTTTTGGAGCGCTTTACATAATAAAAACTGTTAATTAAAATATGTTAATATAACACAATTCAGTGCTTAATAAATGTTTTCAATTAAAATTTATAAGTATTAAATTTTATGATATTAAAAGATACGTGTGGTATGTGGCAGAAAATCATGCCCATTAGCTAATTACACAATAAACAGATGAGAGATACTCACTTTTTTGCATAATAATTAGCGCTTTTTCCACAGTTGCACAAATACATGTAAAAATTAGCGCCTATGTTGTATGTGGGTATGTACAAATGTAAAAGATAAATCAGTTTGAATTAAAACGGTACTCGGACGAGTTTCTCTCAAGCTTGGTCTCCCACGAAGATTTCGTTGGTGTTGTGTAATTTTTTTGTTTTTATTTTTTTTTTGCTTATTTGCTCGTTTGTGTTTTCTGTATTTTTAGAAATGACGTCTGAAACCGGCTTAATTTGACTTAGACCGTGTTGAAATAGTTTCAATGTTTAAGTTTGTTGTTTTTTTTTAACTATATAATTGTCATATAATGTATTTTTGAAGCTTAATTATTCACTTTTCACTTGCGTTCAATATTTAGGTGCCGCCACAATCCAGTTCAATTTCATTGTTTGCAGTAATTTTCATTGCAATAAATTTTTATGTTTACACACATTTGTTTTTAACATTCAGCGCACTATTACAATTGTGTAAACTTACTCATATGTATGTATGTATGTATTATGTACATACATACATACATATGTGCATACTGCTATGTGTCTTTAGCAGGTTTTTCTATTTTTCAGTTTTACTTATGTACATCGATGTTGCAGTTTTTCATTTTTTTTTTACTTTCACTTGCTTAATGATATTCCAAACGCAGCTGCAATTGGTAATTACACTAAAATATTGTTCATTTATTTAATGTGAAAATATAATTTGTTAAGAGTTCTTTGAAAATGGCTTTGTGGTAGCACAAAATTGGTTTACATACAGTAAGCACATTAAGGTGTCCGTCGTTGTATGAAAAAAAAAATAAATAAATAAATAAAAGTTCCCACATTTTCGGCCTTAACCTCTAGAAATGTATAGGGGAACAGACTAAAAACGAAATGCATGCGAACTCTGCAATCATACAAATGTTGGAGAGAGATCGCTGCAGAATTGTTATAGTATTAATGATACAGTGAGTTTTTTGCAATATTTTATTTTTTGCTAATTTTTTTTTATAAAATAATGGTTCATTCTACAACATAATAAAATATAAGAAAATCAGAATCTTTTGGCTATTAATCCTTGTGACAAATCTACATCGAAGATTATTATGAACTGGCAGAATGTTACGTCACTAATGTTGATGTACGGGTGCCAGGCCATAAAGACATACCGGGAAACTGTATTGTAGATGAACTAGCAAGGGAAGGAACCTCGCTGTCCGCAAGCAGTACAGCTCGTAATGCGGGCATGCCGCTGGCTTCTTGAAAGCTCTGTCTGGAGAATAACTCTATCGAACGGGCATATATAAGATGGTCTGCGGAGCCCACTTGCAGGATAGTAAGACATACATACCTATCTGGCCTAAGCTGGACAAGCGTAGATTTCGCCCTCTCTTCCGCTTGGAGTGACCACTGCTCCGACATGTTATTGGAGTTCTCACCGGGCATTGCCTGATGAAAGCCACGCTGCTAGAATGGGTTTGCAGTCAAACGACTACTGTCGTAGCTGCCGGGATGAGGACGAAATGGAAAGCCTGGAGCACTACCTATACCACTGTCCCGCTCTGACGAGAGCTCGTCGATACTCGTTCCTCCATTATTCAGCCAGTGTCAATGACTTTGTGCGCTTCATCAGAGCTACGAAGTGGTTTCATATCTAAGGTAAGACGAGGGACATATGGAGTCTCTAATATGGCATCACAACGGGCCTAAGTGTGTCTTTTCCTGAGGGATGAGGGCAGCCGAGATAACCTAACTTAACCTAACCTATTTACACTTTTTAGAAAAAAATTTAGTATGCAGTTTTTTTGGTAAATCAATTTTAGTAGTGTACTGAAATTGAATGGGCTAAAAAAAACTGCGTACTCAAACTTTTTCTAAAGAGCGTAAATAAAAAGTGCAATATTTGAATGGAAATTTGCAGAATTTTCTTTAATTTCGCACAAAGTTTGGAACTCTAATTTTTTCTGGATTTTTGTTGTAGAATTCACCAAATTTTTATAAAAAAAAAATGCGAACAACAAAATATTTAAAAAACAGTTGCCCGTATTGCAAAAAATTCGCTGTACCTAAACTTTATTTACTGACTGTATGTAGATATTTGTATACACTACGGTGGTCCAAAAATGCATGTGAAAAAGTCAAGTCGGAATTTTAATATCCCTATATCCCTACTTTTTTAATCGAAAAATTTTATATGGGAAAAAACAACTTTTTGTAGAAATGGTATAGAATTCTTGAATATCAGCATTTTTCTACTGGAAAACTCACCTTCTCTTCAGACGACTCGCAATAATAATACCCAACTGGTTATTTCACTATGTTTTCATAGTAACTATATTTTATAGGTACGCCTAAAACTCCAGACAATTCCAATTTTTTGGAAAAATTTTGAATTATACATTTTGTATAAAAATCGAGTTTACATGGTTTTAGTTATGGAATATGCTACATTTTTATAAAAAAAAAAAGATATTGAATATTAAATAAACAAAAGCAAAACTGTCAGTATTGAGGATCATAAGAGGGCGCTATTCAAGTGGTCGGCACTGTATGTACTACTTTTTCTCGATTATCAGGCGATTGAAGTGAGCAAATACGTAATTAGGTATATTATGTTATATTTGTCGCAAAACTTGCCACCTTGCGACACTGCTGATTACTTTTGTACGGAAACTTTCTTGCGACTGAATTGCGACATTGTCATAGTATTTGGGCTGGCAATCATTGCAAAGTCAATGTCGCGAAACACATTTTTTTTTATTGTCTTCAAATACTTTAAGAAAAAGTAATATAATTGTAAAATCTTTTCTTTTTCTCTAACGCGTGGCATTTTTTTTTGTTAATTTTACATTTGTAATCCGGAGTTGTGATAGGTCATTCATACAACTTTGTTCGCAACATTGCCATTTCGCCAAAAATGTCACTTTGCGACGTTTTATGAATCGCACTATTTAGTTTTCTTTTTTACGTATTATTTGTCGCATATATGTACATGTTGTTTAAATGCTTATGTATAAATATTTATACATACATATACATATAGAGATAATTAAAAATGCAATACATATGTATCTAAGCATGTATACATGTCCTATGTATATACATATGTATGTACATACTTAATGTTGCATTACTCAATTAAATGCGTCCGAGAGATTTTTTCACTTTTCAGTGCACTTTTCGACTTAAATATTTGCTCAAAAGCTGTCTTTGGTGTTGTTATTGCTTGCATTGTTTCTATATTAAATGAAAATATATATGTACGCACGTATATACATATGTATGTACATGTATATGTATATGTGTATGTATGTATATACACAGCTACATTTACGAATGCAGTTGTAAGTACATCTATAAAAATTTATTTTGTTTGTATTTTTGTGGATTTCGATAGCTCAGTTTAGCTGCTAATCGAGCTAATGGAACAAAGAAACTGACGTAATCGTAAAAAAAGATTTCTGCTGAACTTACAAATATTTAATATCACAAAGAAAATAAATACATATGTATGTAGGTATGTAGTATTTGTAGTAAATATTTATGTATATACATACATACACTTTTACATTTCACACAGATCTTGTATTGTTTTTACGTTTCCCCAAAAACCAACTCGAAGCACAAATTTGTAGCGGATTGATTCACCCAAAAACACTACAGCGTGATTGTCACAACTACAAAAAAAAATATAAAAATAATTAAAAAAAAACACACACATTTCACCACGCAATAACAGAGCCAAAAACAATTGTAAAAGTCAAATAACATTATTTCCAACATAATAATGACTAAGTGTCATTCAACCGCGCGCTGTGAATGTGACACGTTTAGGCAGAGTAACAAACGAAAAATAAAACACTTACATTTACAAATAATGTTTTTTTTTTTTTCGAAGAGCACTAAAGTGACACAGCACAGTTTGACCGTAAATGAATTGTGTGAGCAAAAGTTGGAAGGAAAGTTTGAAAGCATATGCAAAATAAATGAAAAGGAGTGAAAATGAATTAAATAAAATTTTCAGTTATTAGATAAAAATACATACATACATATGTAAACCAAAATAAAATAAAATAATATGAAATAAAATAATATCAAAAAATACTAAACTGAAAAAAATTAAATCAACTAAATAGAATAAACAAAGCAATCCAATCAAAAAAATATATAAGTAATAGAAATAAAGAAATATAAAAATCGAAAATTGAAAAATAAAAGAAAACCGAAATTTCATTATTTTATTAGTATCAACTGGAAACAGATTCTCATAAAACAAAATTGTCATTCAAAAAAATTACTAAGCGATAATAAATAATATTAAGCGATAATAAACTGTTAGCTCAATCAAATCAACCAGCCGACTAAAAACGTATACAATCATATATGTATGTATGTGTAGGTATGCTTTTACACATTTTTAGTCGGCTGGTTGATTTGTGTTATTTTCAACACATTAGCCCGTACCACCTTACAAGCAAACAAAAAAAATTCACCGGGGGAGGAGAAAATGATTTCTTATTTTCTGTCAATTTCCATATAAAATTAAAAAAAAAAATAAAATCATTTTTTACTTAAATTGCTTTTGTGAAATTGGCTGTATTTTACAAACCAATTTGGAAAAAAATTTTAGGAGACACCTATTGGAATATTCAAATTTCTTTCTTAGCAAAATTTAAATAATTTTTAGAGATATTTAATTTACTGACAATAGGGTGGTAGGAACTGAGACCTGGTGGCACTACAACGGTCAACAAACTTTAAAACAAAAAAATCATCGTTATATCATACTTAAAAATCTGACATGGGCATATAAGTATGTACATACATATGCCGAAAATATGAAGAAAAAACCTAAGCCTAAAAGGCCCCTAAGTTCGGCCGAGAAAAAATGGAAATTACCTTCGATTCGAAATGCTTCCTTAACAAAACTTTATAATTTTTGCTGAGCTTAAATTTACAGACATTAGGAAAACACACTGAAGGTCAATGTACTTTGGAACAAAAAAGCATTGTTTCCTCGAGATAAGAACAACGATATATCATACTTTAAGATGACTCTGAATGCCGAAGATAGGACGAAAAATTAAAAAAACGACCGCTTTTCCGAAATTGCCATGCAAAAATACGTCCACTTCGAAGGTGTACGGTGAACTTTCCTTTTCTGGTACACCCTAATGAACATACATACATATGCACGTATATACGAAAAGCTTACTCGTCAACGCGATCACCGAAACATTTCTCGCGTATTTATTTAGCTTTTAATTCACTTCTCGTTAAGCAATGCTAAATTTTCAAACAAATTATTTTATATTGAATTTATATTTAACCGCACAATAAAACAACAGCGATACGATCAAAAATAAAAATAGCAGCTACAGAGAAATGTTTAATTGCAATTTGTTTTTGTTAATGATTAAGAGGCGAAACAGCAAAACAGTGGCGTGAAGTATTACGAAGCTTAAGATGTACTAAATTTTTATAAGTAGGTACATATAAACATGTATGTATGTCAACAAGCGCAAATCGTCGGATAGTTTTCGAAAATGTCTGTATTTGTGCGCATTAAAACGAAAAACGAGCAGGCACCGATAACCGATAACCACAACAATCATGCACGCCAAACCACCTAACGACTGGCTAGCGGCTAGCCGGTTGTCAAACCAACCCACAGTCGACAGTTGCCAACAGCTAAGAGTGAAAACCTGACGTATGTAAGCTGGTGGCTAGTGAGACGGATGGATGCATTATTATGGCAGGGTCGCGAATACCAACAACGAAGAAGAGTTGGGTGTTGTTTTGGTGCGTGCCAAGGAAAAGGGTGCAATAAATATTTAGATGCCGAAAATGGAATCGAAATCTTGATGCATTAGTCTCAAAGTTATTTAGAAATAGAATTTTCTGACTAGTTACTGGAAGAAGATCTGGAGTATTTTTTCATTTGCTGGTGCTGGTTGAATTTTCCCGAATTTAAAATATTACTGGAGATGACAGCTTGACAGATGAAACCGATTTGTCTTCAAACCAAATTTGACAAGGAACGAAGGAATTTCGCTCCAAAATTCAAAGTTTTTTTTAATCAATAAAAAAGTTCCAACATTTTTCGACCGCCGTTTACACAATGATGCTGCCACACTTTGATTATCATACACAAATTTTTAAATAATTCACAAATGCATTTATTTTGCTCAGAATTGTATAACATTTATGGCGAAACGCCTGGTAGTTCAAAATCGAAGGCGAAAAAAGTTCAAACAGAATGCGAAATTAAGAGTAGTATTTACGCACTGCCTTCACAACAAGCCAGTCGTCACCATAAATCTAAATGTAGTAGAAGGAGGAGCGGGCGGCGCAGTTGGATAGTTGCTCTACAACTTTTAACTTCTTTATTCACCTAAGTAGCTGCGCTATCTTTCTCTGTTTAATACAGCTTAGTAAGTTGGTTTGGCGATTTGACAATTGTGCCTATAATTGTACTCTTTTTTCTGCAGTGGTGTGCACATCGCTAAGATTTATTTCATAGTCTTGTCTGTCCACATACATATGTATGTACATATCTTGTGAGCATTTGATACTTGGTCTGTCTGTTCGTCTTTTTGCCAAGTCTATTCGTTCTTATTTTACTACTTCTTGTGTTAATGTAGCTCATTCTTGACATTCTCCTTTTCTTCTTATTACGGCGTAGTATCTACACTTGATTCAGTTAGCCACTTGGCAAAATTGCCACTCACTCGACAATGCGTTCCGGTTGAAACTCACCGCTAATTTAACCGATTGAAATCTATAGGCGAACCGTTTAATGATCACATACTATTTGTGCGCATGTTCGGTGTACCTACCTACTCGTATTTGCATGTACATACATGAAAATACAGGCAAGGAGAATAATATAATCTGTTTGCTCAGATTTTACTACACATTTGAATTATGATAATCTAAAACTAACAACTATCAGTTACATATTAGATCGGAAGATATCGGAATAAAGCACAGCAAGGTTTAATACCGATCATTGGATCATGAAAAAATTAACGATAATCTTAACCCGTTTTGTTTTTCGCTTAAAAATTACTTGTTGTTGTTGTAACAGCATACAGATTCCCCAGAGTTTTTGGGGAGAGTGGCTGGAGGGACAGTCCTTGGCCAGATATAAATCTGGGTCGTTACGGTTACGTAGACCCGACTGTGGTGGGAACAAAAAAAAAATTACTTGAATTTTAGTTTGGTTGTATTTGTCACTAAGCGTTGGTAGTCGATAATAGCTCTGATCCAATACATTTCGTGTAAAATCCTGTAAAACTGTCAAACAGCAAAACTACTCTCTGAAGTGAGAGCAAAAAGTGAGTAACAACAAAAGGTACGGGAACAAAAAAGCATTTTTCCTATAAAAACGTCAACCAGTGATCGCTTGACACATTTCATGATTTTACCAGAAGAAACAGTTCGTTTAAAATCTTGCAACTTCATTCTCTACACAACTCTCCAAAAATCGCTCTCATTTACAGAATTTTGAAGGAATTTGGAGCACGGATGCAGTTTTGGTCCAAATGGACCAAATTTGGTCAATTTCTTTTCGTTTGGTCCATTGGTCCAATTCGTTTGAAAATTATCCATTTCACAAACCTTTGGTTAGGTTATTATCACCCTTTCTCGTTTTCAATTTTTCCTATTTAATTGATGAATATTCCGCCCTATGTTGAATATCGACATCGTCAGTAAAAGTGACGGATACGGCCATCGTGACGATGACGATATTCAGCATAGGGCCGATTGGCAAAGCACGCTTCAAAAAATATCGCGGTTTCTTGCTTATTTCAATTTCTCGGTGACAAATATTAAAGTGGCTGGCAAAAATATGGAAAGGTAGCAAAGCTTAAATCGTAGCATTTAGCACATGAAAATAATATTCGATTTCATTCGAAAAGATATTAAACACCTTGAAATGATTACACCACGTATGTATTTAAAGTTCTTTCTGATACTGATGTATCAATTTTGCCGCTCCTCGACCAATTTCCTGCATTGGTAATGATGCAGACATAATTGAATTTCAATTTCGGCTGAGTAAAGGAAACTTCAAAAACTGTGACCTAACCTAGGTTATAAAGCACTTTATTATCAGTTTTAAGTTGGTTTACAACCAGGAAACATACATACGTCAAAAATCGATAATAGAAATGCTTAACTTTAGACATAGCTTTATTTTAAATCCAACCTTTAAATATGAAGTGAGCGTTAAAGTTAAAGGTTACTTCAGAAAACGGTCCTAAATAATATAACGTTAGCCAAAGATTTATGTTGCCCACCATATTTGGTCAGCAAAAGACTTTTTTAAATGTTTCTATGAACTTTGTTATTATTATTATTATTCAAGTAATTTTAACCTGAAAATGTTTAGTCGGAAAGACTGTTTTAAATGTTCCTATGAATTCATGTATTTAGTTTTGAAAACTTGTATGTACATGTGTGTACCTGAAAGTGTGTTTTTTATTTCTTTATTATAGGTAAACATTATAAATGTTACTTTAAAAAATATTTAATATACGATTGTAATTTGTATGCAATATGTAAAAAAGTAACAAAAACTGAATTCGCATATTTTCTTGATAAAGAGCAACAAACTCCACTCAATTTCCCGATGTTATAGATATTGGTCCATTTTTTACTATTTGGTCCATTTTTTGGACCAGAAAAGAAATTGGAAACGGCAACCGTGATTTGGAGTACGGGATCATTTTTCCTGTAACTTCCTGCACGTTCGTGTAAAAACCTGTAGGTTCATGGAGTACTGGATCAGAGCTAATATGTGTGCATGTAAGTTACATCGAGAGTTAAGTTAAAATAGAATCGTATAGAATTGTCATTTGAAGAATAAAATTGTTGAGTCGATGAATTAAAAGGTAATAGTTTTTAGACATGAACAATTGATTTCAAAATGGAAGCTGAATACAAAATGGAATCAAATCGAGGAGCAGACTATAGTTAGGTAGTAATACAAATCGTAAGAACAAAAGGCTATACATTTGTACATACATATACATACATATGTAAGTTTGTATGTTGGTACATATATTTAATATGCAGAATAAATATAAATAAAAGAGTAAAAGTGGAAGAAAAAATTTTGAGATTAAAACGATGGTATACAGCAAATTCGTGCAGATGTTTGTATGTATGTAGGTGCGACTATATAATCATTTATATAAATACATACAGATGTAGATATGTATGTATTTACGTTTTCACAGGGAAAATATATATACTTACATACATATGTACATATGTACGGCCGAGTACATAGAGATAACCTGAATGTTAAGAACGGACACAGTACGCAAGAGAGGTGTTGGAGGCACAGCAGCAGCCTCATGAAAATATGCGCGCATGTACAGAATATGTATGTACATACGTAAGCACATACAAATCTATGTACATATGGATGTATGTACGTATGTATTTACGTATTTATGAGGTAAGAGGGAATACAAATAGCAAAAGCAAAAAAAAAAAGAATTTTATAAAAAATTCAATCGACTGAACAACAGGCCAACCAACCGACTAACTGTCAGACAAACAAAAAGGCAGTAAGCACAGTCCAGAGAGGCCGGAGTAAAGGTAGTGTACAAAAACAAAAAAAGCAATACTGCAAACAACATGAGCAGTGGGAGTATGGAAGAAGGGAGTGGAGGTGATGCCAAAGTGGGAGCAAATGAATTGCGGAACTGGTGAGTAAAGCGGAGCAAAATTGAAAAACAAAATGAAAACCAAAAAAAAAATAGAAGAAAACGAACGGCACAAAATCACAATTGAAGAGAACGAGTTGGTTGGAGGGGGACGAGGAGGGGGCATACGAGGTAAAGAAGGCTGATGTCAGTTGGAAGTCAATGATGGCGATGAGTAAGAAGCGTTGGGGACGTTCGCTACTTATACACAATATACCTAGCTAGTCGCGCTAATAAAATATATCCAAAATGGAAAGAGTGTACTCTAAATACATATAAATGTATGTAGGTATGTAAATTAGGCATATGACTTTTTTATGAAATAACCCAATGAGGAGAGGATGCGGTATGATAAAGAACCAACATGAATAAGGTCTTTGTAAAAATTTGGTACAAAAATCTCTCCTAAGGAACTCCGATAAAGAAAGAATTTGTATTGGCAACCCTCTTTCATATAAAAAATATATGTTCATGCGCTCATGAATTTTCAAAAATCAACGGCAAATTTTAACGATATCAACCTTGCGCATTACTAAAAAATTTTGTAAGAAATTGAAATGAAAAATTTTAAATTTCTTGGTAGTGACTGCATTTTCCCCAAGTTATGTATGAAATTAGAAAAAAATTTATTCTGGTAGTTTTTGCTGTTAAATATTTTTGTAAAAAATTTGAATAATTTTATATCAAAACGTCAGGGTATACTCATTTTTTACGCTCACTGTATGTATATGAGATTACGAAAAAAAAAAAAATATTTTTAGAAGAAGTTTTCTTAATATGGGCTTCCAAAATATGTATGCGCCACGTAACTTTCTTTTCATGTAGATAATATGCATTCCAAATACATAGGAACTAAGTCAGACTATAAATGCGGGTTTTTTGAAATATCTCGACTCCTGCGTCCTGTGCGGTTTAATTCATCTTTCTTATTGTCATTGGCTTCTGCGCAAAGTTTCAAGTCTCTAGCTCATGGAGACGTTGGTTATAGTACATATCTAAGTACATATGTAGGTCTACACAAACATACATATACACATTTGTATGTTTTTTGCAGTGCACATTTTTTTCTTTCTCGTTTCCACCAAATTTTTATGAAAACGTTATTTTTGTTGGCTTTTCATCATCTCAGCAAAGGCATATTTAATTTAAAAAAGTCATATGCCTAATGTATATACAAAACTCGGTTTGCGTGAACGTAAGTACAGTAAGTACATACATACATACATATGGATTAGTAGTACGTACTGAAAGTATGCAAAAGTTGTGAGATGCGACCGAATGCGGGCGAAAATAAAATCCAACAATAGGAAAAAAAATCATATAATAATCGCAACCTAAACAGTGGACAGTGTTAAAACAATATCAACGAGAGAAAAATAAAAAAAATTATACGAATGCCAATCGGCAGCAAATGTATCCACTTGTGTGCAAGTAACAACAAATATGTATGTGAGTATGTATATAACAAGTTTGTATCACTGTAACCCCCACCCCCTTAGCACAGCATTGGCATCAAGGCAAAAGGGCTGCAAGAGGGGGCAACAAACGAAAACGCAAAGGCAACAACAACTGCAAACAGCACTTACCACTCAGTGCAAAACATTAAATTGCATGCCACTAGAGAGTAGTGCAGCAGACGTTGAGAACCAACGGTAATTGGGAGGGGTTGAGGTGCACAAGTGGAGGGGGCGGTTGAGTTCGAGAGAGGCGCACAAGTATGAGAGCGCACATGTTGACAAGAGGAAGTATTTGCAAAAAGCAAGAAAAAACTGCTGTTCGGGCGTTGCTATTTTCAAGAGGTTTGTAGTGCTAGAATGCATGGTGAAGGGGCTCTGAGAGATGACGGTATACTTAATTGTGTTGTAGATTGTACATGCATGCATACATACATACATATGTATGTACACTTGTGGTCAGCTGATTAAGTGAAGTGACATTTTGACCAGTTTTGGGTATTTTTTTTTTTTTTTTTTTTTTTTTTTTTAAGTAAAGCACATCACATACCACATAAACCCACATTTCAAACTTCTTACAAAAATTAAGAAAATTCAACAAACTTTAACAATTAGTTACACCCAAAAATTTTAAACTTTTTATTAAAAAATGTTAGAAAAATTTTAGGTATGCAGTTTTAAGTGAAGTGACATTTTGACCAGTTTTGGTTATTCTTCTTTTGTTTATATATTTTTTTTAAGTCTAGCACATTACATTACCACATAAATCCACATTTCAAACTTCTTACAAAAATTTAGAAAATTCAACAAACTAACAATTATACACCCAAAAATTTTAAACTTTTTATTAAAAAATGTTAGAAAAATTTTAGGTATGCATTTTTATAGCCAATTAAAGTTTAGTAGGTTAAAGTGTAAATTTTCAAACGCTGGAAAATCGCGTTGATTTTTAATATTTTTTTCTGAAAACAACACCGTCAGCCAAAAAAAATATTAAAAACCAATGCGCTTTTCTATCGGATTAAAATTTACACTTTAACCTACTAAAATTTAGAGTGCTATAAAACGGCATACCTAATTTTTTTTCACAAATTTAAAAAAAAAAGGTTACAATTTTTGGGTGTTATTGTTAAATTTTGTTTAAATTTCATAATTTTTTTACCATGTTCGAAATGTGGATTTTTGTGGTGATGGTTATGTGATGTGCTAGAATTTTATAAAAAAAATTATAAACATTAAATAAACAAAAGAAAAATAACCAAAACTGTTCAAAATGTCACCTAACTTAATCAGCTGACCGCAAGGGTATATGATAATGCGAAAACTTGCTGTGGTATATAAAATAAAATGTGTTTAAAAAGCCACATTTTTCTTAAAGCGTTTGAAATATTTAATTAGGTAGATAGCGTTGCGCTGCTTTAGTTTTGTTTTCATGTATGTACTTATTTATGTATCTGCCTGCAGTTTTATCCGTCTTCTCTTCTTGTGCTATTGGTAAAAATGGGACAGCAGTTTGTTAGAGGAGTGTAATTGAAGTTTTCTTTTACTTTATCTTAAATTTATAATTTTTTTTTCGGGCTGTGACAAAAAAAATTACCCCATTCCTGGCCTAAAAAAAAATAGAGAGAAAGTACGCAAAACAAACATATGTACATACATACAAATGTACATTTTCAGGTCGCTGCAATATACTGGGCAATAAGGACTGCGTCGGAGCGTTAGTTGGGTGTTAGACAATAGGGTGGGTCGAAAATTTTGAAGACTTGGAAGGTTATAAAAAAAAACACTGCCAAGAATCACACCACTAAACTAACAAATGTAGTTTTTTTAAATTTTGGTTTAAAAATATGAAATTAAATAATTTCCAAACATTTCGTGTTAGTAAAGTAAAATATTAATATAACTTAAGAATACTTTGCCCTAATGGCAAATGCTGTAAAGTTATGAAATAAAAACTATTATATAGCAAATTTCAAAGCATGGTCGAAACGAGTAAATATTAACCCTTTAAAAAAACACGGGCCATCTTATTTTCTATATTTTTTAATTCTGAGGTGGGTTAGGATGGCAGCACGAAAATTTAAAAAGGGCATTTTTTTTGGACCACCCTAATGTGCATACATACAATATGTATGTAAATACGAGTATGCAATTAAAAATCGATTCCGAAATGTTCAAATCATAAGCCAAAGTGAGCAACGAAAAACTATTTTACGTTCCAAATCCAGATTTTCGGAGTATAGGTATTCGACATTTTGGGTAAGTAATTTTGTTATTAATCTCGCCTAACACAACTAGTGCATATGTACATACATACATATATACAAGTAAAATTTCACAGCTATGGCGTAATTTTTTAAAAATTACATTTCGGTTGTTCACACTTGCTTGGTTATCGGGTCATCTGGTTAAAAATTATTATTCTGTAGTGTTTTTTATTGTTGTAAACTGAATAAAAAATATAACCACATAACCAGATAATGTGATAACCAGGCAAGTGTGAACAACCTCATTATTTTTGTGAGTACCCTCAATTTTTTTTTAAAACTCACTTTTACTTTCGAATTTGTGCTAAATAATGTGCTGACTTTCGTTTTTTATTAAGAGCAAACTATACTTTTTCGATGAAAATTATGCAAATCGTATGTACCTATATAAATATGGATGTACATACATACATACATATGTGACTTTATTTCATTTTCAACTTATTCACTTTATAAAATCTAAAGTGTTAATTTGTATATGCATATGTATGTATGTATGTATGTACATGCACTGTTTCTGTATTTTATAAACTTTTTTTTCTAGGTGCCACACATTTGAATTCTACACTTGTTCTGTTTTGTGGTGTGTCGTTTTACTTAATTTTTCCTCTATCACTTTTACCTTTTCCTTGCACTGCTCAGTCATTTAATTAATTTATATTTTTATTCAAGTCTTTTCTATTTTTGTAATACGCTTTAATCCGCTATTTTTCACTATTCACTCGTTTCTGCTCCATTTCATTCACATTGCTATTTTTACTAGGTTTTTATTAATATTTTATTTTTGCAATATTTATTTATATTTTTTCCACCAACTACCTGCATATCTACTTGTAGTTAATTATATTCCGTAACGAATACAACAAAACCCATTCGGGCAAACGAGTCAATACACAATTTTTTGTTTGTTTGTTTGTACATATGTATGTATATTTGTATGCAAGTATTTTCGTATGTATGTACGTATGTAAGTAGATTTACGTAGCTACGTACACTTGAGAGTTGTTTGTCGACATTTATGCACAAAAATCACTGTCTATATGTATGCATTTAGATATGTACATATGTCTGTGGATTTTATTGTGTTGATGTTGTTAGTGCTCCCGCTGCTGCTGCTGCTCCTCTTTTGGCGCTATGTTGTGTGTTGTGGAGAATCGCGTGGTACTCGCAGATACATTATTATTGTAGCACACGCGAATTGAGACTAAAAAGTTGAAAAGAGATGTGATTTTGTGTAAGCAGCAACAGCAACAGAAAACCCGAAACGCATTGACAGCAGCAGCAGCAACAAAGCGCGACCATGGCATAGAGCGGGAGCATTGCTGAACGTTGGCGTTGACGTTGGCGCTGAGGTTAAAATGTACTATGCGCAGCAACCCATAACAGCAAATGCTACTACAAAACTAAAGGTGAATAGTACTAAACAACAACAACAACAACAACAAGAAAAAGTGCGACGAAAGCAGAGGCCATATAGAACAACAGGAACCAAATGAAATGGCCAAAGTGGAAATGATATGAGGCGATGTGCCTATGCGGCCAATGTGACAGAAGGTGGCCGTTGAATGGACTATATCTACGTACATATGTATGTATGTATGTACATGAATATTTGTGTGATACGATAACAACGAAGCAACGCCGACGACGCATTGACGACGATGACGATGACGTTGACGACGACAACGATAACGAAACGGTTAAAATCCACACACAAGAACCAGAAGCTCAGCAAGAGCAACTACAAAAGTGTTTAATTTTGATTTGAATTATGTACTAGCAGTGCAGAAATAACTACAAAAGCATTTAGCAGCGGAGGTTGAACAACTTTTGGTGTCGATAGCTGTATGTTAAACTTAACGAACGAGTGGAAGTGGAATGACAGAGTGCAGAAATTATGATTTCTTTTTAATGGAAAATTAACTTATTTACATTTTTAGGTTAGGAGTTAATTTCCACACTAAATAAAAATTGATAAAACTCAATCAGCCTCATTGCGAGTGTCGTGTCGAATGCAAGTCGTTTTTCGAGAGCCGAGTCGTATCGAAAAGTGCATGGAATTGTCTAAAAATTAGATACGACTAGTGTATTAAAGTGGGAAAACTTGGGAACACTGGATAGTTTTCGACAGTTTTCGTCGTCTACTTATTTCAGCACGACACTAGGCAATGCCAATGTTGTCGAGTTGCGCATTTTAGTCTAATTTACGACGTACGCAATGACGCTGAATAATCGTCCAACGAAAATTAATTTTCTTTTAATTGTTGTTGTTTTGTTTAAACGTTGGACAAATTTCTGCCCAATTGCTAGTATGACACGTCAAGTCTTGTTTTCACGTCTGCTCGGTTCGTAGGCGAAGGAGGTGAGAAGAGAGGGGGAAAAGTACAACCGTCTCACCTCCTTCGCCTACGAATGAGCAGACTTAAAATCAAGACTTGACTTGTCTGAAAGGGGTCTATCCAAATCTGATAACTAGTCAAGCCTTGAGTAGCGTTGACGTTTTCACTCCGATCGGACTGTTTCACTACTTTTTCTTTTAACCGAACACTACGTTGCTCCCTCTCTAGCTAAAGCACGCTGGTTTTCAGATTATCAGAATTAAATATTTAGTATGAAATGTAAATGAATGACCATGTATGCACATTAGACTGTCCCAAGAATATATGGGAAAAATTCGTTTGCAAATTTTTGATATGCATACCTTCTATATACATATGTGCTTTTTAGCCTAAATAACATATATCTGAAGTTGTATTGCCGTAGGATAAAGGTAATCCGTGCCGACTTTTACTTGAAGTTTTCGTTAGTAACTTGAATTAAGGCTACCAAATCGTTCATGAAAACTTTGGAAATGCGAAAAATTCGATATGTTTCCCATATTTGAACGCATTGCTAGTAAATCAGCATCTTTAAATATTCGATTTAAAAAATTTATGAATGGAAAAAGTGCAGTGGCTTTGTAAAGATTGCAAAACGATATGTTTTCTAGTCGAATAATTTGTGTATGTATGTACATATGTCCTAAAAACTTTATTTTTTAATTGGTCTGGTTGGTTCATACGCCCTGAAGAACATTGAATTATTGGATGCAATGTTATAACAAATTCCGTTCCTTCTTTAAAAAAAATATTTTTCGCAATATTAAATGATCAAAATAAAAAGTTTTAGTATTTGACATGTCCTCTCGGGTTGATTAAGTAACAAATGTGGAAGTACATATTAATTAAACTTTTATATATATTAATTAGACTTTTTTGACATGTTCCAAAAATATAATTGAAAACAAAAGTTATAATTGATCTAGTTTCGAATTCTTCTTTCAATTGATATCCATACATCCATAAATTACCTAAACTTTTGGAAATATATTACGACTTGGCGCTACGCGGTGATCCATTTCGATCTGCGTAGATAGGATGCTGAGTTTCTGTCAAGATTTCCAGCGAGAAAGAGCTTGCACTGCCAAAATAGCATGTGGCAAACCCAACCAAAACCTTTGGAGACTTTTCTCATTTTTTCTGTATTTTTTTTTTTCTTTTATTACGACAATCTTCCAACATTCGAGCGCTAAGTATATTTATGTGTTCACGATTCATAACAGACCTTCAAAGTTTAACGGGCTTATCGAAATTACATTCAGGACCAACATAGTATTCTCTTCGACCCAAGTGATTCAACCCTATTTCGGCGAGTTTTTTCAACATGGCGTATACGTAACTTACACGGACGGCTACAGAAATGTGTACAGGCAAAGAGGCGAGAGGGCCCAAAAGCAATTTCGAAGTAGACTATCAAACCGCTTTTTTATTATTATTTTAAGTGGGGTTTCAATGAAAATATTTCATATGCATACATACTTTTGTACATACATACATACATATGTACACATGCACTAACCAAACAAGGCTTATACACATATGATAACCTTTAGGCGAATAAATACATACCCGACTCGTATGTAGAAACACTTGATGGTTAAACCAAGTGCGGGTGCACTCAAAAGGAGTACCTACTAGTCTGTGTCTGTCGCATGAACCCATGGAAATTAATAATAAAAAAATACTAAAGAGTAAGAGATAAAACAACATGTACAGCTAGTGTTTTGCGATGCAAATGATTTCAGCGAAGTATACATACATACATCCCTATGGAAAAATTGAAAAATTTGCAAAAAAAAAAAGTATACATATGTAGCTACCATTACGGTGGCAAAGGTGTAGCCGGAGGCGAAGGCAGAACAAAACCGAGACAAAGCGAACCGAATAAACGAGCTGTCAAGCTTTAAATAGCGATTGTGGTTACGGTTGTCGTTAATAAATGTTGGTTGTTGTTATGAATACTTTTTTCCATTGTTAATATAGAAGCAGTTACCATTTGGATGTAGACGAGGCTCGTTTTTTTTTTGCAATAAACGTATGTATTCAAATACAGTGGTTGAAAAAATTATAGCCGCACCACATTTTGACAAGTTTTAACATTTTTTTTAGTTATTTAATTTTGGTTCTTTTTTTATAAAAATAATCTAGTAATTTTTAGCAAAAAAAAACCGACTTCAACTCCCATATAAAAAAAATATATATATATATATATATCTCATGATCCGCTGATCGGATCTTAACCAGATTAGTATAGGACCACCTCTGAGACACTACCTTTCCGATGCAAAAAGAATTATCGACGTGGTCCAAAGTTATGCGGTAACATACATAAAAAAAAAAAAAAAATAAATAAATATTCCGACGAACTGATAACCTCCTCCTTTTTTGGAAGTCGGTTAAAAATATAGTTCATTCTCTAACAAAACCCGTGTAAATCCAAGTTTCAAACTCGACAAAAAAAAATCTAAAAAATCAACTTGTACTTTATTCTATATACAGGGTGGTGACCGACCTACCTACCGCAGCAGGTCCATAGTTTGCCTAGTAGTGTGGGCAGTCGCTCTATCTTATCGGAGCCACAAATTAGGATGCTGCCCTGCCGTTGGCCGCAAAAAGTTGTCAATCATTGTTCTGTTAGAAGCCCCAAAAATCGTTTAACTAAAAAAGCTCGAAATTTTTACGAGAGTTTGTTGATTTTTTTTTTTAATATTGCACAAAGTTTCAAACATAGATTTACATGGATTTTGTTAAAAAATTAGCTATATTTTTATAAAAAAATAAGCAAAATTAAATAACAAAAAAAAAATAGATATTAACACTTGTCTAAATGTGGTGCGGCTATAATTTTTTTCACCACTGTACATATGTATGTACATGGATATATGTATATGTACATACTTGTACATAAATGTATTAGCAATAGTTTCTTAGGCAATCTTATTGAGTGGAAAACATATTCCTCAGCAGATAAAGTAAATACTACGCACAACTATACAATCCAATACAATGATGATCCCAGCAAATAAAAAAAAATTAAATGAATAACGAAGACCAGTACTGTTAAATTCGCCGTGATTACAAAAGTGGCGAATATGCTATTGTACATAAATTTAATAAGCACGAAAGCGAAAAAGTAGCAATAGGAGAAACAAAAACTGGCATAAAGCGCAAAGATGACTGAGAAAAAAATATAAAAGAAATTTCAATATAAACAGGGTGACACAGGGATAAGAGTCAGCGACGAAATGCCTATAATGCGGCAAATCCATGCAGAAATGTTCGTACATATGTATGTATGTACACAGATAGCTACATGAGTATGTATGCATGCATGTGTGTATGTACGTTAGAGTGGACCAAAAAAAAATTTCCGAGATAGAGCTTGGGGCACCTTCCAAAATTTTTTCTCTTGCCGAAAGTGGTGCTGGTACCAAACTTTACGTTTCTAAGTATGAGGATGCTCATATTTTACTCTAGAAGTATTGTGCATTTGAAGGTCATTGAACACCCTATATTGGTTACAGTAGAAATTTGAAAGTTGGTATAGATATTACAAATATCAAAAGGAAAGAAACGAAGGGGTGCCCCGTTTTCTATGATGAATTTTTTCTCCCAATACAAAAATTGTACATACATATATTAGAATGCCTCAATAAAAAAAGTCGCAAGACTTTGCTACAGGAATCATAAAATTTATTATATTTTAAGACTTCCGCCAAAATATTTTGAAACACATTAACATTTGCATATGTAAGCTGAGCCGATTGCAAATATCTCCAACAATCTAATTTTTATTCCGTATATATAATTAAAAAAAAAAAAAGAAGAAAATTATGCAGACCTTCTAAGCTTAAACTCTTCTATCATCTGAAGTGATTTTTTGAGAAAAATATTTTTTTTAACTAATTTCATTTATAAAAACAATCGATTTTGGAGGCATTTTAAAATCGGTGCAGCTCACGTTACTCTTAATATTTTTGTAAAATATTTAAGGAGCAGTCTCAAAATATAATAGATTTAGTATTTCTGGTGGAAAACCCGTACCGATTTATTTATTTATTTTTTTGTATGGGAAGTGATGCACCCTAATTTATAGGCATCTGCTATATGTAGTTATTAGTATGCCTCCGCCCGACGCGACATTCGAATGCTTAGACAAACCTGCTGGACAGTCGTCAGTTTGTCAAGTTGCCAGCGAGTTAGTCAGCCAAGTAGCCAACTCGTTCCAGTCTTTCCAACCGATTGCCAGTCTCAATGGAGCACGAGAGTAAATATGAGGCTGTTGGTGAGCCGGTTGGCATTAAAATGTGGTGTAGATAACGTTTAAGTGGATGGATGACGCTTCTGTCACCGCGACAGCCGGTCCATATGTACATTTGTATGTACGTTTGTTCAACGACAACAAAAACAACAGCAGCAACGAATTATTATAAGAAATACCTACTAGAAAATAGCATTCGCACTCGCAAAATTATTATACACAAATTGACGTTGAATACAAAATTTAACTACAAACTTATACTTATACCTATGTATACATATGTATGTATATAAATGTACATATAGATACCAACGCCATAAATGCAAAAAAAATGGCATATGAAAAGTACTTGTGTATCTACAAAAATAAGTATTTGCTTGACTAAACTGACAGACGTTTGTACGCCGCCTGTCGTTTAGTGCGTCTGACCAATGTGTTACTTTGAACACACCATCATACATATTAATGTTCATACAATTGTGCACATATCAGAAATATGAATAAACAAATGTATGCATACAAATGAAAGTACATATGAACATATATAATATTGCATACTAGGCTGGATCGCGAATTATGTTTGAAATTTATTTAGAAAGTACATATTCAAGAGCTGGCCAAGTGGCTGAAAGTTTATTCTCTGTTGCCACTCGACAGGCTATGGCTAAGCTTCAAGTGTATTTTCTGCGACTAAAAAAGGCTTCACATAAGAACTAAGCTAAATATTAATTTTTAATAAAATACTTTTTACACAAATTCCAAGACGAGAGGTGTGGTTAAAAGCTTTTTTTTTATGGAATCCGGTGCGGTCTAGTGTACACACGTTTGCATATCCAAATACCTACATACATATGCACATAGTATGTATCTATTTTTTTTTCAGTATATGCAGTCAGCTCAACAACAATGACAATTTGAACTTATTGCAATAATAAAGATAAAAGTAAAAATAAGGCAAACAAAAAACATTAAAAAATAAAAATGTGTATACTAATGAAAAAATGCGAAAAATTAAGTCACATTCCAATATGGCGTTGGTTTTACAATTTTCGCTTAATTTTTGTTGACTTTCGCCCGTTCTACTCTCGTCGTTTGCCCACCGCCCGAGGAAAGGCAATTCATATGAAAGTTCTATTGCAAAAACGCTAGACCCGTGTACGTTTGAGTACATAGTACCTACGAGTATGTACATACATACATACATATGTATGTATACATATATGTGAATACGAGAAGGCATATAGAAGTATATATCGCTACAGAAAGGTGAAAAGGTGCCAAGTCAATTTTATTATTTTTTTTTTAATTTAGTTTTAGATGAATGACTGATAATGCGAAATTACATCGATTTTTCGTCTCTCCTGAATAATTTAAAAAAATGGTATTAGCACCTTTTCACCTTTAGGTAACAATATATTAATTGTAGATATGCAAAATAAATTTGTACAATTAAAAAATTTTTATTTTTTTTTTTGCAAATACATATATATGTTCACAAGTGTTATATCACCTCTGAAATTTGTTAATCATCTCTGGATTTCTTTGTGGAGAATTTATTGCCAGATATATATATAAATACATATTTGTCTACATAAATGCTTATATGTACATATATACATAATATATGAATACTTTAAACTTTTATTGTTGTTTGTTTGTTATCGCTAAGTACTATACCTACAACATATCGACACCTGAGTAGAAGATGGACATATTTCGGCAGCCAGTTCGAAAACGCCCTATCCCAGCAAACTTTTCAATAACTCTCTACTTCAGAATTTGATTGAAGAACACCTTATTTCAGAATTTTATTAAAAAGCACCCTATCTCAGAATTTGATTGCAGTACGCTCTATCTCAGAATTCTGTTCAAAAACGCTCCATTTCAGCTGCCGATTCAAAAACACCCTATCTCAGCACATTTTCAATACATTTTCATTTGTGAATTCCGAGGTAGTGTTCTGATAAAAAAAAAATACATACAGTGGTCAAACCGAACCACTTTTTGTCAAGTTTTAACGTATTATTTTTGTTGTTATTTAATCTTGGTTATTTTGTTTATAAAAATATAGTTCATTCTTTAACAAAACCCGTGTAAATCGAAGTTTCCAACTTTGTGCAATACTAAAAAAATTCAACAAACTTTCGTACAAATTTCGATCTTTTTTAAGAATTCTAAAAAATCCACCGTAATTTTTAGCCATTTGAAACTTGTACTTTGCAAACTGCATACTCAGCGTCTAATTAAAAACTCGAAATTTTCACGAAAATTAGTTTTTTTTTTTTTTTTTGATTGCTAAATATTTATAGCAGTGTCACTCGATTGGTACATTTATACAGATTTGTGCATTTTTATATTGGGCTATTGGTACAAAATAAAAAAATTGGGACAATTATTTTTTTTTTTTCGTAGTAAAAAAATTGGTACCATACAGCAATCTTCTATTGAAAAATTTCAACGAATTATTTTTTGTGATTGGGATAAAGAAAAATATTTGGGTATTCACACAATTGGGATACGGTTTGCAACAAATTACGGCAAATACCCAATTGTATTTATACGGATGTTGTTAAAGATCGAACTATAAAAAACTAACCAAAATTAAATAACAACAAAAATATTTTAAAACTTGTCAAAATTTGATGCGGCCTTCTCCATATAACACATGATCGAAAAATTTTTTTTATAAAAAAAAATCTAAAAAATCAACGGTAATCTTTAACGACTTGACGAAAATTTTCTAAATATTCTGAATAAAAATTTGGAAATTTTGATAATAATTTTATGAAGCTTGATTAATTTTTTTTGCAATTTTTGCAAGCTTTGAAACTCTTATTATTGTGGTTTCTGTTACAGATTGAATATATTTTAAACGGAAATGATTAAAAATAAACATAAATTTGCAAACAATATCATTTTGAATTTTGTTTCTAATTAGTTGAACGCAGTTGTATATATGTGTCTCTTATTCGACTTTATCGGTTCTGTTCACTATGAATTAATATACAAATATGAATTACTTGATATGCTAAATTACCACAACACCGTCTTGATAAGAACTATCTATTTACAGCCGACATTCTGTGGTTTCTATTATGGGAACATTACTAGATAATACTATCGATAGACGACAATGTCAAGAAAAGAGCTTGTGGCGAACGACTTCAGCTTGTCGAAAATATTTATCAAATTTAGCCAATACAAGTACTACACACACTTGTGGTCAGCTGATTAAATGAAGTGACATTTTGACTCGTTTTTGCTTTTTTCGTTTGTTTATTTCATGTCTGTAGTTTTATTCAACAGTTTTATGGAGCTTGAGACCGTTTCTAATGCAAAATGTTGTGGAAAAACATTCTAGCACGGTTTAAACTTCGTACAGAAATAATTTTTATAATTCTTCTACAACAAATATTGCCAATTGCACCAAAAAATTAAAAAAAAAAAAAATTTATTCAGAACAAAGTATGCTCGACAATTTCTTTTATTTGGAAGAAAGCCAGCAAAAGAAGAACATCGCGAGCATTTTGAAACTAAAACTGAATAGGCTATAAAAATCAAAATTTTAAAATTGTTGAGTGTAATTGGTAAAGTTTGTAGAATTTTTATAATTTTTGCACGAAGTTTGAAATGTCGATTTATATGATGCTGTTTATGTAATTTGCTAGACTTTTATAAAACAAAAATTAAATAAACAAAAGAAAAATAACCAAAACTAGAGAAAATGTCACTTAACTTAATCAGCTGACCAGAAGGATATGTACATATATGCATGCTTAGATGCTCGAAATAGGAAATCAAGTATGCTGATCACGAAAAGATATCCAAATTATTGTAACAGAACATATGCGTCGTGCATATAAAATAGGTTCCGCACATAAAAATCTAAAATGTAAGTGCATGTGCATGTGTGTATACTTTTCTACTTTCCTTAATGGAAAATCACCAAGCGGGCATATGTACATGTCGTACATATAAAACACTTATTCATACATACATACGTATGTATGTACATACATAAATATGTATGTTTATCTCGACTCAACACTCATACAAAATACATAATTAGGCTAGCAATAATAAATAACGAATAATTTCCGGTTCAGTGGCCTTCCAAATAAAGTTAAGCATTCATTTAAACAAATACATAAATTGTTTATTTTTAGCTTGAGCGGAGTGAGATCGATAGGCAAATATTTAGTAGATCGTACTTGTAATATAAAAATAAATAATGAAAAACTAAAGTTGTTAAACAATTTGTCGCTCTGCTTAAATATTTATTCTGCAATTACAAACAATTTTTTTTTTTAATATATTTTAATCTTATTTTGCTAGAGCTAATTAAAATAAAATAAACGCCAGCCAAGATCGAGCGCATGATCGGCTATCATGCACGCACTCATCATCTATTCGCATTTATGTACATACAGTCCGCGACAAAATGGTAGCACCTCCACATTTTAAGCAGTTTTAATTAATTTTTTTTTGTTTGTTTAACTTTCACCAGCAATTTAAATGAAAAATTATGTTTTCTCTTCTTTCAGTTTTTATATTAAATTAAAATAAAAAAATCAGTTTTCAATTAAATCGCTATTTACCATTATACCGTTTTTCAAACTTTGAAAAAAATTAAAAAAAAAATTAAAAATCTATAAAATTTCATTTAAAACCCATGATTTTTGATTTTAGTATAATAAAGTACAACTTTGCAGCTGCTTAAGAAATCGTGTTGATTTTTGATATGTTCACTGTCTTCAATATTAAAAATTACTTGTGTAGAAGAAAATGCAAACTTGCACTTTATTTTACTAAAATTTAATCTATATATATAAAATTAAGTGGCAAAACTTCCTGTTCGCATACTCCTCCTAGACGGCTTGCCCGATATCAAAGAAATTTTCAGGGGTGATTGGGGTCTGCGTGGAGGGTGCACATAAGAAATTTCATGTGTGTATCTTTGCACGTTTTGCAAAAACAAAAAAAAAAAAAAAAATTAATTCTGTTTGGCTTTACGTGTTTTTTCGGATTTCTATCATTCCTAGACGGCTTGCCCGATTTCAATGAAATTTTCAGGGGTGATTGGGGTCTGTGTGGAGGGTGCACATAAGAAATTTCATGTGTGTATTTTTGCACGTTTTGCAAAAACAAAAAAAACAAAAAATTAATTTTGTTTGACTTTACGTGTTTTTTTCGGATTTCTATCATTCCTAGACGGCTTGCCCGATTTCAATGAAATTTTCAGGAGTGATTGGGGTCTGTGTGGAGGGTGCACATAAAATGAAATTTTCAGAAGTGATTGGGGTCTGTGTGGAGGGTGCACATAATAAATTTAATGTGTGTATCATTGCACGTTTTGCAATTAATTCTGTTTGGCTTTACGTGTTTTTTTGGATTTTTATTATTGTTTTGCCGCAAGATTGGCAGTCCTGCCTTTTACTAATAAATAAACAGAAAAAGCTGGCGAATGTTTACAATTATTAAAAAACATTGATAAAGTCATCTCAGCGGAAATTCCAGATGAAGCAATCGACCCACAATTGTTCGGCGTTGTAACAAAAAATATGATTGAATTAGCACACGTTTGAGGAAAGGGTGCGATAGTAGACTCCAGTTATAAAATTATAAATTAAATTTCCAAAAGAAAGTGTGTACTTTACATATTTTCTAATTACCTTCGAAAAGATATTAATTAACACCCACACTCAAAAAAGTAAACAATGCTTCATATATCGAATATTTTTTTTAAATCTTACTTCATAAAGCTCTTTAAATATATTGTATAAATGAGGTCATACGAGTTTTGGGAGAGGGTTACAACACAAAAATACATTTATGGCGCAGCGAAGCACGCCGGGTAATTGCTAGTAGGCTATAAAACTGCAAGCTAAAAATTTTTCTAGAAATTCTAAATAAAAACCTTGGAATTTTGATGAATCTTTATTGAATTTTTCTAGTTTTTGAATTTTGGTTTTATATGGTTTTTCTGAGATATACTTTTATAAACAATTAAAGCACTTAAAAAAAGAAAAATGATAACTGGTCGAAATATTGCGGTGGCTATCTTTTGTCGCGTGCTGTACATATTTACGATTATAAAGTAAATAGTAAGTATACACTTGTTTCATTTTGGCTACGCTTTGTATATATATTTTTTATACACTAATAAGTATGTATGTAAATTTATATTATCTGTAATGACAGCTCTTTGGCATGCATTGTAAATTTTCTTTCGCATTGCAACTGCATACGCGAATAATTTAAAATATCTCATCGACCTGACATGCATACCTAATTAGGTGTTTAATGCATTCAAAACATCTGACATACGCGAGATTACGCGATAGAAGTCGAAAACTGCGCTGTACCGTGAGTAGTGAGATCGTTGGCGAAAGGAAGATAAAACAAATTAACAGCGATAAGCTATAGACTCTTTTTTTACAGAAAACTGGTACTGGCATTCGATTTAGACTAAATTTTACACATATCGTAATTTCATACTACAACTGATATTTAAAAAAAAAAAAAAAATAAATTCGGAAAAATGATGGGCGTGGCAAAGATCGCTACTTCAGCAGATTTGGGCCAACAAAATTTCTATAAATTCACTATTTTTTATTTAATTTACAAAAATAATATCATTAAAAAATAATAAAACAAGCTATCTATCCGCTTTACGATCTTAATAACTTCTGATACAAAATGTATTTTGAAATGACACTGATTTTGGATTTCCAAAATTACGAACCATATTCTGAAATTTCTTTTTGTGTTCAGTAGCGGCTGGCCACGGTAGGACCCAGTTTCAATTACGGTTCCCTGCAACATACAAAACAAGTTTTTTTCAAACTGCAATCGCTTCTCGCAATTAATGGCAAACCCTGAAGTGTATTTCAGCCATGAAACAGTTTCTCATAAAAAAAAACCATTGCCAGTCGGCGTAAAAATGTAGGTTGATCCATTTGTGTTATCTAAAACCTAAAATTGGCCACAAATCGGTGAAACACGTTCAAATGCATAGAAAAAATTACGATATTCAGCAAGCGTATTTCCTTTTTAAGCGACTTCAAAAAAATGAGGAGGTTATCAGTTCATCGGAATATTTTTTTTATGTATGTTACCGCATAACTTTGGACCACGTTAACCGATTTCGACAATTCTTTTTTTCATCGGAAGGTGGAACCTCAAGGGTGGTCCCATACTAATTTTGTTTAGATTCGACAATTAGCGATAATCTTAAATTTTTATATGAGAATTAAAGTCGGTTTTGTTTTTTGCTTACTTAAAAATTACTTGTTAATGTCAATATTTCCTAGATGGACTTCACTTGGACTTCACTTGGTTAAACATATTATTAAAAAGGAATAAGCTTCCCTTATAAATATTATATTTTCATTCGGCTGCTCTTACATGGGCATCTTAGGCTACACCTATGGCCAGAAAGAAATCGTTAAAATACTAATTGGGAAATATTGCTTTAAACGGAAAATTACCTATCTCGAGATAAGTTTTTTTTTTTTTACTAAAATGTTACAGATATACATAAGTATTAAGCAGGGATCACACTTTGTACATTTTGGCAGTCACAGAATGGTTTTGTCAGCTCAACAACAACTTTCCAAACAACACCACTCTGTAACCGTGAAAATGTACAAATCTGTACAAATGTGCAAATCGTGTGATCCCTTCTTTACGTTTAAAAACTGTATTACAAATAAAAAAAAAGTTATGAATAAAACTCGCTTTTGGATAAAGAGCTGTCTGCAGCTGTCAAAAAAACAAAAAATTAATATAATATGACGCACAAAAAATTAAAAAGAAATTTACTTCTATCAAAATATCTGAAATCAGTATGCAGACCTCAAAAAAAATTTTGCTCTATACATATTTACTTCTTGAGGAAAAGTTACAGCAACAGCAACGTACTTTTTCTAGCAATAGAAATAATGACAAACTAATTGTAAGACGTGCCAAAGACAACTAATTTGATGACGTTAAATAAGATACTCTTCTATCACCTTTCAAACTGGGTTATAATTATGAATTTTAAAATAAAAGTATTTTTTCCCGACCTAGCCTAATATATGTACATACATATGTCCTATACCGAACAAAAATATACCCCAATTTTTTTTTTTTTTTTTTTGAAATCAAAAAATATTTTTAGAGGTCGCTCAAAGCGCTCAAAGTTTTTCATGTATTTTACATGGGGGGAAACCACTTTACATAGAAATGGTATCGAATTCTTGAAAATCAATATTTTTCGACCGGAAAACTCTGTTTCTCTTCAGGAGATTCCCAATAATAATACCCAGTTTTTTCATGGGTACTATATTTTATAGGTCCGCCAAAACCCGAATAAAATGCCAGAAAATGCAATGGGGGAACCAATAAAAAATCTTTAATATTAAAAAATGGTTAAATAAACAATTGGGTACTAATATTGGAAGTCTCATGAAGAGAACCATTGTTTTCCGATCGAAAAATATTGATTTTCAAGAATTCCGTACAATTTCAACGAAAAGTTGTTTTTCACCCATATAAAATACATGAGGGGTATTCTCTGAGTCTTGCAAAGCCCTTGCATGGTGCACAGATTGCACGTATTGCACGGTAAAAACCGGTTTTCGTATGGGACAGCTTTGCAAACCGTGCAATCCGTGCACCGTGCAAGGGCTTTGCAAGACTCAGAGAATACCCCTATGGTATATTTGTTTTCGATATAGAACAATCCTCTGGGCCTGGCAGCCATGTCAACCTAACCTAACCTAACTATAGAACAATCCTAGGCGGTGAGAGCATTAAAATTCCGACTTTACTTATTTTTCACCACCCTAATGTGCATTCATATGCATTGTGTGCAAGTAAGTACGTTGTTTATACCACACTAGTTTTGTATTATTCTATACCTAGAGATGGTATTTACTGAATTTACTTCTCGTCGCTGCTATATTTAGGACCGAAATTCTCTTTGTTTTGATGGCAGGCACAATTTGTTGCGATTAGAAACTTGGCTGTTAGAATCAGAAGCAGGCGAACAGAATCAAATAGATGATCGATAGGTAGTGGAAGTGTGCAAAACGTATTTATGTATGCAAAATACTTGTATATTGTATACTATGTGTTCATATACGTACATTGGGTAATACATATATATATATATGCATGCAAGTACAAATATGCGCATAAATTTGTTTATCAAACGAGCAATTTGATAATTTTAGATACTGAAATGAATGCGAATTTTGAAGAATTAACCAAAATTTAGAAATAAGAAGTGAAGAGCAACAATAAATTATACTATATATTGTATACATACATATATATAAATAGTACATACATATTTGTACAATATCGAAAGTGTTAAAAACACTGTAAAATGTGACAATAGAGAAGCGATAGAGTCTGTCGTGCTGAATGACGATATTCCGTTGAAGATCGGACGGGTGTTTGTAGGTACATATGTATGTACATACATATGGTCTTATTTTCATTGCTAATTTGTATAGTTTGCAATTTAAACAAAGGCAATGATATCACTTCGTGTTTGTAAGAATGTACATGCACATGTATATTTGTATGTATGTATTTCTATATGTTTATAAGTATTCACCACTTTTTAATATACGTGTATGTACTTATGTGTGATATTGGAATGCGAGCAAAGCAAAATAGGCAATAGTGAGGGGGAGAGAAAGGTGTGTAGAGGCACTAAAATAAATGTACATATGTATTTACAAACATAAATATGTATGTACCTACAACATATTTATAATTTACTGAGGTGAGTTTGGGCACATTATGCCAACATCACAGTCGCATCAGTCAGTACGTTTGTATGTGCATATGTATGTACATAAATACAAATTTTTATGCGCAAAATACACTTATGTATGTACATACAAACCCACACATACTTATGTGTACATATGTACAAATGAAGAGCATGGAAAAGACAAAGTGAAAAGATACACGAATAATCGATTTTTATTTTTTGCAGCTTTAGTGCAGGTTTAAAAAGAAGATGTGCACTAACAAAGACACCAAATCTGCAGAAAACAAAATGAAGTACCTAGTCATATAAATATGTAAATATGTGTGTACGTACTATATACAGGGTAATCCTAAACTGCGTACAAATGTTTTTGCGAGGAAATCAAATATATACTCGCCGTAACTCAGTATACAAGCCCTAGGGAAAAAAATGTCCCAATTATTATTATTTTTTTTTTGGTTTTGGTCCAAGGAATACGTATGCCAAATATTTGTACGGAGTTTTGGATCACCCTGTGAAACACCTTCTGTATATTCATACATATGTAAGTACTTCTGTGTATACATTATTGACGAATAAGTTTGAAAACGAATACAGCATCAGAAACTTCGTCAAATAATCATTAAAAAACATTAACAAAAAAATAAACAAAAATATAAAAAAAAATAAAAAATAAACAAAAAAAATGAACAAAACAATAATAAAAAATAAACAAAATTTAAAACAAAATTATTAAGTAAGTAATTTAAAAACAATTTATTTAGAAACAAGCTAAATTGCTGACTTTGTAAACAAACTATAAAAATTCCAAAAATTTTTCAATTCAATTCCATGACTTTTAATTTTATTTTTTAGAATAATTTTTGGCTTGCAGTTTTATAGCTTATTAAATTCTAGTATAATAAAGTGCAAGTTTTAAGTTGCTAAAAAATGGCATTGATTTTTAATATTTTTTTGCGTCCATAAAAAGGAATTTTTTATATGGAAAAGAGTGCATAGCTTGTAAAAAATAAAATACAATTAAATAAAACACAAAAAAATTATAAAAATCAATAGCAATTTAAACATAAAAAAGTTAAATAAATAAAAACAACAAAAAAGAACACGAAATGAAATGAAAAAGAAAAAAATTTTAAGTAAAGAGATTTACAAAGAAAAAAACAAAGCAAAAGTATTTCACTATAGGGTTCTAATTTCATCAAAAGCTTTAATATACACCCCTTTTCGCTTGAATAGGCACATTATCTTTTTTCCAAGGGTCCGGCCAATGTCTTTACTTTAAGACATCGAAGAAGTTTCGTTTCAGTTTCATTTTAAAAAATTATCGATTTTGAAGAAAAATTTAAGAAATTGGTGAAAAAGAATAAAATACGCCACAATAAAATTTACAAAAAAAAAGATTAAAGTACTTGCTCTACTTCGATTTTTATCTAGCTTTTTACGAAAAATCTGCTTATGTTTTGATTCACTTGAGCACAGTGGCTTTAAAATGAGGAAAGGATTACATTGAAACAGAGAAGCAAAGTATTTACTTTAATCTCCCTATTTAATACTATTAGCATTGTATGTAAAAGCTCTCAAGAAAAACGAAAAGTAATATATATCTAAATGACGTTCAAAAAAGGAAAAAAAAATTCTTGAATCCGTTTAAACCTTAGAAATAATGAAAATATTTCTTCAGATTTTTCCTGAAAGCTGTATACTAAGTTTTAATGCCGATGTAAGGACTGTTCTGGGGATCCTTTCAATAATTCACGCATATCTCGCTCCTTTCCACTTTCATCGCCGGAGAGAAAGACTGTCACAGTCATCAAATGGCTTGTCTGTAAAACACTAAAGTTTTTTTTCACAACTTCCACTTCATCCACCATCCAAGACATCTGAAGCGAGTAAAATTCCAGTTGTGATTCTTTAAGTTGTCCATTTAGTTTTCTGAAATGTTCTGACTTCTAGAGTTTAGATCTATTCGTAATTTATATTACCGTGGCATTAAACTTAAATTTTGTAACCGGCAAATAAAGTTGAAACGGGAATTTTTGTTAATAAAATAGTCGGAAATTTTCAGAATAAATAGGTATGTTATACCAGATTTCCACTGAGCATTAAATGGCAAAATCAAAATGGTACACATTTTTCGTCACTTCAATAACTAGTGGAAATTCGGCATTACTTTTGTAAAAGTACGAAATACGATTTGTACATTTGGCAGTCACAGAGTTGTTTAAAAATTTATATCGAGAATGAGTTAATCTCTATAACAAAATTTCCAAACAACAGCACTCTGTATCGGTGAAAATGTATACATCTGTACAAATGTAAAAATTGTGAGATCCCTGCTTTATACCTGATTTCCACTAGGCATTGGAATTACAAAAATGACGATACATTTTTTACATTAAAAAAACTGCAGTTGGTAACAAATTTAATGTTTATTCCGCGTAGTGTATTTTATTGCTGTAAGCTGAATAAAAAATATAACCACTTAACCAGACAGGTGTGAACTCCCATAATTACTTTCATTTTTAACCGGTTTTTTTAATGCACAAATTTAATGTCCAGTGGAGATTCAGCTTTAGAAAAAAATTTATTCTTTTTGAAAACTTCGAACCCATGCTAAAGGGATACAGATAATTCAGTAAATCAACAAAAAAGGGAAAGTAAAAAAAAAAATTACTTTACAAAATCTACAGCAACATAAATCAGCATACATTTGGATAAAAGCAATACTAACCAAAGTCCAACATGGTACATATAAGTATGTAAATATGTATGTATTTAAAAAAATACAAAACGCTTTTATTATTGGTCCGATGCGTTATTGTTGAGCATGAGCTGGTGTTGAGTTTATTTTCGCTGCTGCTTTCCTCATTCTACACCTACTGTCCATTCTCGATGATATGTATGCAAAAGCTGGAATATTCTAGAAAACATTTTTCCCGAAAAGGTGAAGAAGTATGTAAGTAGTAAGTAGCACAAATGGTAGCATCAACAACAACAAAAATAATAATATCAGTACAGAAGATTGTGTTGAGAGCAACATGCCAGGGCAGGCCCACAACCAGTCTCCGCGCAAAAATTGGTAGCTACTAGCTAGATTGAGTTGGACGCACGCGAAAGCATTCGATTGTGGAGTGGGTTGTGAGGCTGAAGCTGAGGAGAAAATTTTTTGTTGGACTTGAAGTGGGAATTGGATGTTTGAGACAGAAGGCTGGAATATGGTTGTTGAGTGCTGGATGCTGTGCCGTGCTATGCCTCGAACTGCGATTATGTATGAATGTTGTTGTTGCTGCTGCTGCTACTGCTGCTGATGATGATGCTAGAAAAGTAATTGAACTTTCCAACAGCTGTCGTGTAGCATACAAAACGAGCAACGAGGCAAACTGAACCGAACCAAAGCGGACATAAAATTTTTACTGACAAAATGCACATACATACATACTTAGAAACATATTTATAAACACGCATACATATGTATGTATGTACCTATGTAAAATATGTATGTATATAATTGCATGCGATTAATGTAGGTAGTAGCTATATTTCTATTATTATGTTCACAAGTGTAAATGTGCATATACAAATATGTATCTATGAGTGTACATATGTATGTGCTAACCTAGGTTAAACTGATACCTCTGACTGCAGAATTGCATAAATAAGAAGTGCTTGTATGCAAAAAGTTTCCCCATACCAATGTTGGATAATTTTCAGTAAACTTTTTTAAGGAAGAAGGCCACTTTCAAATTTACTGTAGATTTATTTTCATTTAAGATAAATATTAAAGTGAAATATTCCATCCATACTTGACTTCAAATAGTTTGAGAAATTTCACACTTAAGCACTTTGTTTTAAACAGTACCAAAAGTGAAAAAATTAATAAATAGCAGAAGTGTCAAAAAAAAATTAATTTTGATGTAGAGAAAAATTCATAGATTTATATCAGCGCATGTGCATCTCAGCTACTTGTGTATGTAACTATGCATGTATGTACGTATGTAACTAGCGAGCAGCTTTAAAAATGCACAAAAATGTATAAATGTATGTACATATATTTACTCAAGTAAGCACCCAACGATGATGGCAATATTGTGTGGGTGAAAGTTGCATAAATGCAAACAAAAAAAGTTCACGTACAACAATAACAGCAATGAATTTAAAATTATAACAAACAAACAAAACAAATGAAAAAAGGAAAGAAATGAAACCGTGCAATTTTGCACACAAAAAACGAACGTCTGTACATCAACCGAGTAACCGACCAACCTTCAGTTAAAGGTATCGGCGAAAATGTAAAATACGTAATGGAAAAAATTAAAGGAAAATTGTATTAAATCAGCAAAAATATATTAAAATGAATTTCCGCGCTACGGAAGTCAAACCTCTGTTGATTCATTTCTTAATCGTTCCATAATTAATATTTATTTGTGAGCCGATTCGCTAAGCTAAGGGGGTGGAGCATTAAAATTTCGACTTTACTGTTTTGGGCCACCCTGGTATTGCTTAAAGTATTCGATAAAAATTACTTCTCCATTTCCAAGACCATTAAAATTAGATATAACCAACGTCCTTCAGTAAATACCACTTAAATATAAAGATAAACATAAACATAAACAAAAACATAAACATAAACATAAACATAAACATAAACATAAAGATAAAGATAAAGATAAAGATAAAGATAAAGATAAATATAAAGATAAAGATAAAGATAAAGATAAATATAAAGATAAAGATAAAGATAAAGATAAAGATAAAGATAAAGATAAA
>NW_023458556.1:26030220-26074325 GCF_013731165.1 Rhagoletis pomonella
TAAAGATAAAGATAAAGATAAAGATAAAGATAAAGATAAAGATAAAGGTAAAGATAAATATAACGATAAAGACAGGGAGAGAGAAAAATATGATGTAAAGATAGATATAAATATAAATATATATATAGATATAGATATATAGATATAGATATAGATATAGATATAGATATAGATATAGATATATGTAGATATAGATATAAATATAGATATAGATATAGATATAGATATAGATATAGATATAGATAGATATAGATATAGACAGGGGCAGATAAAATTATAAGGAGACAAAGATAAAGATAAAACTGAAAATTAAGATATGTTATGTCATGATGTTATGTTGCCCACCTCACTTAAACACAATCGTTTTTACCTCATATCACCTGAACTCAACACACCTCACTTCACCTAATATACACGCTCGTCCAATATTTTCAAGAATATCAAATGTTTGATTTCAACCAAAAACCGAAAACTTTAATATTTATTTCGAACAATTTTTAATAAAAAAATTTCAAAATTTTTTTCTTTTCTTAAATATGGTAATACCGTTAACCAAAAACCGAAGCACCGTTTATAAAAGTAAATATTGGTTTCGAAAAATTTCCTACTTTTTTTCTTTTCTTAAATGGTAATACCGTGTTCTTTTTACAAAATATATATAGCGAAAGACATAAATTATCCATGTTTTTATATATATTTTTAGGGTTCTTATTGAATAAAAACAATTTTTAACAAAAAAAAAATGCCCAATTATTTTTCTTTTCTTAAATTTGCTAACACCATTATTTAAAAAGTATTGCATATAACATAAGTTATCCATGTTTTTATATATATTTTTTGGATGGTTATTGTCTAAAACAAAAATTCAGTTTTTTTTTGTAATTCCCGAACCGTTGAACAATAGAAAAAATTCTTGAATATTGCGCTAAGTAAAGTAATTATGCAAAAAAATAAAAGTTTCCATGGACAAAAATTAAAACTTCCTTTGATTTTTTTTAAATATTTTCCAACAGATTAATAAAATGTAATCATTTAAAAAGAGATTACTACCGAAATAGAGAAAATTGGGGCATATTTAAATTCTTGTCGTTTTCCTCTTTTCAATGGAATGACCCTAATAATAATAAGTGAGCATCAGATCAAGGTGCAGGGATGCTGTCGAGAGTACTAACTTTATTTTGAGCCTAAGGAAGGTCCTATCACAATTTGCTTTTTTGCCAGAGCTTCTCAAATATTGCAAAAACGCGATTTTTTGACACTTTGACCTCGTTTTTCTCCAAATCTAGAGCTAATGAAAACTTTATACGATTACGAATTCGTAATCAGCATAAAAAAGTCGATCAAAAATGGTTTTAACATTTGCCGTAACAAAGTTTGTCATCCATTTTTGTTGGCCTGTGTTATCATATTGCCAATGTCAACTTCAAAGAATTTTTATAAGGGCGCACTAAACATATTTATCTTTATATGTATGTACGTAAACAACAGTCAATACATACACACATACAAACAAATGCGACAATTTGCGTCATTGCAAAATCGCGTTTTTTCTATAGCGCTGACGCTAAGCTATTCGAATTTGTTGGATAAAAACATGTCGAAAATAAATAAAATAGTATTCCATTTATTTACTTGTACATATGTATATGTATATAAATGGCTGAGTAAGCAGAAAAAAATTATAATAATGATCGAATGTAGGCAAGGAAATGCAGTAAATTGTGCTAGAAAATTCAATTTGATGGCACATCATGAAACAGGCTAATAAACATTCAAATCTTGAAAAGAAAATTGAAATATGTAGATATACTTAAATACATTTTTAAATAAAATCAAACAATTACGCATGTATGTATGTATGTATGCCTTCAATGCCTTCAGTTTTGTATAAATAACCAGATCCCAACGCGAAATTGTATTTAAATGAAAGCCTAAAAATATATACATACATATGTACCAAAACAAGTAAAAATAATTACTCATGTTCAAATACTTGCGTATATAACGTATACGTCCCGTAGCACCATATGCAGTCATCTAACACTCTTACACTCTTAAAACTTCACAGATATGTTTTATTTGAGGCCAACGTTGTCCATTGGTTCTAATATGAACATTCTATTTGAAAACTTCCAAAGTTATTAAAAAACAATAATTATGATTTTTTCGAGTGGCAATGCAAAATTAGTAATTTCAGTACCTTTTCGCCTCAATAAACGTTTTAAGGCTAAAATTGTTCAAATACTTGATTTATTTTCTATTGTAATTGTTTCTGGAACTATATTGATTGAAAAAAAAAATCCGAAGTGTCCTAGCGTTTTTTTTTCTGCCGAAGAAGGGAATGGCACTAAAAAAAACGACTCGTGATATTTGCTCATATATATCTGTGTTCATATGGAAAAGTAGCTTATGTCGAAAGGCTGGCTTTAGTATAAATCGGCATTCGCAGCATACTCACTGGCGCTGAGCCGTTGAAGAACTTTTGGCAAATAAACGTGCAAAAAGTAGTTCCGATACTAGCAAGTCAATATTCTTATTAAGTCTCATCAAAGATCGTTTAAAGAATATAGGGAATGCCGCATTATACTAAAGCCATCCTTTCGAAATAAGCTACTTTTCCATATGAACACAGATATATAGGGTGTTAGCAACTGCTGGGAATTTACATACCCTTCAGGGTGCATTGTATTGAAATACATATTTAAATTTGAAAAGGTAGGAAAATAAATACATATATATTTTTTTTAACTTGCGCTTGTTTTACTAGAATTTAAAAACCAATCTATCTGCGTACACAAAATTTTTCCAAAAATTCTGATTAAAATGTTCAAAATTTAGACGAAATTTTGTAAGTTCTATAAAGTTTGAAAGCTTCACTTACGTAGCTTCGATTAAAGCATGAACCATATTTTTATAAAAGAAAATAACAAAAAAATTTTAACTTGAAAAATATTGCAAATATTAAACAAACGTACATATGTATGTACGTAGTAAGAGCGTCCGAAGGCCAACATTTAGGCGCCCTAAATTAGCTATAGATGCTATGTATGTTGTATTGTGGAACGATTTTCCGTCATCTCTTGTCATATTTGGTTTGGAAACAAACCGGTTTCGGCGTTGTGCCATCTTCAGGGTCATCTTTCGTATTTACGAAAATAATTTTAATTGTGTTTAATGGGTGACAATGGCGGCTAAACTTATCTAAATACATTTTATGATCCAAATCCTACTTTCGTACTGAAAAAAGTGTATACGCGTAGAATGTCCGTAACGCAGGAGGTGCCCATGCAAATTTTGAAAATCATGATACAATTCTACAATTTCGATGCTACATTGCATACATACATGCAATCGATTTTCGCACAAGTTGTAGCTTTCGTCGCTGCAGTATTCACCTAATATATTTGGCTAAACCCATCTAAACTACACAACTAAAAGTCGGCGACAAAGTGCAGCGACACAACAGCATTGCGTAACACTGAGGATGCAGCGAAGTTAAAAGGAAGATTGCATTGGAGAGAAGGTGCTGGCTGACAAGAGTCGGGAATCGGCGCATCGCGTACGACAGCTGAATATGAAACCGTTTTCCCGATTTTTGGTGGTTTGCGATGCCAGCTAGCAGCAGCAGTAAGAGTGACAGCAGCAGCAACACAGCTATAGAGAAAACAACACAGCAGTAATACCAATCGGCACGGTGGCAACAACGTAAAATCCATACGTCAAATAGCCGAAAATGCATAGATATGTATTTATGTATGTGGCATTGTAGCAACACAATAAATGGCCGAAGCAGCCGAAAATTATTCAAAAAGCGAACACATACATACACATGTACATTAGGGTGCAACACTCTCCATACAAAAAAAATCGGTACCGTCGTTTCATCGGAACTATAAAAATTTTTATGTAAATATTTCGGAAAATATTAAGATTAAAAACAAGAAATACTTTTAAAAAGTACGAGTACTTTTTCCAACAAAAAACCCTCAGATGAAGAGTTTAAGCTTAAACGGTCTGCATAAAAATGTTAAAAAATTTTATAAACGTAATCAAAATGAGATATTTGCAGATATGTATTTTTAAATCGGTCTGGCTCATGTACAGTGACTCAAACAAATGACCAAGTGTTGATTTTTTTTTTTAATATTCGTACTGGTTTTCGAGCTAATTTATTTTTTTTGTTACTTTTCTATAAAAATACCGTCCATGCTCTACCCAAAACCATATAAATCACAGTTTCAAACTTTCTACAAAATTTAACAACAAATTTTCATAAAAAATTTTAACTTTTTAATCTGAATGTTTATAACATTTTTGGGTATGTAGTTTTGTAGTCCATAAAATTTTAGTCTAATGAAATGCTAGTGGGAAACGGCTAAAAAATCCCGTTGAATTTTAAGATTTTAGCTCAAAACATTACGAATATTTAAAAAAAAATCAACACTTTTCTTTGAGTAACTGTAAATCTTAATATCTTTCTGAAATATTTTGACGAAAGTCTTTAATATAATAAATTTTATAATTGCGGTGCAACTTTTTTTGGTGAGGCACCCTAATGTAAATTCATACATATGTACGTAAATGAGCGATATATCCATATGATGTATTTACGTACATTAGACTGTCCCAAAAACCAAAGTCGTTTTTTACGCATACCCTCTTATTTTATTGGTTTTGTCTTAAAAACTATCCGAATAAAATTTCATGCGATTTGGACCACGGCAAAACGTACAGTGTTTTGTTAAGTTACACATTTAATTTCTATATTCGCTACGGTATTAGGGCATAATATTTAGTAAATCAGCGTTTTTCGTTTTTTACTTGGTAGTCAGGTTTTTTCAAAGGACCATAAATTATAATGCATTCCCAAAAGTTTAGACAAAATGTGGATATATGGAAATCAATTAAAATAAAAATTCAAACCAAGATTAACTATAACTTTTGTTTTCAATTATACTATTGGCACATGTCAAAAATGTTCTTTAAACATATTTTACTTCGATATTTTCAATTTCTAATGCATTTTGAAAAATCTTAGTTTAATTTAAATCCTATAAATATATATATATATATGTATAATGAAGGATAAAAATTGCAAATGGTACTTTCCTTTAATTATTATTTCCGATGTTCTTGGAGAAATCCTGCGTGTTTACTAGAAATGCCTTGAAATATGGGAAACGTATCGAATTTTTCGCATTTCCAAAGTTCTCATGGACGACTAATTCAACTTATTAACTAAAAGTCGCCATGGGTTATCCTTATCCTACGACCATAAAACAGATGTGCTGTTTCGGCTAAAAAGCACAAATATAGAGGGCATGCATATCAAAATTTTGCAAACAAATTTTTTCAATACATTCTTGGGACAGTCTAAAGTACATACATATATGCAAGTAGGTATGTGTATGTGCTTGTGTTTAATATTTGTAGCTTAATATGAAGGCTTAGCTACAAAAACATACATATGTGTTTAGGGAGACTGAGTATACCTCCCTAACCCTGTTGGAACTTCGTTTTGTAGTAAGAAATGTGTATGCACACACATTTGTACATACATATGTGAGACTCATGTAATTAACTAGATTAAACAAACGCAAAACTTTAAATAAGTCAAGTTTAAAGGTTTAAGTCAAAATTTTTTTCTTCTTTGGAGCAAACTCGATATATGTATGTCTAAATAATACTAAAATTTGATAACCTCAATTATATGAGAGTCAACTTCTACTATGCGTGTGGATGCAGCCTAACTGGAACCCCCATTTACCACTCGGCAATGACAGCGATTCAATATACGGGGCGTATGAGTAACACCGCCATCATTGGACCAGCAACCGCGCGCACACACACACACACACACACACAACTAACGCACCAGCGTCGCACACACAAACAAACTTTGCCCGTCATAGCGAGTAAGTTGCGTGCACTTTTTTCTTATATCCATGTACCCACGCACGCTGTCGCGGGACTTTGAGAGCTCTACCTTTGTCGGATGCGGCAGCATGGCGTGCAACTACTACTTACTACCCAACTACATACAGAAGTATTCTCCATTGGATACATACAACTTCTGACAGCAACGCGTTTATTAGAGATCCCTGCTGCCAGCATCGTTGTCGGGCGTCAATCTTGCGCTTATTGCAGAGAAACTTACTCGTAGGGGCTTTTAGGCGAAACTATTCGGCTGCTGCTGTTGCTGCCGCCACTGCGGCTCCTTCTCCACTTTTCAGCTTGCTGCAGCGCTTGGCGACGCACTAACGAATGACTAGCAACGAATAGTTTTAGCCGCTGCCTTGCATTTGGCGAGGAAGCCTGAGAACTGAGTGATTTTAGTGTTGCGTTAGATTCTACTTATTAGAAAGTACATACATACGCACATACATATGTATGTATCAACGAGTTTATATGCAGCGGAAGGGATGCAGTTGTGGCAGCGATTGCGTTTGCGACAGGTAAACGACAAGCCGACCGACCGACAGAAATTCGGTTGCTGAATAGCCTGTTTACATATTTGTGATTGTAGGTTTGTTATATAGCGGTACTGCATGTATGTATGTTTGTAAGCTATCTTTGCATGTGTGCCACTGTATGTATGTATGTACGCATATAGTTAGTTCATTTGCTTTAGTTGGTTAGCTATTTGGCTGTTTAGCTGCTGATGAGTCGCGGCTGCCTTGTTTGTACATACATATGTATGTATGCAGGAATATGTGTAGCTTTGCTACAAAAATCAATAAACCAAGCGCTACTACAGTATGCCTGTCCAGAAGGCTCCATCTACAGCTTGGAGTAGGTAGGCATGTACATATACATATAGCATGCCTGTGGGTGAGGTGGAACGGTGGCAGCGGATTGCGTGTAAGCAGGCAACAACAGCCAACCAGCTAGCTAACCAACCACTAAATAGGATATGAATCTATTTTCTCGACAAAATTCGTGTCATGCTCTCTGTTCGTAACGATTCCTTTTCGCAAGCACGACGATGTATACTTAAAAAGTTTTTGAATACTTTTTTTTATGCCAACAAATAATTAAATTTTCATTGCTGTCGAACTTAAAAGCTATGTAATTTATATGAACTTTTGGTTTAATGGCACTTGAGCTTAACTGGGTATGTAAACTGTCTTTGGATTTATGTAGGTAAATAAAAATGAGAAATCATCAATTTTCAATTTTTAAGTTTGCATCAACTTTAATATGCAGGTATGTATTACTAACTTTCGATTGAGTGTAATATGGTCAAGAAGAAGGCGCTACCGATTGGAGACTACATATATCTCTAGGCTACACGAAATTGGGGAGAATACCTAGACAAGGACCATTATTTATTGTTTTACTTTAATAAAGTATGATTTAATCGCAAACTTACAAAAACTCTCTTAGATTTTTTCAACGAATTACATCAAAACTTTTCTCCAGCTTTTGCTGAAAGGTAAATAGAAGGTCTATGATCATTTTTAAATCATAATGTCAGAAATTACAAATCTTGATTTGTGTCACCGTTGGAGTAGGTGAGTGATATGTACACTAGCAGGCAGATAATTGCCTTTAGAAAGTGTTCGAAATTTTTTTTTATATGGGAGGAAATTGGCAACATCGCCAGCAAAAAAAAATAAATCTAAAAAATCAACGAGGTTTTCGAGCTACTTGAAACTTGCAGAATATTATACTCAAATTGAATGCGCTATAAATATGATAAAGTTGCATACCCAAATTTTTTTTTTTTAGAAATTCGGTTTAAAAGTTTGAAACTTTCAGTTCGTACCTGTTTTGATTTATGGAATAATCCGGAATTTTCATCGAACAAAGCGGTTTTTTTTTCATTTCATAAAATTCTTGGCTTCTCCTTAAAAATTTCGAGTTTTTCGAAGTTTTCAAGGTTATTTGAGGATGAATAGTATATGTATATCATATTTGATTGCAATAAATTATTGTTTAGCGCTTACTAACACATTTTGTACGTGTTATGCTTTACTCCACTTCCGAAAAAGCTTTTTATGGCAGAAGTATACTCAGAAGTTTGCCAATTCCTGCCGAGGGGGCGACAGCAATCTGCAAAGCTTTTTTTTATGCGCTGGGACTAGAAATTGAACCATAAGCCTTTTCAGTGGCATTAAACACATCTAAGCCCTACTCAAATCCGAAACAGTGTGAGGAAATGCAATAATTTAATGTTAAAATAAGACCGAACTTAAATTTTTCACTGATTTTTATTTGTTTTACTTTTGTCCAAAAATACTTTTCTAATAAAACGGCCGCAAGCTCAATAAAAATTATTTAATAAAAAAAAGACTTAACTTTTTTTGCTTTGCTGCTTGTTCTAAACAATAGCTATCTTTACTTGTAATAATTTTATTGTAATTTTTGGTCATGACTCCATACCATCAAAAGCATTTTTACTATATGAAAGCTATATAAAATCAATCCGGTTAAATAATATTCGGTTTTTTCGTAATTTCAAAATCGGGAACCGTTTTTTTCAAATTGGAACTTTTCTAATAACTCATAAACCGGTTTTGGAAAAAGCCGAACACTAATACTTAAACATATATTTAGACGAAAAAGACGAGTTACGAGTATCATTCTTACTTTAGCGAGAAGGGTCGAGCTTTTCAAAGAAATATTTAATTATTTTTTTTCGCAACTTTTTTTTACTCGTACCAATATCGACTGAGTTATGAATATGAAATGAAAACACGTACTTATCTAAACCATTGATTTCATAATCTAAAGCCATGAAGCACCAAGTCGATATGAGTTTTTTGTATTAAAATCTATGAATGCTTACATATAAGAAAAAGCTTACTCATAATGCACATAGGGTGGTCGGCAAATGCCTGTGAAAAAGTAAAGTCGAAATTTTATGCTATAACCCCCTAGGATTGTTCTATACCGAAATAATATACACCATTTTTTTTTTTTGTTTTTGAAATCAAAACATAAGGTGGCTCAAAGTTTTCCATGTACATATTTTATACATATGGGGAAAAACAACTTTTTGTAGATATGGTATAGAACTCTTGAAAATCGATATTTTCTCTTCCAAGAGATTCCCAATAATAATACCCAATTGCTTATTTAACCATTTTTTCACAGTAACTATGCAATAGGGGCCAATAATAAATCGTTATTATAAAAAAATTCTGATTTTCAAGAGCTCTATAATATTTCTAAGATTTCTAAGTTGTTTTTTCCCATATAAAATACATGGGAAACTTTGAAGGCATTGAGCGACCTCTAAATATTTTTTTTTCGGTATAGAACAATCCTAGGGGGTGAGAGCATTAAAATTCCGACTTTACTTCTTTTGGACCACCTTAATGTACACACATAAATATGTAGATATATATCTTCTAAGCGCATTTCTTGTATTCAATAATTTTTGTCAACATCAGCTAAACTCAAGCCAACCAATTAACTGCGGAAACAAAAAAGCAAAAAAAAAAATACTATATACTGTATACGTATAACAAAGGAGAAATAGAGGAAAAACAGCACTAAATTGCAAAAACATGCATACACACATTTTAGTTACTACTTAGATGGCCATATCTTGTGAGTGCTGCACGGAAGTGGTTATGGCGGTATTCTATTATAAAGTCCACAAGCCCAGCTAATGTTTGTTTATGACTGCAAAAATATAAAATTCTGTTGCTGATGACTCAACATTTTTATATAGACCAAAAGTTGGGCGCTCAACTGCATACATACATACGTTCTACGTACACATGGTAAGTGTTGTAATGGTATTTCGAAAATGCAACCTTGGGTTGTCATTGGTGTCCATATTTACATACAGTCATGGTTACGAATTTAGCACACTACAGTATGGAAACACTACCTATAAGCCTTTTCTTTCCTCAAACAGATTTCATTACTTTAATTAGTTGCTGATATTTTCCTCACATAAAATTCATTAACATGAAATTACTACTATTTAGTTGAAGCCGGACATGAATTTAGCACGTTTAGGTAGGAGTATATTAAACTTTAAACGAGAAATTCTTGTATAGTCAGCGTCAAAAATATGCATATCAGATCTAAAACAAATTAGTATGGGACTACCCTACTGTGTACCACATTTCCGATCCAAAAAAAAACGAAATTATCAAAATCGGTTCATGGGGTCCAAAGTTATGCGGTTAAACGTATATACATAAAAAAATATTCCGACTCTTCCTTTTTTGAAGTCGATTAAAAAAAACCACAATATTTTTGACGATCACTGTATGTATGGACGAAACACTTGATAGTATATAAAAAAAACTATTGGATAATAATTACACAGTCTCGAAGTATTGCTGTACGATGAAAAATTAACGGCGATAAATGTTCTGAATTTTCGTTTGCTTTTGTTTTCATAATTGAAAACTATGCAAATAAATCACGTTCCAAATTAAACTTCTTATAGATAATTTTAGAAATTAAGTTTTTTTTTGTATACTCACGCAGTACATATACATTTTGGTTTGATGTTATCCAGGTTTATAGCAACAAGAGTTGAATAATATTTCTTACCTAAACGATAAAAAAGAAAATATATGAATTAAATACGTATCTACATACATACATAGATCTAGTACATGTTACCCCGGGTCAAAGAAAAGTGCATCAGTTTAGTAAACCAGTGGTTTAAGCGCAGAAATTAAGGCTAGTAGGCAAATGGCTCAGAAAGTTGGTTGTCACTAGTGTCCGATCAAACTCGAATTTTTGGCCGAATCCGAACCCGAACCGGAACCGGCTTTTTTCTTCAAGTTCGGCCGAAACCGAACCGAACCCGAACTTTTTAGATTAAAAACTATATAGCTTGAAAAAATTAGTACTTTTATTCAGTGCAGTACACACCATATACCAAGCGAGATTACCTTCGAATAAATGTTCCAAACACCCCCATTATCTTTACGTTCGCAAAATTACTAAATCGCTTTAATCAATACAAAGCAATTCTGAAAATTTAACTTTCCTAAAGTTGCATCTGGCATTAAAACTTCGGGCAGGAAAAAAATTAAAACAAGAAAAAATAAAATTGCCATGAAAATAAAACAATAAAGTTAAGTTTCAGAAACTCTACAGATGCACTCAAATTAAAAAAAAAAAAAGAAAAATATAAAATAAAAATGTAAGTTGCAAAAATTTTCTTTACAACTTCGGTCAAATTAATCGGCCAATTTTTGCCGAAACCGAACCGAATCCGAGTCCGAGTCCGAACTTCATGACCGAACTGTTCCGTAACCGAACTCGAACACGAACCCGAACGCTCGGTTCGACACTAGTTGTAACCAAATCCGTTTATTTTTTGGAATTGGATTTTGGAAAGGCTATGTTCACAGGGCAGATTCCAAACTGCGAGGGAATTGAAAATAAGCCTAGAAGATACTCACACGATACAAATAACCACTTGCACTGTAGCCCAACGGATTTACAACTCTTCTGCGCTTAAACCCATGGCTTGCTACACGGAAGCGTTTTTTTTTTTTTGTTGGCATACATACATATCTGCAGACATTTGAAATAACAATGAATGTAATTTTAAAAATTTTCATACAAAAGATTTTATTTTATTATTAAAATTTTATTAAAATATCATCTTAAACCTAATTTTTGGTCAGTTAATACCAGCGACAGAAAATAATTGTTATTATGGATTATTGTATTTAGTATTAAGATCTTTATTGCAAAATCGTTACTTTTTTCCGTTCCGATGATTCATGTATTCCAACAAATCCCGATATTCGGTTAATATCCGTTCTCCTTTGTTAATCGGATATCCGGCACATATCCGTTAATTTTGCTCTCCGGATATGCGGATACTATTCGTTAATTTAGCTGCCCGGCATTCGGATAATATCCGTTCAATTTGATACCCGGATATTCGGATAGTATCCGTTCAATTTGATACCCGGATGTTCGGATAGTATCCGTTCAATTTGATATCCGGTTAATATCCGGATATCGAATTTTTTAATTACAAATTCGAATATCCGGATAGAACCAGCCAGCCAGCCCTAATCAAAAATAACAGAAAATTCGGTTATTCGAATATCTATTTAAAAATTCCGACTATCCGTATATAGGGAAGACCGCCATAACTCAACAACCAAAAAACGGGGTTAAAGTTTCATTTCCTGCGCTTGTTCCTGTTGTTTTGCCAAGTGCTACAACCGCCGAAGCAATCTTGGCTGAGCCTATTAAAGTCCTTTTTTTGCCGTGGTAACCGACTCCAAGCACTTCACCACCTCTTCCTCTGCAACCACCAGCGGGTAAAGATCATACAGCTCAGCATTCGAGTTTGTGCGGTATTCTCTGCTGCGCACCCGCGTGGGTTCGAAAATCTTTTCTCGAGCACTCCCTGCTCCGCCTAGTCGGATATTGTCATTGTCCATGCCACCGCGCCATACACCAGCACGGGCATGACGAGTGACCTTTTACGGTGTTAAGGAAGAACTTTACTTCTCAGTTACCTACTTAATCCAAAGTAGCAAGTGAATAGAGCAGAGCACACGTAAATTGCAGTCGTAAGGCAAGCCTTCATCCGCCCATACTCTGCATAAGTTACATGTAATTTATAAGCTCCTCGTCGCCGTATTTCAATTAGCTCAGCCGTCAGCGCTAGCAGCTTTATTGTTTTTCAGCCGTGAAATTGCATTTGGTGCATAGTTATGGGGCAACTCAACAGGTTGGAAGTGTTCCCTCCATAATTTTAGTACTTTCTGGACAGCGGCCATTAGATTGTCGTGTTATTAAGTCGTGGTAGTTTTTGGTAGAATTTTCGGGCGTTGTTCCCATTAGCCTGCTTCTTTAGCTCTTCTCACTCCCGTACTTAGGGGTCTCTCCCCTGCTTTTCTCTTCAGCTTCCTATATCGATCCCACCTATATCGCGCGTTGCTCCCGATCTCAAGTTGTGTGTGCCATATTTTTAGTCTAAAGCGGCGTAACATTCCTCGTCGTATCAATAGTTTTCCATAGTTTGAAAATATCTATCAGTGAGCAGGTGTGGGAGTCGAGTGGAGAATATTCTGACTGCCCGCTGTGATTGCAACTTTTTAGTTTTTCCAGGGGCATGGACGCAAGTACTCAGCGATAAAGCCTCTCTCCCACCACAAATCCAACACCGAATTCAAGCTCCTTTCCACGACAGCTGTAGTAGATTGTCGCAAGGCCGCACATATGCATTGCGCAATTCTTGGAGGGCAAAAAACCTGCTCATTAAGGGTCCGGAGACCCTCAAGTCAAGGTTCTTTGAAGATTTGCCGTTGTCTTCATCTGAAGAAGGGGTATAATTCGTCTCTTCATTAAATTAATTTTTTTTTACTTGTCGCAAAAGTAGAAATTCAGGAATTTTCTTAGGACACATTTATATAACGGCCCGCTTGCTCTAACACATACACTTACACATATACATACTTGCAGCCGCATATAATGATGAACTGACACTGCAGACTTCGGAATGTTCCCACTGAATCTCCCACTCAGCCCCCCTTCCCCTTTCTAATGGGGACCAAGCCACCGCACGAGTTGGTTACTACGAAAGGGGCTGAGTATGGTCGTGGAAGTGTAACTACAAGAACGAACATACCCAATAGCAATCCAGGATAACGAATAACTATAACATTATCTCAAGGCAACCTCCCTTAGGGCACGAAATATGTGCATTAGGGTGGTCCTTAAAAATCAAATGAGCGGGTTTTTTTTCAGTCTCACCACTTCAATCGGTAATACCACGGTCACAGATATCACATACAAATTTTGGTGCCGATTGGAGTCGGTTAAGACGTCTTCATAGGGTAATCTGAATTTTGACCCCTGTGCGCCACGCCTTAACCGTCTCCAATCGGGGACAAAATTTATATGTGATATCTTCGACTATAGTAGCATCGACGTAGGGGTTGAGGCTTAAGAAATTTGATATGAAAATATGCTTCCTACATTTAATGACAACCCTAATGCTTGAACGAGTATATTGTTTAGCAACCTAAGCCAGTTGTTTACATACATATGCAACTTTACCCTCGTTTCAACGACATCGGCTTAAAGCTCAATATTACAATGAAAAGTATACAAATTAATATATGCAGCGGCGAAGGGGTTTCATATTGGGATGGAGAGTGTTAAAAAAACCGAAAGTCGAGAGTTAACCATACTTCCAATATATCGGTGTTGTTGCTCCGCTCTTAATACAGTTTGCCTATGACCATACGAGTGGTAAGCATACTGCACAAAAAAAAAAAACAAACGAGAGCGAAAAATAATATTTGATGGTATGAAAAAAATATCAACAACAAGCAACTGCACCTAAACGAACCGCAACGGGCCAAAATGCTTGACAGACGAGCTTGATAACATTTTACTTTATTTCTGCGCCATTGCGAAAATAAGTAAAACACATAAACGAAAAATGCAAGCAAAAATAGAGCAAACAAAGAATAGCACAAGCAAGCGGAATAAAAAGTATGGTAGAAAAGAGAGGAATTTTTGAGGTTAAAGAGAGGAGTTAAATAAGTACAGCCCGCCCGTTAGTCAGTCAGGCGAAAATTTATGGTGTCTACGAAAAATTCACATGACGTCCCACACTAATATGTATGTTGATAACAACTACAAACACAACATAAAAGAAATCACACATACATATGTACATACATAGGCAAAAGCAATAAGAATACCAGCTGTGTTTGCGAGACAAGGTGGCAAGAGCCGAATGCAGTTGCAGCAAAGAAAATTTAGAAAAATCTACAAAAGCATCATAAAATGTATTAAAATGTACTACATACATATGTGTATATATCTGAAGCATGTAACAGCAAAAGTAATGCCACCATCAGCATCAACGCCCACGCCCACGCCCGCCATAGAAATTAGCACCTACAAACAAACATATTGTACATTAGACCGTACCACCCTACAAACAAACAAAACAAAGCGCCCGTACATCCTTGAGAAAGAAAGTTTGAAAGGCAATTTTGAAAAAAAAAAAATTATTTTGCCGAACCTAGACGTTGCCCTTTTACAATTTTCGGTGACACCTACATTCGGAAGTATTTGTTTTTTTTTTTCATTGTAGTTCTACTGGAATAATCGTTCCATAGCAAAAGTTTAATGATTTTTGGTAAGCTTTAATTTACTCACATTAGGGTGGTACGTTAGTATAATAAGAACTTAGCCCACCAGAGCACTATAACGGAGTGCTTGAGGCCAATCAACTTTGTAATAAAAATATTTTCTCGTCGTGAAAAGAACCTTTGATATACTTTAAGAACAGACTGTAAATGCCGAAGATATGAAGAATGTAAAAAATTCGATACCAACGTTCGGCAAAAAAAAAATAAAATAAAATTGCCTTCTAATCGAAGTACTTAGCAAAAGTTATTTTGAGTGAACTTTAATTTATTGAATTTATTCAATAAATTTTGAAACAAAAAAAATTGCCTGCCACATACTTTAAGATCCAACTGCAAATGCCAAAGATATGCATGTATAAGGAAAAATGCTTTTGCTCTTTTTTGCCGCCTACGTTCGGACAGAAACAAAAAAATCCCTTCGAAATTGCCTTGCAAAAATACTATAGACTCAGTGGTGTAGAGCGAACTTTTTTTCCGGTACGGTCTAATGTACAACTACTTCTGCCTCCTTCCGTTATTGGCTGTTAGCTCTACAGAAATACAATTCACCGCTCTAAATGGATTTTATGTATAGATACCAAAATTTCCGCCCAGCCATAATAACGAAATGGAAACCAAGTCACAATATTTAATAAAAAAAAACACCAACAAATCGCAAACTTATTCATGTCTAGCTTGAATATACATACTTACTTTATTCACCACAAAATATGCAGGCGCATGTGTTTGTATGAATGTGCAAATGTATGTATGTATGGGTCTTTGCTTGGGTGTGATTGCTTGGAAGGGAATGTACATACATATGTAGGAAGCAAAAATCGGCAGGCAAATATATTAAAATGTTGAATAAGAAAGAATTATACACACCACAAAAAAAAATAAAAATTGTAAAAATCGATGGCTGATCAGGTTTTGCTGCAGAGGAGCTGCGCGGTGAAGTAGACGTGTGAACTTACACCAGCAGCAATAAGAACTACAATCAAAGTGAACAAGAACGAGCAAACTTAAAGAAGAAAAAAAAAGTCGAAACGACAACAACAGCAAAGTAAACGAAAATTCGCTGCCATTCAGGGAAAGCGCTAAAGCAGTAACATTAACAAAATACATAATACTAATAAAAAGGAAACAAACCGGAGGACAAACACAAAGCACAAACTGTGAAAGAGCAAAAGCAATGATATCTACAACAAATCAAGGCGACCCATAAGCACATGTTTCTGCATACACTCAGGTATGTGGGTATGAATGTATAATCATGAGTGTTGTATTTGGGTAGAACTCAACAACCCAACACCCCCAACCCAGCCTAAGTCCAGCAGAAAACAAGCAAAGATGTATAAGTTCGGGCGAAACCTAACTGTTCTATACCCGGCGCACGTATTAGATATAATTTTGTGACCTTTTCTGTAAACTAAATGATAAGCAAAAGTGTTCATTCGCTATTTCAAACAGTATCGGTAATGTGTTATATCAGACTTATTGTAATAAGTGGGCCAAGTTTGGTGGATGTAGTCATAAGTGGGCAGTGCCACGCCCATTATCTAAAAATGTATAATTACCTTGTTTCTTGTTAAGAAATCGTTGTAAGTATTAACTAAGAGTAAATTAGCGTCCTTAGTTATTGAAATATCGTTATATGGGAAATGGACGTAATTTTAGTCCGGTTTTTTTTCGTGCCGAGTTTGATAGAAATTGATAAATCAGTTATTGAGAGTGGGCAGTGCCACGCCCATTTTCCAAAAATTGTCAACAGATTTCTTAGTTTCACTCTATGCAATGTTCGTACTGAGTTTGATGAGGATTTGTAAGCGGCCACTGAAATACAGCATATCATCGTAGATAGGCAGGACAACGCCTATTTTCCAAAAATTTCATAATTGTCTTATTTTATGCCAAAATTCTACTTCCCATACGATTTTCTAAGTTTTTGGATTTTTCGAAAAAGCCGTTATATGAGACATGACATGGCTACCAACACACCTTGGGTAACCCCTATACCAAATTTCGTTCAGATATCTCAATATTTGCTTGAGTTATCGTGTACAGTAACAGGCGGACGGGCTGACAGGCATGACTTAATCGATTTGTCTCTTTATTTCAAGCAATTTGGTATATATATGGCTGCATTTCTTTATTCATTCTGAACGTTTGGAATAAACTTTTTTGTTTACTTATTCTTTAGAATGTTCCTGATGATATGTTAACGTATATTTCAAACGCATTCTGTTTATTCCGGCTGTGAAATGGGATTATCCGGAATGTATAAAGAAACGCAGCCATATGTCTATATATAGCCCGATTCCTTTAGGCTGCTACAAACAACCGTTATGCGAACAAAGTTATAATACCTTGTGCACAAGTGCGCTCGGGTATTAAAAACAAAAATCAACCATCCAGCCAGTTTGTCGGTAAGTGAGTCAGCCAGCTAGCTACGGGTACATAAACCAGCTGTGGCATTATTGGTGAGATAAGGTATACAACAACCATACCAAAAATACGACGCTCATTTAAACTCGTCCTCGTCTCGGTGGTACAAATATAATAAACCAAAGAGCAACAGCGTAACAAAAATATGTAAAGTGACATGAAACCACACCAACAAAGGCAGGCGACGATGAGAATAAATGCAAGCAAAAACGACAGGAATATTATAAAATTACACAAGTAATATAGCCGTCGCTGAGTATAAACACGCGCGAATATACAGACATACGAGGTGTATGTTTGCAACGAATTTAACACGAGCACCACCAACCGGATGAAATATTCACACGAACAAGCTTTGTTACCAACCATTGCCATCGTCATAGCCGACGTCCTCGTTTGCGTCCTTGCCACTACTATTGCGCATTGCTCTCCTCCCACCAAATGCTTTCAAAGTCTAGCAGAATTCCTAAGGCGCAGTCGGCAAAATGCGTGCCACCGAATGCATCATTAAAGGCAGAGTTGCCAAATGACAAGAAATATAGTGATTTGAGTCAAAACGAAAAGGTTGGCCTATGCGCACACGAAATTTAAAAGCAATGTCATACGTGAAGAGTTTCTTTTTTTTTTCAAATTGAGAAATTGAGGCAGAGGCGGCCGCCCCTCTTGCAGAAAGCGTGAAACACAGTCGAGCGTGAGGCGAAGCCACTCGAGTGAAACTGGAACGAAATCAAAGCGATTACCAGAAACAGAGCCAGATGGCGCGCAGGATGAAGAAGAAGAGTTCAGAAGCCATCGGTGGCTACACAATATATGAAGGAGTCAAAAGGATTGATGACTAAGTTGATATGGCAAAAACAGACACACACACACGCAAAGGCTTATGGCAACTCTGGTTATTAACAAAAACGGAAAGCAATGAGCTTGTCATTGTCGGGTCGTCGTCGGCATCGCTTAGTCGATGCCACACTTGTCAGTCCATTTGCCAGTATGCCCGCCCATTCGACGATAAGTTCGTACCATCAACGATTCCGTCTGTCATGAGAAGTATCAGTTTGCTTACGATTTAACCAAATTCGCACAATTCAACTGCGCTGTTCGTTTTTCATGACGCTCCTTTTTGCGGGCACCGACGCGTGCAATAATTTACATATAAACGAGTACAAGTAGAAAGAAATGACGGCAGGACTGAGGCTGAAATGACGGTGGGAAGCGAACAAAGCTATCCGAAGGACACTCAATGAAGTTAAGTAAAGAGAGGCGAGATGGAAGGTTGAACATGTCTCACTTGGGAATTCGGCTGATATAACTTTAAGAATACAGCAAATTGGGCTGAGGTTTGTGGGGAAATTTTAAAGTTGAGTTGGTTTTCTTGAGCTCATTTAAGACAAAACATTGCTTTAGGCGCTTAATGCAATAATTATTTTATCATCTAAGTTACGAATTTCACCGCCGGTAACTTTCAACGCAAACTTTAGCTAAAAGATTAGCTCATTATAAGTAATTTGAAAGTTTAACTGAAAAAAAAAAATGTATTATCAATTCAACTGCCTTACCGATTGCTTGTAGATACTCACATTCGTGACTAATTTCGAGAACAAGACGGCAGCCGATGACGACAAAATTAAATCATTTTCTTGCACACATTTTGGGTTAGTCAACGTGTCCTTAACTTTAACCACAGTCTCACCCGTGAAACCGGAAGAGGCAAATGCCAAACAAGGAAGCGGCGGAAACAGAGAAAGGTGTCCTAACTTACTTAGTGTCATCGAAGGGATGCCAAGCCAACATTATCGTATTCACCACCCAACAATGCGTGCAATGCGGACAGCCACTACAGAAGTGCAAAACAGGGCACAAAAAGCAAAGGCAAAACAGAGTAATAGGTTAAAAGCAGTAGAAGTAAAATAAACTAAGAAATCTCATTTAAAGCGCATAAAAATGGAATAAATGCTCGTGTAAACGAAAGGAGAAAAAAATGGAGAGCAAAAAAAAAACGAAAATAAAGCCAAGGAGCAATAGTATACCAGTCATACGTATGCACATTAGGATGCCGCGCCAAAAAAGGTGTTCTTCTACTGGAATTATAAAATGTATTATTTTAAAGACGAGCGCCGAAATATTTCGGAAAAAACTAAGATTTATGTGAGCTAAATAAACTTTGGAGCTTTAACTCTTTAATCAACTGAGGTGATTTTTTGAAATATAATAATTTTATTTAAAAATAGATTTTCGGAGGCATTTTCCCAGCTAACGTAAATCCTAAAATTTTTCCGAAATATTTTGGTGGGTGTTACAATATAACAAATTCTATAATCGCGATGGAAAAATTATACCGATTTTTTTTTTTTTTTTTTTAGTATATAGTGATGCAACCTAATGTACAACTATACATACTTATAGAGTACGTAAAGAGCAGAGCAAGCGAAAAGGATTTATTTATTATTGCACTAACGTGACTGGCAAGTGTTGAGTTAAAGTCAGTTTAGCATATACATATGTATGTGTGTGTGTGTGTGTGTGTGCTAATGTGGACGAAGGTGTGGGTCGCAACTTGCGGTGGTAGCAAAAAGGATACAGAATACTATATCTATCAGCCAAGTGTAAACCAAAAACGACTGTGACGATGAGTACGAAATATAGCATTTTGTGGTTGGGCCGAAAAGCGTACAGAGAAAGGGTGGGCGGGGCGAAGACCAGGAAACGAAATATTTACACGTAAAATTGCTGAGAATATTATAAAACTTTTTCACTATACATACTTACTGCTTTACTTCTTTGAAACTGGAATACATATACGATTGTACATACAGACATTTGTACAGCTGCTGAGAACTGGAGTGCTGGCAGCAAAACAAAAAAAGCGAAACTCAGTTGGATTAACTGCGAGAAGTTGGAGAAGACAAGAGTGCTCAGCGCGATATGTTTCAGGGATACACAACAAATGAAAATGTAATGAGTGCAAAATGAGAACTGTTTGCTATAAACTTAACTCATTTAATTATCATGATTTTCAACTTCTGAACCATGTATACATATATGTATATGATACTGGAAATAATTATAACATTGTGGGATATCAGCTTATGTGATTCTATTTTTATTCAAAAAAAAATTTACAAAAATGAAATGCATCGAGGAATAATCACTTTAAACCAACTAACCAAGGTGAGGTTAGGTTGAAGTCGCTGCATGAGTTCAATGTAGGTGAGAGGCACATATAGGCGCGGTGGTCGCGTTGTATGTACCGTATGGGAGCTCGCATTCGATGCAATCCGTTCACTTATTTCTAAGTATAAGCAGTTGGTTAAGTTAGTAAAACGCGAGAGCTCATGAATGTCTGCTTCGCTTAGGTCCGCCAGACAGACAAAGAGGTGATGGTGAAATAGTGAGTGTCCTACTCTTTCAAACTCAATCAGAGCGGCAGCACATCTTCCCATCAAGCATCTCCCATCCCATCTGTTATAATTTCACTCACTTGCCTAAGTATGCGGATTCTAAAAAAATTAGTTCCTCGGATCTTTTCTTGTCGAAGCCAGATTTATTGGTTCGTCCTTTACGTGGACATCTTTCGACAATCTTTTATTTTCCTTCTCGAAAAAGTGTGCTTTAAGCCACACTAACAGATGATTCGAAAAGATTTTAGTATGTAGTTTTGTTTAGCCAATTTACCGTTGCTTTTTGGGAATTTTTTCACCTGGATGTTGCTCATTTTTGGCCACATAAAATTAAATTTTGTTCATGAATGGAGTACGAAACTACATACATATGTACATAAAACTTTTCTAAGAAATCGAATTGAAGAGTTGATAACTTCGATTTCACTTTTTTTCTACAAAACGCTGGGTTGCGTTTTAACATTTTTCTGACTAGTTCTACTGAAATAATCATAATACATGCTTCCTTGGCTAAAGTTTAAAGATATTTGGTGAGCTTTAATTTACTGACATTAGAGTGGTGGTAAGCTAGGGTGGTAGGAACCGAGATCCGGTGGGTAAGTACTAGAACGGAGTAAATGAGGTCAATTAACTTTGAAACAAAAAAAAAATATCGATATATGTATCATACTTTAAGATCCGACTGTGTTCGGTTGAAAAAATTGCAAACTTTAGACCCGGGTGTGTGCGTCGAACTTTTTTTTCTGGTACGGTCTAGATCAGAGATGGGCAAAGTGGCTCCCAGGAGCCTTTTACACTTAGGTGGTAGATGAAGGGTAAGAGCCAGCATGAAGGGGGAAGAAGACCGTATTAGAATTTCTTCTACTCCGACTCTCATTTAATTAAGATAAAGTTTAACTACGGTCATAAATTTAATAAAAACTAAGCTTTTTCAATACTTACATCTAAGCAGCATCGCTGGGCTTGGTTTATTCAAATTCAATGTTTTCACCTATGTATGTATGTATAATAATTTCATGCGTTTCTCTTCAAATACTTGTGTATGTACATATATTTACGCAACGCTTTATTTGATTGTTTATTTGTTTTTATAACTTTTTATATTAATTTTTCCCATTGCAGATATTCAAAACTCTCGCAAATTCAATGATGTTTTTCCACAATTGCCTTTAATACCAATCACATTAGTAGCAAGCCACTTGAGTTTTTCACTGCAACCAAGTCACAAAAAACACTTAAAAGTTTCTTCATTGGTGCACGCAGGCACACACACACACGCGGGCGACGACAGGAGTCCGAAGCGAAATACAAAAATGAATTTGCGTAGACACGAGGAGCAACAAAACGCGGCGGCGTCCACCAACTCGCGCACACAGCACTAACAAGTGACAGCAGGATAATAACGAAGAATGGACGCGGCGCACAACAGAGTCGACAAAAAGCAAGTCAAGCAGGCTGACTGACTAGCTGACAGGCAGGCAGGCACGGGCAACACGAATCTGCCACACCCAAAAAATATTCGCACAATTTTCGTACCATTTTTTTCTTTTTGTTTTTTGCTTTTCGTTTTCTTAATGGTTTTTGTTTTTGTTTTTGTTTTTTTTTGTTTGCCGCTTAAAATTTCGCTATTTATTGCTATTATTTTTTTCAGTTTTGTATAGAATTCTTTCGCTGTCTACTTGCTGCTGCTTGTTCTACTTCTTCCTTCCTCTTCGTATTTGCGTCTTTTTTTGTTGTACATATTACAATTATTATTATTACTGCGCGTTTCTGGCGTATATATTTTTGTCCTGCGATATCCTTCAGTGCTACTTGACGTTGCAACAACAACTGACTGCTGCAAATGCAAAGCCAACAACTGTGGGCGGACAAAGGTTCATAAAAAAGTGGTGGCGGCAAAAGTGATATGAGATACCGAGTAGGAGCAGCAAGGCGGGTGGGCGGTCGGGAGATTGGGCGCGAGTTAAAATGTGCAAACAGAAAAGGGATGACTAGAAGTGTCACAGAAGGGAAGAAGGGAGGTGAGAAGGTCGGGTATTTTTTTTTTGAAGGTAAGAGGAGTGTGGAGGTATGCAGGTTGGTGGTTGAGTGAGGGGTCTAGCAAGGCTCATAAATAAATGATATGTTAAAATGAAACCACGTAAAATTTTTGACAAGGCGAATATATTGCAGCACACACACACACACACACACATACGCTCGCCGTACTTGGCACGCATTTACATGAGTAGGTATGCATTTGTGTGCGCGGTTAAGTGCACAAGCGGACGTGAGGCGCATGCATGTGCCTGCCTGCGTCAGACGACCGACCGGCCAGCCAGGATATGCACACGGTGTCAAGCGAGAGGATAAGGCCTATGCAACGCAGAAGAAAAAATAAAATACCGTGAAGATCTTAGTGTTACACCTTTCTCTCACTCATCACTTCGCCTCCTCCACCCACATTTGCCTTCCCAACTTTTTGTTGTCGCTGTCGCTTGCTACTCGAGCGACGACCCGAAATGCCAAAAAATGCAGCAAATCGCGTTGCATGCAATACTACAACACAACAATGCGCCCAGTGCGCCTGTGTATGCACATACATATGTATGGTTGCTCAAAAAATGTAGCAAAAGCATAAAAATGCATCGAAGCAAGTGTAGCCCAGAACGTTGAAGAGCATTCCGCGCGCAACTTTAGCGCCTGTGAATTTTCGACTCCCCAACTCGAATGCGCCGACAATACTGAAATGTCCTTCGACGATGACTACGTCGAGGCCATGGCATGGAGCAGCAATAACAACAACAACAACAACAAAAATGGGAGTGAAAACCAGAACAACAGCAACCACACAACAACATATTGACGTTAGCGGCAGCAGCGGCAGTCGTGCAAATAAAGGCAGCAGCAGCAAGCCACATAAACATACATACATACATACAAACTTATTAAAGTGCCTTTCGAGTTGAGTGACGAGCGCATAAATGGCACCGAAAAATAGAGCAAAGAAAATGAAAATCGGGAAAAACGTTGTAATGGAAAGTAAGAAAGATAAGATGTAAGATAGGTGGTGGGTGGGAGTGGAAGCTCCGAAAGCAGGAGTAGTCGCAGCTTTGCACGCATGCACGCACAAAAAAATGAAACACAGCAACGGAAATATGTAGAACAGGAGCAAAGACAAATAAAAAAACTGCCGTGCTTTAAAAAACAAAACAAAAAAGGTGGTGGAAAAAATCGAGCGCATAAGCGAGCTACAATAACAAGGGAAAGGATTAAGCGTCGAAAGCGGAAAAAGTCAAAGTTTGTAGGGGAAAATAAATCAAACACCTATACTGGGCGCTAGTCTGTGAACTAGTAGCAAAAAAGCCTGAATAAGGTTAACTTTTTACAACAACTACAACACTTATGCAGAGCTTGCTCGAAGATAGCGAGATGCCCGCATTTTGGGTTAACTAATTGGTTCTTTATCTTGCCAGCTCGCCCGCGATGTAGTGTCCGAGGAATCCAGGTACATATGTACATTCGCATAGCCAAATCGCGTGGAACTAATCAGTCTTCAATTGCTATCTTCAAGGAGTTATTGGTGCACTGTCTGTCAGAGTAGATGGTGATCGGGCGTCTTGTCACGCGCGTGCACCTAAATCAGAGGGAAGCATATTTTACTACTGTTTACTTAGATTTCAAGACACTAAGATAGTCCGCAGACGACTCTACTCTGGAGTAAAAGTATGTTTATACAGAAATATAATCTCAATCAAAGCTCGTTTTTTAATCACCCCGTTTACACAGGCAAATCTCAGATTATTAACCGTCAAATTTGTTGTACTTGTTATTCTCACATCTCAAGGAAAAATTATGTTTCTTCTCTGTGCCACCATGATCACTTTTTTCTGCTAAATTAAGCAATTTAAATATATTTTCATTTGGCATTTCTCCTCTTCTTCGCAAAAATAATCGATAAAACTAGGTTGGACACTGAAAATTTATCGGTTTAATCTGAGATTATTTTATAAATACAGATTAACGAGGGACGAATTTTGTATGGTTAATCTCTTTTTCTAACTTATTACAGATTAGGGATTTAAGCTCGAAAATCAGGATAATTTACTTAGATTTAAACCTAGTATAAGCTTCTCCTAAGCGTCGCCTTGTTTGCCCGAGAAATTCTTACAAACCCGTTAATTCACCGGAACCAGACAGCTTTATATGTACCTGTTTAGTTGCAAAATTCTTTTAAGGTGTCGTGTCATTTGCTGGTTCCAATTTACAGTGTTTACATGATGCGCTGGTATATTTTCAGGAGTCTCATTGATCTGCTTATTAGAAACCGAATTCATCGAGGGTGCATACCAGAAGGCTATATCTGTGAAAAACGCCCTCCGCACGAACTTGAAGTCGTCAAATCTCAAGGAAGTATTGTAGTCGGAGCTGACCTAAGAGGAAGAGGGAGGCGCCCACAGCGATGGAAAGACCAAGTGGAGAAGGATTTGGTTTCACTAGGCATTTCCAATTGGCGTCAGTTGGCACAGAGGAGAAACGACTGGTGTGCTATTTTGGTATCGGTCAAAATCGCTTACGCGAAGTTTATGTCTTTAATCAGAACCACGAGTGGATTTCTCTCCTGGTCGCCTGAGAAAGTCTTGGGTGAAGATAGCCACGACAACCTCACCTAACCTTGTTTACGTTTAGGGGTAATTTTTAATACATGAAATTAGACAATATGAAAATGGGCAATTAAAAAATCTGCGTCGAAGTTTTTTAAAAATAATTTAAAAAAATTATTAATTAAAATTAGATAAGAAATGTTTGAGTTATTAATATTTTCATAAAATTCTGCCTTACGAAATTGTACAGAATGCATCAAAAAATTAAATATTTTAAAACATCTTTGCAGAATTCCCAAAAAAAAACTTGTATGCAAATTCTTTAATGACTATTTTATTCTAACTGCCGGTTTCACGAAAGCAATTGAACTATATTTGTGATGCTCATCAAATTGACCTAATTTTATAACTCGCTAAGGGAACGCATTTTTTTTATGAAGCATGAGGCAGTCTAATGAGCATAAGTACCAAATATATTTGAAGTTTTATTATAACTTTTTAAAAACTGAAATATACTTACAATTATTTAGAAAAAATCTATGGATTTTTCTCGGAATGTTTAAAACGACTGCAAACTTACCTGAAAGGAAAAAAATTTGCAATTAAAAAAAAACGCCATAAAAATCATTTAAACTTAGTACATACAATTTAACAGTAGGAAAATAGTAATCTGAACCCACTGTAAAAAAATAATTTTGTGAAGTTGGAGCAAACTCCTATAGGAATAAGTAACACGTATAACTTATATAAGATATAACTCAATTAAATGAATTTCACGGCCGCAGAGAATGGGTTCACAAGCCCGGTTCAACCCAACATCAAAAAATGAAAAACAAAAAAAAAATTTTTTTCTGAAAGCGGTCGCCCCTCGGCTACATATGTAGCTACTATTATAATTAAAAGAAAGTCCCTAAACATTAACAAACAGAATTTGACAGTAGATATATACATACACATATGTATACATATAAATGTACATATGTATGTACGTGTGAGCAACGCGCGAAATTCGACATAGAGACGCGCCCAAGAGGTAGGCATAAGGCAGACTAAATTCGCGAACTGCGGAGGAAATTTAAATAGGATACACACGAATCGGCAGAAAATTACCGACGCAAAAATTTAAGATGTAGGCAAAATGGCGCTTGTAACTAAGTGAAGAAAAGCAAGTTGTTTAAAAGATTCGAAAATTCCCGTGGAAGATATATGTTTGTAAGTCCGCATGACTCGGGCATTATATGCAAAAGCAAACACTCGAATTCATACCTGCTTGTGTGTGTTGGTTTATGATTTTATGTATATCAATCTGTATCAACTCTTCACCGAGCATACTTACAATATAGTACAGAGAAGTTTCAAGTATGTGGAGAAAGTGTAAAGGATGTATGGAAATATATGTATATACAGTGGCGGCAGAAATAATAGACTCACCTTACTTTGAAAATTTTTGCCTATATCTCTTTACTTTATTTTATGTTTAATATTTTTTCATAAAAGCCTAGGTAGTTACATAACAAACATCATATAAATCCGTTTTTTAAACTTTGAACAAAAGTTATAAAAATCCGACAAATTTTCGCCAAATTTTCAAACTTTTTATTCAGAATTTTTAGAAAAAGTTTTTGTTTGCAGTTTGTAGCCGATTCAATTTTACTACAATATAGTGTAAGTTTCAAGTGGCTAGAAAATACCGTTGATTTTTGACAATTCTTTTTTTTTGTTGACGAAGCATTCACTTCCTTATTATTATAAAAAAAATTTCGAGCAATTTTCGGAAAAAATGCGTGACACCGTCAGCAAAACCCATTCTTAAAAATCAACGGTATTTTGTAGCCAATCGAAACTTGCACTTTGTTATACTAAAATTGTATGGGCTACAAAATTTCATACCAAAAAAAAATTCTGATAAAGTTTGAAAATTTGGTGAAAATTTTTCGAATTTTTATAATTTTTGTTCAAAGTTTAAACAGGGGATTTATATGTTTGTTGTCCTAGGCTTTTATAAAAAAATATTAAATGTAAAATAAACTAAAGAAATATAGCCAAAACTCTTTAAGGTACGACGAGTCTATTATTTCTGCCGCTCAAGGCAGTTGAGGAAGCTGTACTACAACAAAACTGCGTACCAAAAATTATGCTAGAAATTAAATTTAAAATGCTTGGAATTGGGATGAAAAGTTTGTGGAAATTTTATGATTTTTGTACAAAGTCTGAAAGAAAAAATAAATAAATAAAATATAAATAGTCTGAACTGTTCAAAATGTTGAGGTGCTATCGTTTTGTCGCGGGCTGTATATACATACTTGATGGTTCTCATATATGCGCATATACATATGTACATATGTATATATTTATACATGCGCCATATAAAGCTTTCAGCCACACAAACGAAAAGCTGAGTGGCGCAGCGAGAAGTGCACCGACAGCAAAACAACCAAAACTAAACACTGAAGCAAACTAAAACAAACTAAACCAAGTAGTTGCAGCAGAATGCTGCAAACCAAAACTACATAAATACCAGCAATACGAACGCAACTCTGAGTGTAGGTGATGCATTGAACTGCGAACATGCATGCGAAGTGGCGGCTAAAGGACTTTGCAGCCACCAAATGACCGACCCAAAGCGCAACCGATACCCGGACAATATAGGCAACACAACACAGCCCGGCCAAATGTACGACCTGCTATCGTACATAATAACCGCCTAAGCAACTTAACAAACGATCAACGCGGCATACATTCCGCCATTCGTTTGCCAACTGTGACGGGCATGCAATGAATGACTGAAATCAAGAGCATAGCGAAAGGACACAAAGGCAACTTGGGTAGCAAGCACTACCACTACACTAATACAATACGTTTACTATTACGGACATTTTGCCCAGTGTGAAAAGCAAATATAAGCCACAGCGTACAAAACTAACAGCCGTCGCTACGATCCAGGGCAGTTGAGGAAGCTGTACTACAACAACAAAATACATATAGTCAACAAGCAAACAAGGAACTGGACGGGATCGAAAGAGCGAGTGCGCGAACGTGAATCGCGAAAGCGAAGCGAGTCCACACGCAAACCAGAAAGGACCCTACACTACATAGCGATGCAACAGTGATGGTGGTAATGGTGGCTGCAGCAGCAGCAGGAATTTCATTAAACGCGTTACGCGAAACCAACAATATACATACATATGTACATGCATATGTACGGTGCAACAGAAGCAGTGGCAGGCATAATGGAAGTAACAAAGCAAGGACACAAAGTGCACTACATACTCACGTAACCTGCATAGAGTGAGACGAAAGGGCCGACAGACCAACAAACTATACGCCTAACATCTACATACATAAGCATCCGCTTTTAGTTTGCATTGGCATGCAAAGACGATGGCTTCACCCAGCAGAGTACCCAGCACCTAACCACCAAATGCCACAACATAAACACATGGGATTATAAACATGTTCTCGTACATACATACATAAATGTGATGGCACCTGATGGAATGAGGGCGGGAAGCTTTGTGGCTATAAAACTGTCCTACGCCTCATAACCCATGGAGTTTGCATGCATATTTGTACATATTTACATACTTGCATATGTATGCTTGGCTAGATACACATCGGATAGTTTAAGATGGTCTACTTTATAGATTAGAACAATAAATAGTGGTTGGTCGAATATTTGAAGGCAGTTAGTAGAGTATTTAGGTTTAAAGGAAAAATTTCAAATTCCTTAAATTGTTTGAAGCTCAAACTTTAAACGTACGACAGGTAAGAAATAGGTCGAACTTAGTTTCCTTTAAGTTGCAGGCAGTTTCTAAGAGAGCTTGGCTACGAAGGGCTTCTAATCGTCCTGCAGATCTTATATGCCCTAATAAATATTCCATAAAAAAAATGATGGATTACAGCAACTCTTGAAACGGAGCGAGGAGCGAGGGATATGTACATTAGACTGTACCCGAAACAAAAGGTCGCTGTACACCCCTGAGTCGAAAGTATTTTTGAGAGGCAATTTCGAAAAAGATCTTTTCTCTTTGTATCTTTCGCCATATCTTCGGCATTTACAGTCAGATTTAAAAATAGTTCTTTCTCTAACAAAAATAAAGTTTAAAAATTTGTAGAAAACTATAAAAAAGTGCAACAAATTTTCACCTAAATTTCAAACTTTTTTCTCTGAAGTGTTAGAATTTTTCTGAATACACAGTTTTATATCCCAATCAATTTTAGTCTGATAATGTGCGAGTTTCAAGTGGCTAAAAGTTACCGTTGATTTTTTAGAATTTTTTTTCGCCAAAGGTGTTGCGGTTTTCTTCCGTATACAAATAAATTGAGTTTATTCGTTATATAAGCCAATGCGATAAAAAAAAATCTAAAAAATAAACGGTAATTCGTAGCCACTTGAAATTTGCACATTATCAGATTAAAATTGCAGGGGATAAAAAACTGTGTACTCAAAAAAATTCTAACACTTTCGAGAAAAAAGTTTGAAATATAGGTGAAAATTTGTTGCACTTTTTCTAGTATTCTACGAATTGTTAAACTTGGGTTTATATGGGGTTTGTCAGAGAATGAACTAAATTTTAATTGAAAATTCTTAAAAATAAATAAATAAACATAAGTGGCACACAATATCACTTTGAAATGGCGTGCTATAGATATGACCGATACTGTATACCTATCGATGCTGTTGTCTCGAGCAGACAATTTTTTTGTCCGAAAGTTATTTGACCTCTAGTACCGCGTTCTAGTACTTATCCATCAAATATCAGTTCTTATCTCCCAAAGAAACCACCCTAATGTCAATAAATTAATGCTTGCCGAAAATCATTAAGCTTGTGTCAAAATACTTAAGACTCAGGGATGTACTGCGAACTTTTTTTTAAAGTTCGTCTAGGCCGAGCTTTCTCATTTCTTAATCGTAATAGTTGTATGTTTCGATCTACTGAACTTAACATAACATAAAATAACATAATCACAAATCAAGGAATGAATTTTATTTGTGATTTGATTCGCTGGGGTGAGTTGAATTGAGGTTAGTTAAGGCGAGTCGAGGTGAGGTGAATTGTGTTGAGTTGAGTTTTGGTGAGGTGAGTTGAGGTGAGATGAATTGATGAGAGTTGAGCAAATAATCATAGGGCTCGTTTCTCCAACTCAACTTAACTTAGTTTAGCCATTTTTTGGACTTAAGTCAAAAGTTAGCCTACCTTTTACACAGCTTATTCTTGACTAAGTCTAAAAACTTTACTAAACTAAGTTAAGTTGAGTTGGAGAAACCAGACCATAATCTTCAGTTTTATCTCTTTATCTTTATTTTTTTGTTCTTAATTGCTATCCTCATCTGCATCCTTACTTTATCTTTATTCTTGTCTTCATTATTATATTAAGTTTCTAAATTTTGTTGGGGCGGCAACTGAATTTTTCCGTGCAGAACATTACGTCAAACGGATGACTTTTAATTTGTTACGTGTAAATTTTTACATATCGACGGCTGAGTGGAAGATCAATCTATCCTGGCAGCCGGTTCGAAACGCCCTATCTAAGAACAGGGGCTCAAGAACGTCCTACTTCAGAATTTGATTGAAGAACGCTCTATCTCAAAATTTGATTCAAGAACGTCCTTTTTTAATGTAAATTCAATATATCGGCAGCTGAGATAGGACGTTTTTGAAGCGATAGGTCGATCTTCCACTCAACTGTCGATACGCTTTCAAGGGCAAGTGGTGGCCATCGGGAATGAGGAATGTCTCTGAGTAAGAAAATATAGACGGTGTGACGACGACAGGATAAGCAGCATGCTGATCGTCAGAAGTTTCTGGGTACACTTTCCGGACACTACTACCACCACTATGTATGTATTATGACTGCTGGTGTTCAAAAAGCTACTAAAGAAAGTGGAAGGAAGACCAACTGAACTTACTGCTTACGAAGATGACTATACTGACAGCAGCACTGGGACCTAATATCCAAGAATACGCGTTCAAAACAGCCACCAGACTTAAAGCCGTGGGGAAGTTGGCATGCAAGTCTTACGGTAGCATAGATCTCTCTAGAGGCATTGTGTTATTGATCTTGGAACTGTACTTCAAGACAAATTTTAGAGCTGGTGGTTGTTTTGGTAGAATTTTTTAGACAATGATTTGAGATGAAACGGCAAATTCTCCAGCAGATTCAGATTTTCGAATACTTAAATGGCGACAGTGATCCCATCACCAGCAAGCCGAGGCTATACTTATGTTTATATTGACCAGGTATTGGCGTTGAATTATGCGCTCATTGCCAACAGGGTGGTGTGCGGATTTTAGGCTCCACCTACGACAAGCATGCTGCATGCCTTACCTCGGGTAAATTCAAATCCTCTAGCCTGTCAAAAAGGATTTTATTTCATGAAATACTCATTCGAACAGTAACGGTTGCATCGCCTGAAACCAAAAACTTTAATATTTAGTTTTAATAATTTAAATAAATATTCCTATTATAATTGGGTAATTTACGGTGGAAATTGTAAGACTTTCGATAAATAACTCACTAACACAGTTCGGTCACGGATCTTTTTTGGCTGGAGTTCTCATAAAATAATTTCAAATGCAGATGCAGGCAAATCGGTTACACTTGCAAAAAATACATACAGTTACGTTAGCGTTCTGGCATTTGGAGAAAAAACAACAATGGTATTTTTTATTGAAGAAGTTTACCTCCGGTGTTTTTTTTTTCTTGATTTACATGCGCGCAAAAAAGTAACGGTAAAATGTTAAGAATCAGTGAAAACAACGCTATATGCCCAACTCTTGGCATAGCAACTGCGACCTGCTCACTCTTTCCATGCACTGCTGCGCTGCTTGACACGGTGCAAGGAATACATACGCCTACCTCACCGCTGGAGATATCTGTATTTGTTAGCTTGTGCTTGCATTTGCATCTGCACGTTCTTATATACGCAATATACTGCAGTTGCCAAGGTGCAGCCACGCATGCAATTATTCATAGGGAGTATAGAGAACCGAATTGGCGCCACCGCCCTGACCGCGTAACTAGGCAACTTGCTGAGGCTCAGATCCAGGGTAGTAAGCACACAAACATTGCTATATTGGTGCGCTTTACGCTTCATACAGGTTTGCGCATATGTTATGAACATACATACATACATACATATGTGCATATGTATGTAGGTATAGGGTACTTCAAGGGTGATGCAGATCTTTGACAGCAATAATTTCTGATTTGTGGAGACAAAAATCTTTCGTAAGACAAAAAGGAGTTAGCGTTATTCTTTTTGTCTCTTAGCAATAAGTTTAAAAACTAATGCATTAAAAAAATGTTTTAATTTTTAAAATAAAATTGTTCCTTTTAAAATTAAAAGAATATTAAATTAAAAAGGAAAGAAATGAGTTTAAAAATTTAATAAAAATTAAATGAAATAAAAAAGAATATTTTTATGTTTAAAAATAATAAAATCTAAAAGTTATAACAAAATTTAATAAAAAATAAGAAGAGAGAAAAATACAAGTTTCTAAAAATTTAATCAAAAATGGGAAAAATTAAATAAGTTTATAAAACTTAGGTAAATAAAATAATCGAGGACTTAAACCACGGATCTCTCGAGTGGCACATCAGTGCTTTGCTCACTCGGCCAGTGCGACTGTTAGAGCGGCGCGGGCAGAATGATATACAAGTGCTTTCTCTCTAAAAGGATTTTCACAATGAAAATTGGCAAGGGAGCTTTTTTATAAGACTTTCGGGAGAGAGTAAACAATGGGCCTTATTCATGAAAAGTAAGCTTAGGCTCAGACTCATTTTTTGCAGTGAAGAAGTGAGCTCAAGTACAGAATTTATATTGAAAATCGAGCCGGAGCTTAACCTCACATTCAATGCATGGGGCCAAAAATCTTTTAAACTGTCTTGCCTGCTGTCTTTCAATTGTCTTACAAAATATTTAGTCATGGAGCGATACTCAGTTGAAAAACGCGTAAATTCAAGAATTGCATTCTGCGCACTGTGTGATTTTTTCGGTCCATATAACCGGTCATCTGAGTCAGCAATCAGCTGTTCGATGCAGAAATTCGAATAAACTGGGTCGGTGTAAAGAGTGGCACCACCTACAACTGAGGTGGAACAAAGTGTTTACGCGCTTACCAAATTGGACTGAATTAAGCCCAGAGACCATTTGGACTGACTATGACGAGTTACACTTTTAGTGTGTTTTTTGCCAGTCAAGTTATCGGAGCGCACTTCTTCGAAAATGATGCCGGTAACAACGAAACAACAAGGTCGAATGGCAGCCCAGATCTTACGGTTTGACACCATTCGATTTCTTGCTCTGGGCTAGGTGAAAATTATGGTCCATGACAATAATCCCGAGGAGATTCCGTAATAATTGATATACAACCCGAACTATGCCAAAAAGTTATGAAAAATTCTTATATGTATGCGCATACTATGTTGCCAGAGGAGTCCCGGTGGGCATTTTACTAATGTCGTGTTTCATACATACATACATATATTGCAACGGCTAAAAAAACATGATAAAATAAAAATCATTTTGGTGCTTTATTTATAAAAAAAGTCGGCGGTCTTATTGAATCACCCTAGTAGGTACCATGTACGCAGCTTAATATGTGTGTATGTGCGACTGAATGTGCGCAACTACATACTAGGTGCATATGTATGTACGTTAGGGTGGTCCAAAAATGCATGTGGAAAAAGTAAAGTCGGAAATGGTATAGAATTCTTAAAAATCAATATTTTTCTATCTTTTTTCTATCTGTTTATCTGCAGAAGATTCCCAGTAATAATACCCAATTATTTATTTAACCATTTTTTTATGCGAACTATAATTTATAGGTCCGCCAAAACCCACAAAAACCGCGAAAAATGCAAAACGGGGACCATTAAAAAATCGTTAGTATTAAAAAATGGTTAAATAAATAATTGGGTATTGTTATTATTAGTCTCCTGAAGAGAACCAGGAGTTTTCCGATCGAAAAATATTGATTTTCAAGAATTCTATGCCATTTCTACGAAAAATTTTACTTTTCCCAGATAAGAATACATGGAAAACTTTGAGCGCTTTGAGCGACCTCTAAATATTTTTTGATTTCAAAATAAAAAATAGGGATATACTTTTTTCGATATAGAACAATCCTAGGGGGTGAGAGCATTACAATTTCGACTTTACTGTTTTTGGACCACCCTAATGTACGTAAGTGTACGTATTATTGAATTAAATAGGAATATGCGTTGGATAGGCCGAATGCACGTTAATTAATTGGAAATGAAATAAGATGAAAGGTCAGCTAGCTGGTAGGCTACATAGCTAGGGTTTCCACATCCAACACATCTACTCCGTTTTACTTAATGGCTTGCACCAATCGTTACTTTGTTTGCGAGCCGAACAGAAAAATCGAATTAAGTTACTCATACGCCATGTCGTACCAGCAGTGGGGCCTGCCTGCACTCAACTACAACTTTTACATCTACTACATATTTACTGCTTCAAGTTCAAAGTAAATTTGTTGCACGAGTAAACGCACGGTGGCGAGCAACACCTGAAGCTCTAGCAAGCAAATACATAATACAAAAACAAACAGCAACAACAACGTGCATAGTGCAACGCGTAACCGGGCACACTCGATGGGGTGGTAGGCAGCAACGAAATTAAATTTTCTCATCGACAGTTTCTGTGAGTCGGCTGAGCTTACTGCATTAATACAAACACCCACACTTGTTCATACAAATGCATGCTTGTGCGAGCATGTACATATGTAGATTTGCTTATTTGTGCTATGATGGCTACAACAGTCGACGTCCTGGTTAGCGATAGTTCGCGAAGAAATTTTGTTTGGCGAGCGAGCGAATGAATAAGAGGCTGCTTAAAAGTGAGTGCGCTGAGAGGGGAGGGGAGGGAGAGTGGATACAATTAAAAAAATAAAAAAAATAAAAAAAATAGTGAACGATGAGTGCGTGCAACGACTTTCAATCAAACGAAAGCGCCATACAAGAGGCAGGCGAAGGAGTCAAGCGTAGTGCAAAAACAAACACAGACATATAAAAAATGCAATTTACATCATTGAGCCACCAAGCAAGCGAATGCAAGACAAACGAAAAAATGTACCAAATGGGCCTTCCTTGCCGATATGCCCGTTGTCGTTTTACACACAAATCTTGCGCCCCTCATGCCACACGAGCAATCGGCTGCGCGTACACACAGCTATTGATTTTTAACAAATTGCAGTGAAAAAAAAAACAAAAACAACACAAAGACGAAACACAAAAGAAAAAACAGCGTTGTAGCAAAAAATGGCAAAGTGAATGCAGAAAATTATGAAATAATAAAACGGGGAAAATTATAAACGAAATAAATATGCAAAAAGAAAGTTGACATAAGCAACGAACAACGGCAAAACAGCAATTTGGACGGTGCGTCAGTGGAAAATGTACATATGTATGTATGTATGTATTTCTGTGTTATTGCAGCAAGTTGGTCGCAAGCAACAGGATATGTGAGCTACGGTCGTTGTTAAGTAGTTGAAGGATATTTGCAATTTGCGTGAAGGTGACGAACTGATGATGATAACTGACTAAATGACGCACACTGTGTGTGTGTGTGTGCGTTGGAAGATGAGAATGGCTGCGGCATGGCAAAATTGCATAAGTTTGAGTGAAAGGACAGGATCTGATAGTTGGATTTCGGCTATACGAATGCACATACATATGTATGCACATAAAAGTCGAACATGCAAGTTATATAAGTTACGCTACTGCTTATATTGCTGCATAATTAACGATTTGAATGCTGTGGAAGCAATGATATCTATGTTTAAGTAAATATGCTTTATATTTAAGTAATTAAAATAATAGTATACAAAATTCTCTATCTATAAATGTTTGATCAATAAAGGAGTTTGTATGATTATGAACTCATTTATTGGCTTCAGTATCCTTTATCGGTAAATCCTATCAAGAAGTTGTAGTTATGCTCCCTATGAGAATATGAGAAGGATTATAAGCGCACCGCATATTGACAAGTTTTAGCAATTTATTTTGTGTTTTTTAATTTTAGCTAGTTCTTTATATAAATTTAGTTTATTCTTCGCCAAAAACCGTGAGGAAACCAGGTTTCATACTTTGTGCAATACTTGAAAAAATAAAATAAAAATAAAAAATGGTTCATAAAAATTTCAAGCTTTTTTATTATACTATAGGAGTGCCAGTTACTGTCGAAACTCGACTGATTTTTTAATTCTTTAAGAGCCTTGGACAGGATTTCTAACTTATCACGTCGTTTAACTTATAAGGTACAAAATTCCTTACTCGAAAATCTCCTGCTTTGGAACTAAAACGTGGCTACAATTTTTTATATCTTTGAAGGTCTTTGGAGAACTTTGACAGGACTTGTTATTGACCGGAAATCAAAAACATTAAAATCCGATAATCACAAATTCGATAACGCTACTAATTTGGATAATTTTCTATCGATAACTACGCATTTCGAGGGCTCGATGAATTTCGATAACTCAAAAATGTATATATAGTGATATAAAGCGCTTACTCGATTGACTTTGGATACCCCTATACATTTCGACAACTCGGTTAATTTTGATAGCTTCATAGTTTTTGAAAGCTATTGACAAATTTCGATAACTCGTTACGCTCTGTTAACACGATAAAATGAATTAAGCAGAGATAGCTCGATAAACTTATATAAATGCCAGTATGCAGCTGTCAAGAAAAGCAAAAACTCCATATAAAATGTCGTACAAGAAATGCCTAAGAAATTTTCTTGAGTCAAATTTCCTTAAGGCAGCACGAAGTCCTTAAGAAATTTGCTACGCTTTCTACTACACAAACAGAGCACAAGGCAACCCATGTTCCATTATTTCTTGATGAAAGAGTAACGCAACAGGCTGTGAACTATCAGATGTCAAAATTCCTTGGACACAAACACGAAATAATGGCAATTTTTTCTAGACCGTTTTCTTGAGAGTTGCATACTGGCCTTAACCTCGAAACTTCGATAATTCAACAATTTTAGTAAAGCTTTCTTATAGTTCATTTAAAGCCAAGAGGCCAAAAAGAGCGCTAGTACACTTCCCTGTGGAGTGTGCTTTGTGTGAGTTGTCTTCATCATGGTCATTGTGCCTGTGCAGTTGCGTTACGCTAAAGAATATGGACAAGTTTCTTAAACTTTTGAAATAATTTTAGCCAAAATTTTTTCGTGTTTAACCAAAATTGTTCCTTGTGTTATGTACATATCAAGCCCTAGCCGCCAAAAAGACGTAAGCGAAATTTTTTTTTCAAAATTTTCTTTTTGATGTAGAAGTATTCCTAGATCATCCAGATGCACTTGCATCAAATTTTGAAAAAAAAAAATGTCGCCTACGTCTTTTTGGTGGATAGAAAAGACACGCCTGACTGAGAAAACTTATTATATTTAAACCATTTTTATATTTGTTATTTGTTTTTTTTTCTTTAACCGACTTTTTATTTTCATTTTTTTATGTATGTTAATTCATAATTTTGGACCACGTTAAGCGATTTCTATAATTCTAAATTTTTAATGTGGTCCCACTACAATAATTTGGTTCAGATTCAATCATTGGATCTGAAGAAATTAACGGTACTCTTAAATGTTTATATGAGATTTGAAGTCGGTTTTATTTTTTGCTTAAAAATTACTTGTTTTTTTTTTTTGTCAGAAAAGAAAGCACAAAGGCCACGCATAAAACACACAACATATTATCTAATGCAAGCGATGGAAAATTTGCGGTGTGCGTAATTTGTAAGCAATACAATCTGTTCGCTTTCACCCCTGGAGACCAAATGAAATGTACACTTTGTAGATTTTAGTGTGAACCACATGCTGATGGCGCTTACATAACCAGCGAAATCCATACGCAAAATAGCACAGAGCGCGCAGATGAAAAGATAGTGGGGAAAAAATTAGAAAAAATTTGAAAAGCTTCAAAGATAAATGTTAAATGGTAAATCAATAATACCAAACTTGCACAAAAGCTATGGGCAAGCGCTTTCAAATATGTTTTCGTAAGTAACAATTTAAATATGTGGGTACATATGTTTGTATGTATTTTGCAGACAAATATACGTTTACAAGCATATAGTATGTAGATACACAGTATGTATTTATAAAGGCTCAAGTAGATACAAGGACGTGTCCGGCAGGAAAAAAAGGGAAAATTCTATTGCAGATAGTGCATTATCCCAGATACCTATTTCGATAGCTCTAAGTTACTTTCCATTTAAGATTTATTTTTTTCCGGTTCCACATTCGGTCAGGTCAAATGGAGTACAGCATTCAAAAATCAAAATGGTTTTAAGAAAAAGGATGCTACATTACCCAAATGGGGGAAAAATATACATACATTAATACGGGTGTGTTTATCGTTACGAGCTATCGGTTAAAGCTTAGTGCAGGACAGAAAACCAAACAAACCGGACACGAAGAAGAGAATCTGGGGGTTGTGTATGCGTGTTTTTATTACCACACGAACAAGCAGACTAAACACTGTACTATCCGGTTTTTGACCTCTGCTTTTGGCAACCCTGCATACATTTTTGGTGATAGAATTGGCATCGAGGGTCCATGCATAACTGATGGAATTTCATACATACCTGAAATCAGCTAAAAATGGAGTTAGTTGCTCCTGCATATTGCTCCTATTGGAGATGGGATCCATTTATCTTCGCTAGCTAACTCATCAGCAGTCACATTTTCAGCAATGGTTTGATAACCAGGCAGCGAAGGCACATCTGTTGAGAGTGCACACAGATGCCTGGTGTTTGTGCCGACAGAAGTGTGCCCAATTTGCAATTCCACATAAAAGCAGATGCCTAGTTAAACATATACTCTAAAATTGGAAGCAACATGAGGTTTGCAAACCTGTAGCACCTCGATGCCTTCCATCGAAATATTCACTCAATTTATGATGGTGGATTGGATAGCCGAATGTTTGTGTGGGCTGGTACTGGTTACGACCTAAGGAATACCTGATATAAGTAAACAATTTTTAACAAAATTGCCTGCTGCCTCAGTACCGGGTACTGCCGCGCGATCTGGCAATGCCAATGCTAGTTTAGAAGTAGGCTGACCAATGCTTTGAAGTGCAGCTTGGCTGACACTGTAAACACCTCTCAACCTCTTACCACGCCACCTATTTGCCACCATGTAGTCGATGGCTTTGAGGAATGAAAGTTGTGCCCGTTACATTCGATTTAAACTCCACATCCTGGGCTCAAAATTCGGATTAAGCCAGTGCGACAAAAATGTTCACAAAACCGTACCGCCTTACAAGGAAAAAAGTTCGCCGTACACCCTTGAGTCTAAAGTATTTTGTCAAGGTCCCTGTTTTTATTTTTTGGCCGAACCTAGGGATGGTCTTTTTTACATTTTCCGCCTTATCTTCGGCATTTACAGTCGGATCTTAAAGTTTGATATACACTTCGAGTCATTTGAATAGCACACCTTTTTGATATTTTGTCTAACATACTTTGTATGGAAGAAAATGCAAGACACTGTCATAAAAAAAAAAAAATTTCAAAAATCAAGAATAGCCACATGAAATTTGCACTTTATACTAAAATTGAATGGGCTACAAAACTGTACACTCGAATTTTTTTTTTAATATTAACCCATTCACTGCAGCTTATTAGGAGAGCACAGCCCTTTGTTGTTTTCGGATATTTCATCATACAATTAATAAGCTTGATAAGTAGAATATTTTCAGCCTAACATATGACTATATAAACTTAAAAAAAATGCGAATATATATGTCTTTCCATCTGTCTTTTATAATACCAACTGTATGAATTGAATAAACTTTGATTTCGGTTTCCCATTAAATTTAAATTTTGAATTAATTCTGCATATTATTAAACGTGCGATATGTATTTAATCACAATCATACATATGTATATGACTAAGTATCTAATTATATTTAGATATTGCCAGAAGCCCCATTTTTTGCTATTTGCTATTATTAAAAAACGAAATTTGGGCGTATGTGTGTCATTTCTATGCGGTTAAGACAAAGACACCGAAATTGAAATCTCAAATTAGCCTTCGCTTTCATATCTTAGAACATCGCTGCGCAACTACATATTGCTTATATCTACATGCATAGTAAATATGTATGTACATATGTATGTGTAATGGCACTATTTTTCAAACAAACAAAAGAATAATTTTGATATGAAGTCATCTTTCCAAGGTTTGCAATGCGGATGCAAAGCACATGCACGACGTTTGATATTTTACTTAGTGAGCTCATAATATTACGTAATCTCGAAGAAAAGTGCTCTCTTACACAACAATTAACCTTTTTTTCCTTTTACTATTTAATATTAATCTGGTCTATTCAGTAGCTTTTTACCGACCGAAAATCGGCAATCATCGCAAAAAGAAAAATTGTTCATGAAAATAATTGCGAATTTCATATAAGTACAAGGTGTACACTTACATTTGACACCGACTGTACATATAGCCATGGTTGGCCTACTTAAGGGCATTCCTATCCTATCCTTTCGGCATGCAGCCCTACGGGTCAGTGCCCTGTGCACATTGCAGTAAATTTGTAGGCATATTTTTTGCTTATTCCTAAGAGATCTTTGGTTTTAAGTGGGTCGTAGAACATCCAGAACAGCCGGGTAATCCTGTAAGATCCTATGTAGTTCAACATCTGCTTGGCCTTCGAGTGATACATTTCGGTAATTTTCGTCTTACATCTCCCTGAACGAGGCACCCATGTCCACCGCGTGGGCCACATTCAGTGCGGAGCCGCTCCTTGCTAGTGCGTCCGCAGCCGCGTTTTCGTAAATGTTCCTATGTCCCGGGACTTAACATATGTATGTAGAAGAGAGTACCTGAATGGCCGCTTGGCTATCCGAAGGGATGTTCACCTGCGTCCTCTCTTTGATGTTCCTTACTACGTCCTTAATAGCAAACGTTTCGTGTGGAAAACGCTTCCATATTCTAGCAGGCGGAAGGATAGCTTTAGATTATATTGCTCGATGAAAACCCCTGCACCATCTTTGACCGATCTCGACGTTTTCTTGATTCGAGTCACTGCGGCTGGGTAATTTCGTGCGCGGTTTGTGGTGAACAAAGGTCTTCGGCAGAATATAGTCAGTGTGCAGCGCCTTAATTTCAGACGGTAGTGCGTCTAGACGCGGAACCGTGCCCGAACGGTATTTCTTTCCAGAACCCCAGGGCACGTAGTCTGATGGCGCTGTTAGCAGCTGAGTTTTCGATAAAGATATCTATGGGTAATAAGACAAGAAGGACGTTCAAAACATCCTTCGAACATGATCTCATTGCAGCTGTTGCGCTAGTGGCTGCTGACCTTTGAATTCCGCCTAGCTTTTTAACTACGTAATCCTTAGTAAGGACTGGCCACCAGACCAGCGCCCCGTAAGAGACTATGGGTCGGACTATAGCTGTGTACATCCAGTGCATAATTCATGGTTTCGAACCTTATCTATTGCCCAACATTATCTTGGCTGCAGAGAGCCACCCTGGCCTTCCTTGCACGCTCTTCAATGTTTGGTTTCCAGTCATAGTTAGCATAGCTTAGAATAAAAAATTTAAAGTATTTTTTATCTATTTCAATATTCTTAATAAGCATTTGGCATTGATGACTTGATTTTAAAAATTTCTATACCCATTGACCCGATTCCACTTTGCACAGTTAGATATTTGCTGCATTCTTGTTAATTCTACAGCCGATTTCCTTTATTTTTAATAATCAAAGCGTTATTATAACACAATCGCCTAAATTGAATGAAAGATTTTTTTTATAGTAGTTTTTCTCTACGATGTCAGTCTAGAATTTACGTATACAAATCAACGATAGAGTACCAATTTCGATGGTTTAATGAGCATAAAGGTGGTCCAAAAATGCATGTGGGGGAAAAAGTAAAGTCGGAATTTTTATGCTCTCACCCCTTAGGATTTTTCTATATAGAAAAAAAGTGTACCCCTATTTAGAGGTCGCTCAAAGTTTTCCATGTATTTTATATGAAAAAAAAAATTTCGATGAAATAGTATAGAATTCGTAGAAATCAATATTTTCGACCGGAAAACTCTACTGCTCTTCAGGAGATTCCTAATAATGATACCCAATTATTTATTTAACCATTTTTTCATAGTAGCTTTATTTTATAGGTCCGCCAAAACCCCTAGAAAATTCCAGAATATGTATTGGGGGATAATAAAAAATCTTTCGTATTTAAAAATGGTTAAATAAACAATTGCGTATTGTTACTGGAAGTCACGAAAAGTTGTTTTTCTTCCCGATATAAAATCTATGGAAAACTTTGAGCGCTTTGAGCGACCACTAAATATTTTTTGATTTCAAAATAAAAAATTGGGTTATATTTTTTTTTTATACAGAAGAATCCTAAGGCGTACGAGCATTAAAATTCCAACTTTACTTATTTTGGACCACCCTAATGAGCATTCCGCGAGCTTGCATATAATTTGTATTTTCGTATGCATATTTTTAATGAACGCGGTTTAAATTCTTGTAAATTCGAATGAAATATGAAAAGGCAAGCAAATAAACGAGTCTAAAAATAATTTTATGAATGAGAATAAATAAATAAGTAAATTAAAAACGCAAATATCTCGTCGACAAGTTACATATCTATATATGTACTTATGTATATGTACAACGAAGATGTAAACAGATATTTGCTTGGCAGTGAGACATTTTGAGTTTTATTTAGCCTTTTAGAAAAATAATTCCTCGCCAAAAGGTTTTAAATACAAGTTCTCTCTATCTATATACTACAGTAGGTCGGATAAATATGTAAGTCATTTGGTGCTTGTATAGCACTAACATGAAAATTGCCTATTAAACAAGGTTAGCCATTTCTAATAGATTTTAGATCGCTGAATTCGAGTCCGAACTTCAAGATCGATTAATCGAGCCCTTCCGACTCGATTTTTTGACTCCGATTCGATCCGCGAATTGATACAATAAAATCGAGAATTGACATTATTTTTTTGTCTCAATTGAAGCATATCTTATTGCATTAGAAAATCTAGAAAATTTTAAGGAAATTAGCATTTGATAAAACAAAATGAACAAAGGCTGCAATTATGCAAGTGGCATGAAAAATAGCTTCTCATAAAAATACAATCAGCGTTAAACACTGTCCATTCCATTTTTTATATTATAATTTTACGAAAAATTCACAAATTTAATTTTTTTTTGTTTAACATGAATATTGTAAAAATCTCTGTACGGAAACTTTTCGTACTGACTGTACATGCAGCAAATATGAAATTACTTCTTAATTGCTGACTTGAACCAATATTATGTCACTGTCTGCTTACATATCTGTAGGTACATATGTATTTATAAAAGCGAAATTTTTGTTTTTGACGTTTTTTTCTTCCAAGATTAAAATAAAGGTCAACAAGGAGGAGATCGAATGCCATTATAATCATTAATAAAAGAAAATTGATAAAATATGAGCTGAATAATAAAGTTTGCATACGCACATGGAAACATTCAACTGTACATAGTATACATATCGAGCCCTAACCGCCAAAATAACGTAAGCGACATTTT
>NW_023458556.1:26104325-26170446 GCF_013731165.1 Rhagoletis pomonella
ATTTTTTATGCGATGTTGCTTTGACCAGGGCTTGACCACAGGCCCTCCGGAATGGTAGCGCGAACTGCTAACCACTAAACCACAGCGGCCTTGAATGTTTTACAATACTTATTTTTGCAAAAAAAAAAAGATACACTCGACCACATCGTCGTATTTCATTCATCTTACTTTATTAACTTATTAAAATGAAATTAATTAAGAGTTTTTTTTCAAAATACCTATTCGTCCTTGTGAACCAAAAACAAAAGAAAAATTTTAATTCTACACAATTTTATTTACTGACTTTTTTAAATAATTTTTGGAATAACATTGCTTTGTGTGTTTCGAAATTTTTTAGTTTATGTCGCATGGTGTTATTAAAAAAAATATTCCGTTTTTGTAATAAAAAAATTGTTTCCATAAAGCGATTTTTTATCATTCTTTCATCTTGTAAAAAAAAAATTCAACTACTAATCTTTTGTTTTTAAAAATTTAACTTTTTTAAATAATCTTTGCTAATCTGCAAATTATGACTGTTTTGCAAACTGGCTCCCTATTCTTCGATGTTGAGGATATCGAAAGAAACAACATCGTTGCATTGATATTTATGTTCCTCCAAATTCCTTTTTTACTATACTTTGGAGTTTGGAATGACCGAAATATGAACAACATATGTATGGAAAAAGAGCACTTGCATTTTGCTCAAAGGGGAAGCAAGATGGAAAACTTCGAAACACAAGACCTTTGTTATCTATAACTTTAATTTATATTGATTTGAATTTAACGCAAAAAACTTGCTTTACCTGCGTATTTTTAATCTGCTGAGTACAAATTTGGGAAGCCTTTAGGTACATACCTATATGATAAGAGAAAAAAAATGTTACTTGATTTGTAGCCACACTGTACATATTTACATGAACGAAAGGATAGGGTAACTGGAATGGAACAATGGCATGGTGGTTTGTCCTTTCGACAGAAGTTGACGTTGAGGCAATAAGTTTGCTACTTGGTCGGTTTCTGAGTGAGTTTTGCATAGCATTTCTTATGTATGTATGTACATATTGTTGCGAAAATCAGAACAAAGACCAAACGAGGAAGGTGCTCTACAAAATTTTTATGGGACTAACAATATACATATGTACATACCTATACCTATAGATAGGGGCATGTATTTATGCATATAGTTATGTACATATGTACATGCTGACATATGTATGTATGATTATAGATACATAACTATTGTAGAGACAACGCAAAGTTGGATGTAGATGCACAGAGCAAAGACAAGGCAGCTGCAAAGATCAACCAACAACTGCAGCATGCAAACAAACGCATGTACACTCATTCATATACATACATATATGTATGCACATACGTACATACATATGCATGTAATTATGTATATACATACATATATACAAGCAAGCAAATACAGCTAGTCACAGGAATCGGTGCTACCTTCATGTATGTATGTACACATGTATATGAAAATACTTATTGACATAAATATATCTAGACATAGGTATGTACATATGCACATATAACAGTGCGTTAGTATATACACCTATAATGGAGCAAAATGAAGTGGAGCAATGTAGGCTAAAGTGAGTATGGGTCGACGCGAAATACAGCGAATGCGTGCACCGAATGTACTCGCGGTGGCAACCAGCTAACAACCAGGCAAGCAAACAGTCCAGCTACGTACATGTGTACATCCATCCATATGTATATATATACATACCAAGGTACATATATAGATATATGTATAGGTTCATATATGTGCATTAGGGTGGTCCAAAAATGCATGTGAAAAGTAAAGTCGGAATTTCTATGCTCTCACCTCCTAGGATTGTTCTATACCAAAAAAAAATATAAAAAAATTCAGGAAATTCCCAATAATAATACCCAATTGTTTGTTCAACCATTTTTTCATCGCAACTATAATTTATAGGTCCGCCATAAACCCACAAAAACCCCGAAAAATGCAATGGGGGGGACCAATAAAAAATCGTTGGTATTAAAAAATGGTTAAATAAACAATTGGGTACTATTATTGAAGGTGTCCTGAAGACGAAAAATACATATTTCTTTTCAAGAATTCTATACCATTTCTACGAAAAATTGCTTTTTCCCATATAAAAATACATGGAAAATTTTGAGCGCTTTGAGCGACCTCAAAAATTTTTTGGATTCCAAAATAAAAAATAGAGGTATACTTTTTTTCGATGTAGAACAATCGGTGGGGGTGAGAGATTACAATTCCGACTTTACTGTTTTTGGACCACCCTAATGTACATACAGTCATAGGGTCCAGTTTGTCGTTTGTTTATTATTTTTTTTTATAAAAGTCCAGCTGGCTATACAACAAACACCATATAAATTCAGATTTCCAGCTTTGTACAAAAATTGTGGTATGCAATTTTGAAGCTCATTTAATTTTAGCACAAGGAAGTGCCAGTTTTAAGCTGCTGAAAAATTCCGTTGATATTTGGCAATTTTTTTGCTGGTAGTTTTCTTCATATAAAAGAAAATTCTCGAACATGCATACTTCTATGGAAAAAACGTGAAACACCTTCAACCTAAGAAATTCTCAAAAATTAACGGGATTTTTTAGCAAGTTGAAACTTGCACTTTATTATACTGAAATTTTTTCTTAAGATTCCGATTAAAAAGTTTTGGTGAAAGTTTGCAGATTTTTTATAATTTTTGTACAACGCTGGAAATCTGAATTTATATGGTGTTTGTTGTAAAGCCAGCTGGAATTATATAAAAAAAAAAATAATAAACATTAAATAAAAAAAAAAACAGATAGCCAAAACTGGTCAAAATATCGCACTCCTATTATTTTGTGGATAACTGTCCATATAAATATGTTTGTATGTAAAAACGTAGATACATTTCTATGTCACCTTATGCGAAAGGTACGCATCTGCATATATATATACATACAAATACATTAGGATGGTCCTCGAAAAAATCAATATAATGAGGCACCCCTTTATTTCGTTCTACATAAAAAAAATAAAGACATCCACGAAAATTTTAAAATAAAAAAATAGAGTTCGCTACCAGGATTCGAAAATTTTTATTTTTTTAAAGCGCAATAATTCGCCAAAATGTTAACTTTGACCAGCTATAACTCAGCGAGGGTTTATGAATTTAAGTGGGTTACAAAAATATGTCAAATTCATTAGATTTCTAAAAGTTGTGTCGAATTTATGCGGTTTTACAAGAAAAATTTAATGCATTCAAAACCTGGTACTTGGTAGCGACCCCCTTTTTTCAATTTTGAAATTGTCGTTAATTTCTTTATATTGTTCGTAGAAAACATAAATGGGGTGCCCATACAAAATCCAGATGTTCATATTTTTAAGGACCACCCTAATATATGTATGTACATACTAAACACCACAAATTTCGACGATTCCCAATAACATCAACGTTGACGTGGACGACAAACGATGAACGATGGGCGATGTTTCAGCGAGTTGAATTAAGCTGCGGAAGGTGCAATGCGTCGACAAGAAAATTATATATGTATGTATGTACATGTAGGATACAAACATATATACATAAGTATCTATGCAGATATTTATGTATGTATCTAAAATTGTGCAAGCATATGAGCACTTGCCTTTATGTACATACATATGTATGATTAATCTTATGTACCGTAAATATGTACAGACATATGGACATATGTAAGCATATGCAATAAAAATGCATTCGCAGTGCAGCTGGCAGAGGGGTGCGGTCATTTATCTGGCAAAAACAACAAAAGAAGGCTATCGATTAATTTTGGTAGATACACTTAATCTTATTATTTTCTTGCCTACTTACATACATACATACATATGTATAAATATACCTATATATTTTTAGGCTAAACCAATTCTAAACAAATTACACTGTGCAACAAATTCGGGTTAGCAAAAGTTAGGTCGACCCGTATCGCGGCGTTTGTTTATGTTAGTTCGATTTTTTTTTTTAATCCACCTTCGAACTTTGCAGTCAAATGTAATAAATTTCTTCCCCTTCTTCCTCTTTTTCCTCGTCTTCCTCTTTTTTGTTTCCAACCACCACACACGTAGCGATTTTTATTTATTTCGTACAAGCGAACTAATATCAAAAATAAAGATTCAGTTAAGACTCGAAACTCAGCCGAAGCTGATGTCTTTTAATTTTCGCTCGGTCGTGATAAAATTCGCTATTAATTTTTTTTTTGAACTTATTTCATTTTGTGAGTGATTGAAGTTAAGTGCATCGGTTTCATAAAAATAGCAAAAACAACATTGTATAATATATATTGTATTAAAAATTTCGGAACCAAAATGTAAAATGGACCATTTTTGTAATATTTGTGGACGTTTCAGCGAGCAAGCGATGAAAAATGTGGCAATGCGAGTGATTGTTTTTTGGAAGCCTATAAACAATATTTCTCGCAAGAGTTAGGTTGCAAACAGAGTGGAAGCGAAGCCGAAGACGAAGATGAAGACGAAGCCGAAGACGAATTGCTTGCGTTGCGGGCAAGCAGGCGAGTGTACATAGTGAAAGATGGATGATATGAAGATTTGTTTCTAAATAAAACCATTTTTTTTTAGATAAAATCAAAAGAAAATAAAGAAAAAACAGCAATTCATGAAATAATGTATTATGAAATAATAATAATAATTAATTATAGTCATATTATGTAATAATATGTTACGTGTTATGTGTTACGGCAAGACGGACAGACATTTTTCGAATATACAAGAATGTCAATTAATATGTTTGATTACATTTTGCCAAAAATTTAGCCAATTTCTTGAAAAACGCGTTTTTTCACAATTGAAAACACTTAAATAAATTGTAAACAACTCATCACAGCAAGCGATTCGTCTTTGAAAACAGTACCGCGCTGTTTCAAGCTGACCGCTTGCGTAACGTCTTCATCTTCGTCTTCGTCTTTGCTTGCACTGTGATCACTTTCATATGTTTACTACTGCACTGTTTTTCGTCTTCGGCTTCGCTTCCACTCTGTTTGCAACCTTAGGGTTAACCTATAAAAAAGATGATTGGCGTTTATTCATCGATAGTTCACCAATCGGCTTAAAAGTTGTGCTTTTGCACAAGACGAATAGAATGCCTTCTGTTCCGATTGCGTATGGCATTGACACTAGTAAAAATTTCGATAATTTGAAACACATTCTGAAAGTAGTCAAATATAACGAACACCAGTGCCGCAAAATAGTTTCATTGATTACAGGCTTAACAGCATCTGGCCGTCCAAAATATCCGTGTTTTTTGTGCGATTGGGATTCACGATACGGAGAAGGTATTAAAGGAAGAAACCGGTACAAACAGCATAACTGGAATAGTCGCATTGGACGGAAATGGCCTCTAAAGACAATAGGCTACACGAAAGTCTTGTTCCTGAAATGAAAATTTTTTTTTGCCGTTGCTCCACATTAAACTACATTTTCCCAAGACTAAGTAACGCCAAAATTCAGGAAGGGGTTGTTAATGGTCCCGACATACGGAAACTAATGAGTCGTCAAGATTTTGACCAAGTTCTGACAGACCGAGAATTAAATGCCATGGCTTGCATTGAAAGCAGTCATTAAAGGACTTTTGGGTAAAGAACGCAAAGACAACTACAGGCAATCTGTTGCAAGCAAACATGTTGGCAGCTTTCGGTGAAATTGCAGTTAATATGCCGTACAAAATTCATCTCTTGCATCAGCATCTTGATCCAACTCGCTCAACAGTTGCCAACTGAATTTGATGAGCAAGGCGAACGTTATCACCAAACTGCGCTTCCATTTGAAATAAGGTAACTATAGATAGAGTGTGCATATTTTGAATTCCTAGATTTTTCTAATATCTTTGTCAGAGTGTACAACTTAAACATGTTAACGATTGAACACTATTTTCGTTTCAGGTACAGAGGAAAGAAATCTCCAGATGCAATACTCGCTGGAAATTTGTTGGTGGTATAAAAACACCTTTGAAGAAGAGGAAGACGAGGAAAAAGAGGAAGACGAGGAAGAAGGGGAAGACAACGATGAAATTCCAGAATATCTGTTGGACGAAATTATCGACCATTCTGATGATGATGACGATGACCAAGACATTAGAGAGAGCAATGATGTTGATCCACAGCCGCCTGCTAAACGGCAACTGGCCAAATCATTAATTTAATTTATTTAATTTTTTTACTCAAAACTTTTCATAACTAACATTTCAAAATTATATTTTTTTTGCATATTTTTATAATTTCTTTTTCAATGTTTCTTCAAAACCAACACTGAAAAAATTGGTACATAAGAAATGAGAAGTAAATTTTAATATTAAGCTGGAAAACGCAAGTTTTGTATTATGATTGTTTTCTTTTCATCAAACAGAAAGCAAAAAAGACTTAGTTTTGTGGAAAATATGTTTAAAAAGCATGAAAAAAAATAAAAATTTCCAACATTTTGCTTCATAAGCACTACAAAAATTTTCTAAATCAATTTTTAATTTTTTAATTTTAATTGTTGCACAGGTCTCTAGCAATAATTTGGCTTTAACAGATTGAAAAAAAATATCAATTAGTCGACGAGTTATAGCCAAAAAACCATATAAACAATATGCTGAAAATCGGCATTTGACTGCAAAGTTCGAAGGTCGATTAAAAAAAAAAATCGAACTAACATAAACCAAACGCCGCGATACGGGTCTTCTAATTAAGCCTCTATTTTCACCCCTCACTCTCAGAATCGACCTAACTTTTGCTAACCTGAGTTTGTTCCACAGTGTTATTTAACAAATAATTAATTAGGTAGTAGAGCTGTCAAACTATCGATAGTCAAGTCCATCGATGTTTTACGATAGTCTTAAGGGTGACTATCGATACTATCGATAGTATCGACCCATTTCATATGTTTTTCTAAATCCATTTATTTCTCGTTATCTTGCTTTTATATATTTTTTTTTATTTTAGTGGCTCACGGTTGCATTTTAGTATCGCCGTGTAAACAGTCAAAAAGCGATTTCAGATATTTTCCCTGCAATTCGCCTTTCGGAAATAAAAAAATTTCTTTTGAAAGACACTTTACATGCAAGGTGCCACTGCTCATGCAACTGCTTTCTGCAATTTCTCAATTTGACAGTCTGGGTGCGTTCAGAAATGCATCAAGCTAAAGCATCAGTATCTTTTATTTCTAAACTATAATTGATGGAAATGTCTTATTTACGCAACTAAGTTCCAATTCGGCTTATAACCGTGGTTGCGCATATTGGACATTTCTATCAATTATAATGGATTGGCGCTTACACATATGTTAGTGTTTGGCCGAGCTTCTCCTCCGACTTGTGGCGTGCGCCTTGATGATGTCACCTGCAGTTTTACGCCGACACCGAACGACGATTGTATTTTTATGAGAAGCTGTTTTTCACGGCAGAAATACACTTGGAGGTTTGCCATTGCCTGCCGAGGGACGGCCGCTGTTAAGAAAAAACCTTTTTTTCAATTTTTTTTTGCGATGTTGCTTTGGCCAGGGCTTGAACCCAGGTGCTGATAGGTGAAAGCGCGCACTGCTTACAACTACACCACAGTGGCCGCTGTCAATTATAATTTAAAAATAAAAGAGACTGATACTTTGGCTTGATGCATTTCTGAATGCACCGTCTTTTGAAATATACTGCATTGCCCGGTCTGACACGCTCTTAAGACGGCAATATATCCTCGGCTATTTCCAAGCTTAAATTAAAAAATGGCGCTTTTAGAAATAACGCCTTGAACCAACTAAACAGATCACCCAGCACGGCAACCGCGTATTTGTAATTGTATTTGAGAAAAAAATAAAAAAAACGTCATTTCTTAATCGGTAGTTTCATTCACACACATGATTTCATTCCGTTTCATTCACATGGCGGCGAAAAAAGGACGTCACTGCAAAAAAAAATCTTTTCTCGCACTCCGTCCTGGGTAATCTTTATTCGTTCGTTCATGAAATAATGCTGCCAATTCTTGTTCTCTTTGAACCAATACGTGCAAATATCAAAAGCGGTAGGAAAGAGAATAAGCTATCAATGAAACGATAGTGGCGATAGTACTAAAACTATCGATAGTTATTTCAAGTGACCAGACTATCGATACTATCGATAGTATCGTCGATAATTTGACAGCTATATTAGGTAGACATCTTTTCTCGACATTTATTACTTGTTATCGATAATTATATTTTCATACCTATTACATACATATGTATATTGCGTACAATAGGTACATACATATGTATGTACACTCCCTTTGTGTATGTAGATATATATGTACGTGTATGTATGAAAAAAGTACAACTGTTCTACGTGCCTATAGGCACAGTCGACAACTCAACAAATGACGTCAACTTAGCGATTATTGAATTTAGAAATAAAAGGGATGAGATGATAAATAAATGCATATGTATGTATGTAAGTATATAAATATTAATATAATACATAGGTATGTATGTATATGTATAAGCACTAATGTATTTTTAGCTTTGCCACATACTATGTATAATGAATTTTATTACAACATACGCAAACTGTATAAATCCTAACAGGAATGCGTATGTATGTATAGTAAATTAGAATGTTCGAGTGGTAAGCAGCTACATTTGTGTAACTCAGCATTTATTTTGAAGCACCGGCGACCAACAATACCCGAAAAAAACCCTTTATTTTGGGAACCATCATTAATACCACTAATTCACGATTTGCAGGTTTTTTTTTTACAGGAAAGCCTTCCAGGTGCCAAAAAACCTGTCAAAGTCAAAGCACTTTTGTGAGAGTAACTTGCTCTCTCTCTCTCTCTCAGTCAGAAGTTGCAGATTTTAGTACGAATTTTTTCTTCTTGCAAGTTCATGAAAAGTGGCAAACGATAGGCAGGGTTGCATTTGTAAGCAAACACAGAACGCGGTGAAAGCAAAGAACCTTAGATTTGTTAAACAAATTTAAGTAGTTACAGGAACTAGGTCACTTTAACTGTTTAGCTTTCGCTCCTCTTTTTCAAGGAAGTAATTTTATTATTTAACAGTTTTACAGATTTATGTCACGAATCTGGAACGCAACTAATGTCACCCTTAAAATCCAACGTAGAATCACCATCACCAACAAGCGCTTCTTTGGACATCATCATCATCTTCATCATAATCTTCATCTTCATCGTTTTCATTTTCATCTCCATCTTCATCTTTATCATCATCTTCGCCTTCATCTTATAGCGTTTTTTTTTCTACCGAAAAATGTTGCCTTCTCAGTGCCCTCTACGCACAAATACTAAGGCGAGGGCAATGTTTATTTGTTTTTGCCTTTGTCGTTTCCTTTGCCTGCGTCTTTGCCTTTGTCTTTATTTCTATCATTATCCTTAAAGTTATCATTATCTCTGGCTTTGTGTGTATTCTTGTCGCCCCGCTCCCAGTAGCGTTCAAGGCAGCCAGCCGTTCGTACATACAGTCGGCGACAAAAGATAGAACATCAACGTTTTGACCATCTTACAATAGATGTTTAACCAAGTTCCCGATGAGATTTTATTCAGATGGAGAACGTTTATTAATGATAATTTTTGTGGTAAAACAACAATAATTTACATTTTGGTAGAAGTTATAGCTGCTATTACGGAGATCACCACATCTCCTCATCAGACTTTTTCATCGAGTTCCCAGTGAACTGCCAACTGCTATTCGAAAAAACTCTTTATTTTCTCTTTTTTTTTGATGTTAGTCGGAAACTGAGCTCGATCCCTGTTTCAATACTTGTCTGCTTCACAAAATTAATGATGAATTATATTGGTGAAGCTCATATTTTGTAAGTGCAGTTAGAAATCATTAACAATTTTTGAAGGGAGTAAGTTTCTTTGCTATTTGTGAAATTTTCGAACTATCTTTTACATACATACGTGGTATTGCGCGCCAAGCTTCTTACATTTGAAAACAATTTGAGTAATTAATGCGTTTGATATAGTACTTACATATATGTATGTATGTATATTTGAATCTTGCACACGGTTTCAGCTTTCAAAATGTATTAAAGAATGAATTCCATCAATATCTAGACTTGCCGTTTAATTGAAAAAATTAAGCATAATGTCTTACCTAAAAAGAAACCAAAAATATTAAAAATTACTTATAAAATATTAATATGTATTATAAATATGTATGTATTTATATTTTTTGTAGTAAAAGCTAGATATATGCCTTACATATTAAAAGCTTTGTTGTTATTTTTTCCTAGAATCCTTGTGATATACATATGTAGCAGATTATCGAATGCTCCCTTCCCAGCGACGAATCCAAAACTACTGAATAAATAAATACAGTTTCGTATCCAGCACTTATTATTATATATTTAAATATTTATTAATTCATAATTAAGAGAAATTACGAAAATTACGGTACAAGACGGAAAGAAGAGTGCGAAGAAGCACGGACTACGTCAACCATATTTTAACTTGAGTGATTGGATTGGTTTTGCTGCTGATATTCCATTTTACTTGGATTTTTTTTCAATTGCATTTTTAGTTAAATTACAAGATGTACTATGTACATTAATAAGTATGATACATATACTAGGCTTGGGGGGAGCTTTTGAACTAAAGAACGAAAGAGCCAGCTCTTTTAATTGAACTAGCTCATTAGTTCGTTCATTAAAGTGAACTAAAATTTTCTGTGGCAACACTCCAATAAAAATGGAAATGTAATTTCAATACATATGGCATCTCGTTTTTCGTTGTAAGGGCACAAAGAAACAAATGATCGGAATTCATCGTTTTATTTCATTGAATTGTCAATGTTTTACATCGTTTTTGGAATTTGTTATTTAACAAAAGACTTGGCTTTCAGTTGCCAAAGCGAAGCGCAATTTGACATATTTCGAAAGCAAAGTTGAAGAAAAGAAAATGAAATGCAGGCACTCTGCAAAATTATCAATTGTTGATGGCTCTCATGGAAATTTGAATAGCCATATGAAGGCCCAAACATCCTTGGTGAAAGACGAATGAATGAAGACAACTGAATTGTGTCGTTGTGTTGCAGAGGACGATCGACATTTAGAAAAAAATTTCTTTTATACGTTACAGATTAATTCAATCTTTTATACATATGTAAAGCTTACATTTTTGTTGTGCTGTGACTCAGCTCCTACTACTGAAGTAGTTTAATTAGGTGAACTATAGTTCAATAAGACGAACGAACTAAGACTGAGAAGAGCTAGTGCAATGAACTGAACGAACTAGAAGTGAACTAATCTTTGAAAAATCCAACTCTAATACATATATACATACATACATACATACATGAATTGGTATGTGAACAATTACGCCGCTTTAAAATGTACCCATTGTTAAGGTGAATGGTTTTTTCTACGATTATTTCATTTGCACACTGCACTCATGGCATTAAATCACACAATAATAATAAAAAGCAACGAAAACAAAAAATAATAAGAGCGCCTAGTGTGAATAAAAGTACATATGTATATACATTAGGGTGGTAAAAAAAAAGTAAAATCGTAATTTCAATGCGCTCAGCCCCTAGTATTGTTCTATACGGATAAAAAACATACCCCCGTTTTTTTTCCAAATAGAAAAATATTTAGAGGTCGCTCAAAGTGCCCACAGTTTTCCATGTATTTTGTAAAAAAACAATTTTTTCGTAGAAATTGTATAGAATTCATGAAAAGCAATATTTTTCGGTCGAAGAACTCTGTTTTCTTCAGGAGACTTCCAATGGTAATACCCAATTAATTGCTTATTTAAAATTTTTTTTAATATTACCTAGTTTTTATAGGTCCTCCAAAAACTCCATAGAAAACAATGAGGGGATCCATAAAGAATGGTTAGTATTAAAAAGTGGTAAAATACACAATTGGGTATTATTATTGTGAAGAAAAACCGAGTTTTCCGATCGAAAAATACGTATTTCGAAGAATTCTATACCATTCTTAAGCAAAATTGTTTTCCCCTTAAAAAATATAAGGAAAACATTTTGAGCGCTTTGAGCTTAATATTTTTTTATTTCGAAATAAAAAACAGGGGTATATATTTTTTCTACATAGAACAATACTAGGGGGTAAGCGCATTAAAACTTGCACTTTACTTTTCCCCTCCCCCCCGCATGCATTTCTGGACCACCCTAATGTGCACATGTACATGCATATGCAAGTATAGTTTCGCTCAAATAAATACCTAGCAGGGAAAAGCTATCTAATGCGCCAATGAGACATATTTATTAGTTTGAAACTTTAAAATCTTTGTTATAAAAATTTCAAGTTTTTTCACTAATGGAATGTTAATTCCATTGTGCCTCAGTGTTTTTGCGTATTCTTCATCAGCAAAAAATACGAGTATGTCGTAAAACTTTACTTTCGAATTCGCTCGAAGGGCATACATTCTGAACTAATGGGTTTTCCAGCTGGGTAGTTTCATTCATCTAATTTGAAAACTTACATATAGGTAATATATAGGCACATCTATTTGTATATTTAGGTAAATAAATAAATATGTATGTGCGTACGCCAAACAAGAAGTACAAGAAAAATAAATAAATTGCACAAACCAACTTCTTCTACGGCGCACAGTGGTTCCAAATCAACGAAAAGCGAAAAAAAATTCAATATTTCGCAAACCGTTTGCCCAATCATTCAGAGCCCCATGCAATTAGCTAAATCGAGAAAAAAATTAAAAAAAAAAAGTTTTGAAGTTTTCATATTTTTGAATTTTTTCCGCTCAGGAACCATAGTGCTGCGCACAACGACGAAATCGGCGACAATGAACGTATGAAATGAAAAAGAAAACTAAACAAAAAAAAAAATAGAAAAAAGTAAAAATGTAAAAATGTATGTATGTATTTATGTAGTACAAGCAAAACTGAATTTTCACATTATTCTGGTTTTACAAGTTTGTTGCCAAAAATTAAGTATACCAAATTTTATTTTGCAAAATTACGACTGTTTATTTTGGAATAAATGAAAGATTGTCTAAAAGAGAAAGGTTAGGTCAAGTTAAACCGGCTGGCGATGAGCCACACATAGACATAGTTAGTTGGAGTTCGCTTTTAGGATGTCACGCATTTGGCGAATTTCAGCAGTATTTTTACATGCACTTTTGAGATGTATATACACTTATATTTTTACTTCTCGAATTGATAGGCTCCTAAGCATTTTAGTCAAATTATTGATAGTGCAGGACATCGGCATAAAAGATTCTCTACGGTTTCCCTGCTGTCAGGCACACGACACTTTCTGCAGCTGTTCACTTTAGGGGTGCATACCCTTAGTATCGGTCTGAATAGTGATGCGTAGCACCGATGCATCAGCACAGGCGACATACTTCGCAGCATTCTTTTGCATGCATATATAAGTAGCGCTACTGGCCGGCCTTCCTCGCTCTCTTCTTGCCACAGAGCAGCTTTAATTGACAGCTCGATGCTACCCAGCCTCGGGGGTCTCCACACTGCGACCAGGGAGAGAACAATGGTATCCTTTGAGATTCCACTTCCGACTCATTCTCTCGCTTGCCTCGTCTCCTTGACGATTTCACGAGAAATACGGAACAAAAAACCAACAACCTGCCGGCAGTACAATACGCTCAGTCCTATTCGATGCCCCACCTCACATAAATACAAACTCATTGAACTCATTCTCGATAAAAATTTCTAGAGGACACCACTCTGTGACTGTGGCCATAATGCACAAATTTGTACAAATGTACAAATCGTATGATCTCTGCTTAACAATGTAAATACATATTCGGGTGTTAATAAGCCTATAAAAGAAAGAGGACTAAATCTCGTTTGACATTGAAAATGCTGACCAAAAATCTTGACATATCTGAGTCACAGACCATTCCTTTGTTTTAGAATTTTGCTTTCCACTCAATATTTATGCGGCTAGGATATTCCATCCTTTCATGCCAACTTAATGTATGCATGCATGTAGAAATTTGACGAAGCCACTCCCCATTGTCGTTAGGGTCATCGTATCTGTTACTGTTGGTTGCTGTTGTCGCTATTTCGATTCGGGTCAATTATGTTGGTTATGGATTTTGAGCGATGCCACATGACACAACGCGCAATAATCGTGCATTTATACATACATACATATGTATGTACCTACATACGTACACATACATATTTATGTATTTCATGTTTATACAGACAGTGGCATTTTAAGATTTGTTAAGAGTACGGCGGATTAGGACCAGCTGACGTACATTGGAAGTTGTGCGCGAAGTTCAAATCCTATACGGAGAGCGCCGTGTAAATTGATTTTTATGAGCGACTTCCAGTTTCGTATTTCTCTTCTACCCTATTTTCTTGAATGCCGTCTGTTTTCGTTTGTATGCGATAGGGGGTTAGGGACAGTTTGCATAAAGTTGTGAACTTCGCATCACACACCTGGTTGCATCTTTCGTCGGCGAACCTGTCGGCCAAAAATATAGCGTCCAAAACTGCTGCTAGGCTTAACGTAAGTGGTATAGCGTCAGCATGGGATACTGTGGAGCTGGATGGCTGGCGGTAGGGCTTGAGGATGTCTACTACGGTGTATGTGTAGTTTACGGATGGGTCCTTCATAATACTAGGTGTGGTGCTGACGACAGCAAGCTCACAGTTATTATTTTATCTCTTAGGATCGAAGACAATATGCTTCTTCTCGGAGTACTAGCACTCGCTTAATCCGCAATACTGCCGTCTTGCCAGACTACGTATTTTGAAATGTAATTTTCAGTAGCTGTTAAAAGCAGCTTTTATTTTGTCTATGATTGCGCACCTTAATATTGCAAAAATTTTAACTTTCAACAGACAGTCCATAAATATAAATAACTTTAAAAAGTTTTAATTCATACATAAAAAGTTTTAAGTCAAACTTCACCGACTGGCGGTTTCACTTTTTGCCCCTCAAACGAATTCAAAGTTGTTCTCTTTACTTAGCGACTACTTCCTACAATTTTTCACTGTTCCACTTCCAAAATTTTATGTATCCACCTTCTACAAACAATACAGAAAAGTCCATTCATAGTATGTATGTATGTTGTTACATACAGTATTGGCCATATCTATAGCACCCCCATTTCAAATTGATATTGTTTGACACTTATGTTTAATGATTAATTTTTAAGAATTTTCGGTTAAAATATGGTTCATTCTCTCACAAAACCCATATAAACCCAAGTTTTTAACTTTGACTACAAAAAAATTCAAAAATTTGTCACCTAAATTTGAAACTTTTCTCAGAAGTTCTAGAATTTTTTTGAGTACACACTTTTATAGCACATTCAATAAAACGGTGTACTTAAAAAAATTCTAATACTTCTGAGAAAAAAGTTTGAAATTTTAGTGAAAAATTTTGGATTTTTTTGTAGTTTTAAACTTGTGTATATATGGATTTTGTTAGAGAATGAACTGTATTTTAATTGAAAATTCCTAAAAATAAATAAATAAACATGAGTGGCAAACAATATCACTTTGGAATGGGGGTGCTATTCTATTGGCCAATACTGTACATACAAAAAGCACCTCAGATAGTGCATATCGACTCACTCACTAATTGCATGTTTCTGAATTTTCTCGCCCAACATCTCCAACGCATTGTCGCTGCACTTTCAGATTTTCGTTGCTGTTGCTGCTGAGCGCTATCTGTATATACATACATATATATATGTTATTCGTGCTTTGAACAACAATGGCGGACAACCCATTGAACTGTTTAACGACATGCACGCGCAGCAGGATCGAACCGAACCGAGCCGGAGAATAACAGCAGTAGCCACAAGTACTGCATAAATATATGTATGTATGTATATAAATATTTATATGTACATACACATATACATATATGTATTAGTATCTAAGCAAATAAACAGCCTACACACAATTCTCCCAAAATTCCCCAAGCAATGGAGCGCAACGCCGTCAAGGCAAAGCTGACATCAAAATCCAACGCTGCTACGGCAATCGCAGCTGAGCTTGAAAAATTGTGGCACAACAGATTGTAGCTGCAACTGAGAAATAATCGATGATGATAAGTAAGTACCTATGTAAATGTTGTTGTGGCGCTCGTAGGCACCCAATACAATTGTTTGTTCTCTTCATTTCCATTTCCGTCGCGCATGTTTCAATAAGAATTTGTATGCGAACGGTCGACGACATTAACAAGTCGGAGCTGTACTACTCTTAAATTGCGCCCCAACTATGTATGTCTGTTGCGGCTGCTGTAAGTAAGTAGCCTAGCCTGTTCAACTGTCACCAGGTTATAGCCACAATGGCAACGTGCCAAGAGTGAGTGCGCATACTGTTAACAAGACACCTCTGTCACCGATAAGTTTTTTTTGCAATTGTTTTGTTTTGTTGTTTTTATTACAGTCCCATGCGATTCCATGTAGTAGTAGCCCACAGTGCGCGCGACGATGCACCGCCACATTCCAGTCATTCCAACACAAACTACTCCCAATCCAAATTTTAACGAGTAGGTACATATTTCGTGTGTGTGTGTGTGTATGTGGCAGCGAGTGGCGGTGGAATCCACTTGGTTTCGTTTTGGTGGCAGAGTGCAACTTTTAATGCAATTGCAAGCATACTCATATGTATGTATGTATGTTTGTATGTACATAAATCAGCCGGAACATGTCTGTAACGACGACTGGGGCTACGACGCCGTGGCACGAGATGTCCGACGAGTCAGCAATGACGAGACGATATAATTGAGTGGTAGTAGAGAGAATAGAGATGCCAATGCTTAATCAGCATTTGAAGAATATTTTTATTCACTTGTCTGATGATTTTTTAATTCGATTAGTTATCGTTTGTCGGCTAATCACGTTCAAGCTTGTTTGAAACGCTATCAAGGACGGTAGACAATAATAATACCCACTAGTCGGAATATCAACAACGCCCTTTATGGAATTTGGGGGGTTATTTAACCTAAGGTGGTTATCATTCTAAACTCTACAAAGGAAGGGATTGTATAGTGGATAAAGTATAGTGGAGCTACTGGGTATCCAGTTAAAGTCGTTCGATCATACCTAATCCCTCTGTTTGCATGCACATTTGCGAACTCCTGGCAACCCATGTGGGAAATGCGGTAGCCAACACCTGTGAAGACTTGGGTCGCGACAGAAAGAAAGGAAACTTTAGTGGAGCCAAACCAACCGACTTGGTTTAACGGCCCACTGAAGTATGCAGCGTCTTTTGGCTGCAAGCGGTCGTAGTCTTGCATGAATTGGCTCATTATATAAACGTGTAGCCAGGGAGAAGGAGCCCAGTGTCTTATGGCGTTTTCTTTTCTAGCTTAAAATGTTGCCTTCTCAGTGCCTTCTACGCACAAATCCTAAAGAGAGCGCAATGAAAAGGCAACATTTTTTTTTATAGAAAATAAAACGCCATTATTGAGCGTAGTGTTTTGTTTTTGGCGATGACCCTGTAAACGCCTCACGGTAGCTTCGTAACTTTGATTTTGAAAAAAAAACAGGCTGCCACATGTTTCGTTCGTGTGTTGTTACTGTGTAAGTCGAAATCGACTGCCAGCACGACGAGAATTCAAGCATGGCATGGAGTCGCTGGAAGAGGATCCTAAGTCAGGGCATCCAAACACTGGCGTTACCACTGTTTTTTTTTTTTTTTTGGATTGTGAAGGTGTTTATCGATTATTTTCCTAAAACAAACTATAATGGACGTAGACTGTTATGCCACATTATTGACAAAAGTGCGCCAAGTGGTTGTCGGGAAACAGGGAGGCCAAAGCAGTGCTGTTTTTGCAAGACAATGTACCCGTGCACACTGCGCGAGTCGCAAGGCGGGCCCTGGCCGAGGCTGGATTTTCGAAGATAAAGACGGCCGATATTTTTTCACTGGCTTCAAAGCTTTATGATAAATGTAAGAAGTGCATTGAAGTATGGAGGAATTATGTAGAAAACTCGAATTTTTATAGATTTCCATCAACTATTTTAATATCTTAGGCTCAAAACTTTTCAGCCTCCCTCATAATAAGGCTGTAATATATTGTAATATGACGTGTGATGTCTTCTTTAAATATTTTGTAACAAATTATAAATTATTGATCAATATAGAAAAATCCGAAACCACGGAATCTCAAACCAAGTTATTAAATAAAAATTTCTGAGGTTTTTCTTTTCAGAAGGAAGGAGTCTATGAGTAAAATAGTAAAAGAGTAAATGAGCAATGAATTAAGTAGTAAATCGAAATACATATGTAAATACAAGTTGCAATTTTTCCCACAACTATTCTTTCAGTACATATCGCGTGCCATCGGTAACCCTAGCGTACGTAATTCAAAGTACAAGTATGTATATTAAAGTATCACATTCTATCTTATACTTGAAAGCTAATAAAATATGAACTTAATTTACATTAGATCCCACATGAGTTCCGCTGAGACAATATCCACTCAACACATTTACAAAACACAATAAGAGAAAACAAACCAACGAAAATCATGAAACAACTGAATCGCACGCCAAACCTGTTCCGCGCAGCCATTGAAACGCGCCACATTTTTCCACGCTGGCCCCAACCATGCTCATACGAGCGTATAACATCCAAAGGTCTAAACTGAAAGCGATCCCAACAAATACACCGGAGGCGCTAAAGTAATTACGTTGATGTACCCCTCAAAACGAACACGAAGCACACGATAAAACAAGCGATAGATCACAGTGTATCATCGCCTTTCCCAGCCCCCGCAGCTATAAAAACAAACAAACATAACTTCGAAAGCGCATCAGCTGACAGCAGACAACAAACAAGTTCGATGCCAACCAACCAACCAACCAGCCGAACAAATGCCAGCACAAATAATTTATACAAAGAAAAAAGAAATGCACAACCAAGCAACAGCTTCTGTGGCTAAAAATAGTACTAGTACGTACAAAAAAAAATAAATAAAAAGAAAAATGCAAACATCAACGATTACGATGCCGGCGAGACAGCAACAACGAACAAGACACCGCCGACAGCGACAACAACGACGACGGCGATGGAATATAAAAATGTACAGAGATACGAGAACACTGATTGTGCGATATCCATAATACAGGGGTTCCCAAATGTTTAAGATAATGGAAACCTCAATAAATACCTTCCATTTTATGGAACCCCACATCAAAAGCACTGCAATTTAAATATGAAAAAAAAATAATATATACTTTAGATTTTAATGTAAAGAATTAAATTCTTTCCAAGTTAATAATAATGTCCTAATATGTAGTTCGATACTATGTCTGTAAGCTGTATGCGCATTTCTGTTGTAGCATCCAATTTCGATCTGAAATTGTCTGCATATTTCTTTGCCCAGGGCTTGAACCCAGGTCATTCGGAGTGATAGAACGCCCCTCTAACCCTTTGGGTACAGCAGCCATCAAGTTAGAAAAAACAAGCTGTCAAGCGCAATGCTCAACGCTCTTATGTAGGCATAGCACTCTGTGACTCTTCTACGGAACCCTTGAGTTCCTTGGAACCTACTTTAGGAAGCTCTGCCATAATATATAGCGCTGTTGTTATTGCGGTAAAGCGACCTTCCGGTTCGCCGCACGACCAACCACCGCAAATGTTAGCAGAAAGCGCCACCATAACAGCGCCCAGCTAGCTTCTCCCCACCATTTCAATGAAATGGTTGGAATGCCAGACGAGCGTAAATTTGTGCAAGACAAGTGAGAAATGAAACGAGATATACAAAATTAAGAGCGCCACGTTTGATTGGGGAAGGGGGCGCGCAGAGGCCAGAGTGGGCATTAACCACATGAAGAGGTGATAATCCAGCTGGGGCGAAACCAGCAAGTAGCGATTGTTGTAAACGAGACGATTGCGTTAAATGAGCGAAGCTATATCGAGTGCCAAGCGAATGGGCTGCACATTAGGGCGGGTCAATTATTTGTTTACTATGCGGGGATAACGTGAGTATTCTACGTAAAATTCTATGCAAATTTGCTGTAGTGTTTTTTGTATGAGAAATTCGTTTTTGGAAATTATCTATTTCCTAAAACTTAATGATCACACGGTTTATTTAATGTTTATTATTTTTTTATAAAAGCCTAGCTGGCTATACAACAAACGCCATATAAATTCAGATTTTAAACTTTGTATAAAAATTACAAAAATTTTGCAATTTTTCACCCAAATTTAAAACTTTTTAATCAGAATCTTTAGAAAAAATTCTGGTATGCAGTTTTCTAGCACATTCAAATTGAGAATTTTTTTGGTTAAAGGTGTTTCACGTTTTTTCCATACAAAGTATGTCGACAATTTTCTTTTATACGGAGGACACTGCCAGCAAAAAAATTGCTAAAAATCAACGGAATTTTTTAGCCGCTTGAAACTTGCACTTCTTCAGACTAGAATTGAATGTGCTACAAAACTGCATACCAGATTTTTTTCTAAAGATTCTGATTAAAAAGTTTGAAATTTGGGTGAAAAATTGCAAAATTTTTATAATTTTTATACAAAGTTTAAAATCTGAATTTATATGGTGTTTGTTGTATAGCCAGCTAGGCTTTTATAAAAAAATAATAAACATTAAATAAACAAAAGACAAATAGCCAAAACTGGTCAAAATATCGCAATCCTATTATTTTGTGGACAACGTATATGTTACTTTTCTTTAAACTTTTTTCATGCCTTTAGTTGCATCATTGTATCACGACGTGTAGTTAAGAAAACCCGAGAAAGAGTTATGGCAACAAAAATGGAAAGTAGATCGGAGGTACTTAGCATGGAAATCGATTGCGGAATTTATGTATAATTGGACAAAATTTAATTAATTGTAATTTTTATTAAAATGGAATCGTGTAAGAAAAGTTTATTTCTTTATAGTTAATTTTAGTTGTATCTACGAAAAAATTTCGACGAAAAGTGGAATTTACATCCGTGTTTTTATGCTTTTAAAACGTAAGAAAATGTCAACATTCTTTACTGTTACGCCCTCTGGCGGATGTTTAAAGCAAAAGCAAAGTCCAGAAATGGATTTCTCATGCAAAAAAACTCCTATAGCATTTTTAAATAAAAAAATAAAACTTCTTTTTGGCCCTACAGCAAATAAAAACGCTGCTGATGGAAACAATCTATTTTCGCAATTTTGCAAGGTCTAGATTGATTTCAGACCCATGGTTTCTTCGGCAAATTTGCTTAGAGCTTCATGTAGAATACGTCAATGCCATACCCGCATAGTCAAAAAAAGCTCGCATAAAAATTGTCCCACCTTAATGTACTTACATACGCAGATTTAAGTATACACACTCACAGATTCGACCTTCTGTTAATTTTTCGCCTTTTCGCATGGCTGGAAGTTTATTTTTAATGGTAAGTTAAATGGAATTTGTAGGAATTTTAATTGTTTATGAATTGACTACAGGTATTAATTTGAATTTACACGCTTTTCAATAGCGTATTAAATATGAATATAATTTGTTTTTGAAATTCCTTGCAATTCTTCATAAAGTATGAAATAGGACAATGTATTTCTAAATAAAACTTAATGTACATATGTAGTACATAAATACTACTTACATAAATCAAAACTAATTAATTTGCAGAAATAATTCTAGGCAAAACTTGCATAGCACACATACATATTTAGTATAAATAAGCTATTATAAATTTCATTATATGCCCCCATGTAAGTATTTATGTATGTATTTTTATTAGCAAGCCGAAAGATATCGGTATTTATTAGTGCAAATCGCTCGGGTGGCCATTCCACAGTTTAAAAGGATCGCAATCAGTGAACTTACTTACATCCATACATACATACATACATAAGTTTTGCCCGAATTAAGAACAACCACCCCATATGTATGTATGTATGTATAACATTTGCTCTCTTCTGTTAGTATTTTCTTTTTTGTTTTACATACTTCACTGCCCAATAACGTTGCCATATTTTTGAAATAAATGTGGAAATCCACGAAACAGAAAATGCAACTTTCGGACAATTTACAAAAAAAGAAAAATTGCGGTCAGTTTTTTTACAAACTACACGAACCAAAACTAATCTATCAATCCGTACTTCAATTACTTAGAACAATATGTACAAAGCATGCTATAGCGAGTTTTTTTTTAGTTCTGACAGTTTGTTAGTAGATAAACGCTAAAAGATGTTGCGTATACGCAGTGGCCGGCCCATTATTGGAAGAAAAAAATTATCAAAGATCAACGGTACTTGAAAACCACTTGAACCACTTGAAACTTGCACTTCATTGTACTAAAATTGTATGGGGTACAAAACTGTATATCCAAATTTCTTCTAAAAATATTATTAACTTATTCACTGCAGGTCATTATGATAGCACACTTTTTTGTTGGCTTGCAGTTAAATTTTGTATAGGATTTTAAAATCGGATTTACACGTAGAATATGCTTAATTTCTATAATAAATTAATGAATACTAAAAATACAAAAGGAAAATTGTACATTAGACTGCGCCTTAGTTGTATGGAGAAATTTTTTGTTAAGCTACAAAACAAGACTCCCCCTAGAAATGTTTCTTTGGTCATAAAAACGTGTCCTCCGAAAAATTATTAAAAGCGGACAACGGAAAGACGCTAACGGAAAGGCCCTAAAGTACAGCATTTTCATGCAAGTTTTCACAAATTGGTCAAAATTAACTATAAATCAGGGAAAATTTTAATATCTTTTAATGGCACTTGATGTCCCCGGCATTTGACATATGGCTACAATATTTTTAAACTTTTAAAGTTATTGAGGTTTTTCCGACGAAAAATTATAATTTTCTAGGATTTGAGAAGTTAAACTTTAGCCCAAAAAATTTACATCAAATTGGTACGAAGAAAAAAAATTGTAGTAGCGAACTTTTGATGCAGTTTAATTCTATTCATGGATCCACAGTCTTGACCATAAATTTCATACGGGAACATTCCGCCATCTTTGATTTCAGGTTTTTTTGGTTTTTTTGCAATTTGCAAGCTTATTTTGCATTTTTTCGTAAAAAACGGTTGTTTACAAGTTTGTAGAGAATTTAATTGTCCAAATTTTTTAAGTGAAACTTCTTAAGCAGCGGTATGACAAAAATGGAGAGTGAAATTTTTAAAACTGAAAATGTTACATGAGTAAGAAGGAAGATTCGGTATAGAGAATGGGAAAAAAGAAATGCAAAATTCACTTTTTGATTGATTATGATGCATTTCATCGAATTTAAAGTCCCTACATTGCTTTATGGAATGAAAAACTTTAGCCAGTTAAGGCGTTTTTGCATTCCAGCGCCGATGTGAGGTACGCCCTTTCCATACTATACTAACGATATGTAAGCTGTATTCAAATATTATTCCGTATTTCACGATTTTATTTTGTTATACTACGTACAAAATAGACATCCACGAAAATTAAAAAAAAAAAATCTAGCGGTCGCTACCAGGATTTCAAAAAATATCTATATATTTAAAAAAAAAATCGCAAAAAAAACGAAGAAAATTCGACTTGAAATCTGATAAATTTGGCATATTATTGAAACTTGTTCATAGAAATTCATAAACACACTGTGTTATAGCTGGTCAAAGTAAAAATTTGGTCGACTTTTTAAAACTAAATAGAAAATTTTCAAACCCTGATTGCGGTCCTAAAAATTTGTTGAAAATTTTGAAATTTCATTATTTTGTAAAGTTTTAGTGTTTTTTTTTTATTTTAATGTATGTCATTATTTTGTACGTAGAAAGGGGTACCTCATGATGTTGTTATCTATTTTAAAGACCACCCTAATGTACATCTTAATATAAATTATTTTTCATATAATTTTTACATAATTATAGTAGTGTAGACTATTCTAAAAAGTTTCAAATTTTGATGAACATTAGTTGGTAAAATTCGTAGAATTTTTATTTTTAAATATTATGCAAAGTAGTTAAGCTACATTTTCACATAAAATTAATAAACATTTTTTAAAAAAGAAAAATAATCAAAACTTACTAAAATGTCTTCCCTATTTACATTTTCGCCACCATACCTTCCCGTGAAGAATCCTAAATATTTAACCCAAATTCACAACATAATTCAATCAAACCTACGTTATAGCTTGCTCAGATATACTTAAATAAATAAATATATGAAGTAACATAAACGAAATACCGGGGCGTATGATGAACGCGAGAATGAGCAACCTTTACCATGAACTGTAAACTAACTGTAAAGTCTTGAGACCACTCTGTCATATGTAGTGACTGCATTTAAACGTACTTTATTGATTTTGAATAACTAAAATTCAAAAATATTTTTTTCGCTTTTAAATTTTTAGTTAGCTTTTTTAGATTCCTGGCCACTGTGCGTCAACAACGAAAGGGCCTATTTTAAATTTCTTTTAAATGCGTATTTTTACATATTCCTTTGGTTTGATATCTGATGAGGGTGCCATACAAGAATTCCAGCCATATCTTAAAATATTCAAGATTTATTGACATTTTTAGAACAGCTCTGAAAACATTTGGTATAGAAAATATAAAAATTAAAGTAAAATAATAAAAATTTTGTGTAAAATTTAAATGTCACATAAAAGTCAATCTCCAAAAAATCTCCCAAAACTAAATTGCAATTTCATTGCAACCAGCTGGCATCACCCTATAACGTGCTCACACGCTCTTCAAAAGCGTCGTCATTATGCCGTTTCGTTTCCGTCTCATCGCCATTGCCGCTTCGTGTCGTGCCGTCTGGCTTTCTGGTTTCAGTTTACTAGGCTAATCATCTGTTTTGGTTTTCAATGTTGATTCATTCAAAACAGCATAACCAGCATGACAGCAAAGCAACGACGCGCACGAAGCACCAACAACGAGCCACCACTGCCACTCAAAAGAGATTCCACTTGTATGCGCGTGTGTATGTAATAATCACATACATACATATGTATGTATGTAAGTATGGATGTGCTGATGTAGCAGAAAAACGACTACGGGGCGTATAAGTAAGTAGTCTAAGTAGTAGTGACAAAAAAGTTCACACGCTACCAACCCCCCAATCACACCCGCTGCTATCCATTGGCAAGCTTTAGTCAAGAACTGGTCGGACGGATGGTTGGTTTTGTTGTTGTTGGTTGCTTATACGGTTGTTTGGTTAGCTGGATTATGTGGAATGAGTGTACAAGTATGAAGTGGTTGGTTGCCCGGTTGTTAAAGTGCTGGCGGTTAGTGGCTGCCGGTATATGGCGCGCGGCCGGTTTGAACAGCAGAAAATTGTTGTTTGTTGCGGTGAGCGCAACGAAGGCGGCAGAATCGAGTGATGTTCTCATTTAGGTGGGGGGTGGTGGCGCTGGCGGAGTGGCGACATGGCGGCGTTGCATAGCGTCATGAACCAACGCGCCGCATCGGCTTGCTTCGCCTAACAACGTCGGGGTCGTGGTCGTCGTCGTCGTCTTAGTTGGTGTTAGTATTGGTGTAATTGTCGAGTGCTTGAACAGGGGCTGTCAACAGCAGCACGTTAACGTCAGTCAGTCAATTGTTGACTGTGACGGCGTTTGCTGTTGCGCGCGGCTGGAATTTTAGCCAACCGGCTGCTGACTCTGACTGCTCGCCTAAACAGCTGATTGTTTTCATATTATTTAAATCGCTTGTGGCTCATTTCTATTTTGATAGAATTAAATATGGCAAAGTGATTAAATAAAAAGCAAGCAAAACATATTGCCGCCGATGATGTAGCGAAACACGAGCGACAGCGACACGCCGTCGTTGCCACCTCCGCCTCTGACAAAAGATAGCAGGATGGGAAGCAATTAGACATGGGATGTCGACGACCGACATGGCAAGGCAGGACGGTATGGCTGGCAATCGGTGGGTTTTAGAGACAGCATTTACCGACCGACATTCACAGCACCGCAGCGGCTCGCAACAGACGGGTTGTTTTGGCTGTTGACCGGCTGATGGCGGCAACGCGCGCATTCACTTGTTCACACAGCAGCTACTTTTGGAATATGGCGGCCAGACACCACTGTAGTAACAACATTGCCGGCTGGCTGACTGGCGCGCTTGTTTGTATTGTGCTTGCGAAAAAATTTGTACCTATTCATTTCTGGTTGATCTTTTTATTTAGTAGCATATTTATTCTTAAAATTTGCACAAACAGAGGTGGCAACGTGTAAGCAATAAAGGTTTTTATGAAAGTGTATTTAAGAAAAAATTACAACGCACTCTGGCGGTGAAATCTCAACGAAATCGAGATTCGATATTCGAGGGAAAGATTAGGGGAACAGCCGTGTTAGCAAGCGAACGCGCACCAACAGAAATCAAAAACCAGAAGCGAACGAACAGCAAGCAAAAGCGCCAACCAAGCGCAGCGCAACGTAGCGAAAACAAATAAAACGAGTGAGCGCGCACGCCGCGCTGAGTAAGTGAGCCAGTGAAGGTTGCATGGCGGTGGGAGCGCCAAAGGCCGCGATGATAAACGGAAAAAGACAAGCGAATGGGTAGCGCACAACCAACATGAACAAAGACGAGATAAACAAATCAGCTGAATAGAAGCGAAAACTGGTTCAACAACTCGGGAGAGAAAAAATAAGAGCGCTACGCGGTGCCAACATGCTGTGTCACCCCTTGCGGTAGAGCGCCGCGCGACCGACCAGAGGCATTGAAAACATAAAATGTGAGAGAACATGCGCGGCGCGCAATAAATTGAGTAGTGAAATGATAACAGCTTAAAAATAAAACACGAATGCTATAATTATACATACTTATAAATGTATGCGCTGGTAAATTTTCAACAAATTGCCAATGCAAAGCACGTTGAGCGAAACCCGCCTGCCTAAACTACCTCACTATTGTACGAGTACTATATATACGGGTGGTATAACGCCATTCATTGCTTTGTCATCCGCGCCATCGACCGGTCGGTCGTTATCGATAACGCGCAAGCATATGTTGCTGCCATATGTAGGTACACTATATACCCTTTGGTTGCAAGCGCGCCTGCCAGCTGCAAGCAAACAAGTTAGCGCGCGCGTGCACACAAGCTGACGGCGTGTAACCGCCAAACTAACAGGCAAACAGACTGATACAAGGCGAAATAGCAAGCGCTTGCTGACGAATAATTACCGCACAAATTTTTACCTTCGGAATATAGGTTACGTGCTAGCCGGCAGGCCGGCGGACAGCCAGCCCAGTGGCTCACCACTACCAATACTATATATAACTGGGAGAGAGAGAGAGAGAGATTTCTGAGAGCAGGCGAACTGTTGATGGAACCGGCTCGACTGGTCGTGGAACAGTGTCACAAAAGTGTGACTAAAGTATTAAAAAATACATTTTTTTTACTCCTACGACAACGAGACTCGAAATATTTAAATAGATCGATAGGTGTCAGATATTGACATTTTCTTTCTGATAATGCAGCTATGATTGAAGAGGTATGCTGGTTTTTTCGACATCCTTATGTGTCGAGGCTAAATCTAGAACATGACTCTGTTCTAGCTGAACTGTTATCCAGACTTGACCCCAATATACCCAACATATGCCCGGCTTGTAAAGGCAAACCAACCCACTTATCTGATACCCTATTCCTTTTGGCCGGTCCCCGTCGAAACAGCACATTTTGCTGACCCTACCGTTAGCTGAGCCTCACGATGGCGATCGATAAACTTGCCGATGCAGGTGTTAGTAATACCGTTCTTACTGACCGATCGCAATATTTGTTTTTTTCTTTTTATGTCCGTATAACTTTGGACCACATGAGCCGGTTTCTTTAAGAAGATACCTCAAGAGTGGTCCCATACTTATTTGGTTAAGTTCCGATCATTGGATCACGAAGAAATTAACGAATTTCCTAAATTTTTATTGGAGCATTGAATTCGGTTCATTTTTTTGTTAAAAATTACTTGTTTTGATAAAGGACATTTTACATAATATGCTCCAGCTTTTAAATTATTGAACGCAGTCGAAAATCTGGTAATAAGGTAAGGCTGCAGCGTTATAAAGTCCAGGTGGGGAATGTATTAGCTTCACATGGCATATCAAATTGCCATCAGTTGGCACAGAAAAGAAAGGACTGGCGTGCTTTGTTAGACGGTTAGACCGCCATACATTATTCATTTCTCTCATTTCATAAAAACGGGCTAAAAATATCAGGAACCAATAACAAAAGGTGTGATCGAAACTAAATGTCGTTCTTGTAGTTTTCAAAATCAAAACCAAAATGAGAACAAAACTATCGAGAACGTTCTCAATGAGAATTATATAGGAACAAAACCATGTGGAACGCTTCCGAAGAGAACAAAATGCGAACAATACTTTCGAGAGCATTTCTAAGGGCACTAAACTGGAACAAAAGTCTAAGAAACTTTATCTCGAGGAACAATTTGGTATTTACAGTCTTAGAAATTTTCTGACAGAGAACGAAACGGGAACAAATCTTCTCTAAAGTATTTGCGAAGAATGTAAGCGAGAACAAAATTGGTCACATAGCGTTCATTAGTTTGAAATGTTTGAATATTAAAATTAATCAAAAAAGAACTGAAAGATAATTATGGAAATTAAGTCAACGAAAGACTTAAGACACGAACGTTTTTTGTGCACAAAAATTTGAATTTTTTTCCATAAATCGAAAGTTCACCCTAATGATAAACGATCTGGAAGTTGAAATATCCCCGAATTCCTCCGGCTTAGAATATTAATTCTGAAGCGAGTTTTCATTCCAACACGCAGCCTCTAAATCGGTCAAAAATTGTTTAAAGGTTTTAAATTTAGCCAAATTTAATTTCCTTACAAATTCATAAATTTTCTAAAACACACTCCATCCTTGTGGATCTATATTTTCTATATTTCTGTAATAAAAAGAGTGACAGACTGCCTTAAATAATTTTTTTTTTTTTTTATGACCATCGAAACTCCTTTTCCAAACACTGTGCCGGTAAAGTGAACAACCAACATGTATGTATGCAAACAGCGATTGCATACCAAATACATATAAAAATACAGAAAATGCATCAAATATAAAAAGAGAGCGAGAGAGCGGAATTGCATAATAACATTGAGAATGATACATACTCGTACAGAAATAGCCACTGTTGGTGGTGGTTTGCTGCTTGATAACAGCGGAGAGCCCTATTAGACGACCAGCTATATTTATACGTGATAAGACTGTGTTTTTGAGAATAGCAGCCACCCCAACAATGTCATGGAAAACATATTTATTTATAACTATATACATGTACATATGTATATACATAGATGCATATGTATTTATTTGTGGACTTATGTTAGAATATAAATCCATCATTACACCGTGCGACACAAAATTTTAAACACAAAAAATCAAATTAGCTAACTTTAGGCCAAATATGGAAGAACTGCATTTCTTATTTTTCTGTCTGACGTGAGGATTTTTTTAAAGGAAATTTAAATTTTGCGATAATTATTTTTGAATAAATTATATGTTGAGGACTAATATACACTCGACCACATTCACGACATTCATCTTTCTAATTTTATTAGCTTAAAAAAATTAAATTAATTAAAAGGAATACGTATTCGTCCTTGCTAACAAAAAAATTTTATTTTTTTAATTCTACAGAATTTTCTCTTCCATTTCGTACCCATTTTTCATTCTATATTGCCCTGAATTTTTTGAATAATTCTTGGAATTAACCATAACTTTGAAACTACAAAGTCTTTTTAAAAAATATCCTGACGTCAGAGATAAAAACTAAAAACGCAGTTTTACTATATTTAGCCCACAGCTACGTGGTATATTGATTACTTCATTCGTTTCGAATTTTTTTTTTTTTGTTTTTGTCGCACGGTGTTATAAGTAAGTATTTTTTCATGCTTTGTTCTTTTATACCTTATGCTTTGATTGTTTTCATCTGCCTTTCTTTATTATGCATCCATACCTAAAATAGTTTTCTTATTTTTATTTTAACAGAAAATATGGTGAAGGTGAATAGCTAACTGCCTCCTCCTCGACCACCCAACGTAACGAAAATAACTTCATTCAATTCGGCTCTGCTATTAGATGTCTTGGAATATATCAAGCACAAAAGAATGTAATAACAACAGCAACAACTAACTACCCAAAGTTTAAAGCCCACTTTATTGTCCCATAGTTTGGTTTAGCTTTTTCCATCATCGTTTGGGTTCGTTCGTTTACCTACAGCGCATTCATGAGGATTTTTGTTGTATAGCACGAATGCGAGTTACTTGGATGTGAGAAAAAAATAGAAGGTAGCCGCCTGCCCCTTATTTTTGCAAGCATTTTATTAGGTGTGTACATATATTTTTTTTTTGCTAGTGTATATCTTTTGTATTATTTTACATTGTTGGTTTTGTGAGCGTGCGTTTGTATTTGCAAATTTTCATGCCTGCGCACAAACACTTTAGCATCAGAATTTAAGCACACGGCTAATCAGGGTTGCTTTTTCCCATTTATATTCCATAAATGAATGCATATGTATGTATGTATGTACATATGTACACACAATGAGCAAATTGTTATGAATAAAAATTAAGTTGATTTCAAACTCGGAATTGATTACATTTTTAGTATAGAAAAAACCTTTTTTTTATCACTTCGGAGCGTAAAATTTTTATGTATTTTAGAAATGCAATCTGAAAACTATTTTCACCACCTTGTAGTTACATGTAGCTGGAAAAAGCTTTTTATCCTCATCAACCAGGATATTTTTGTAAATTTAAAATTTTTTTCAAGGAGTTTTTTTTTATAAAAATATTGTCCAAACTTTAACCACAACCATACAAATCAAAGTTTCCAATTTTAAACAAAATTTAGGAACATTCAACAAATTTCCATCGAAAATTTCAAATTTTTTAATCTGAAGTCCATACAATCTTCGGCATTTACTTTTACTACTTTAAAGTGTGACATATGTATGTATGTAGCTATAAACGTTCTTTTTTCAATGAGAAAATTTTGAATGATATGTTCATCGCCATTTGGAACATGCACTTTTATTTCAATGCTTTCTGTCCAAAGAGATTTTTACCATGAAAGTTGGCAAGTACGCTTTTTTTGTAAAACTTTCTTCCCTGAATAAACAAAGTCTTTCAAACTAACGCGCCTAAATATTACTACTATCTTTCAATTGTCTTACAGAAGACTATCAACTATCTTAGAAAAAGTAGTCCTGTTAAGCTCATCAAAAATCATTCCACTTTTGTTAAGGAAGTATTCTAATTATTTCAGTAAAACTATTGTAAAAAAAGTAATACGAATTGTATGCATAGTAGGTGGATATCAGATTATAGTTATGTATGTTGACGCAAATTAACTCGATACTCATGCTTGACAAGAAATAAATACGAACGCAGAATAGCAACCGAACAAATCAAACGTATGTAGGAATACAAAAATGTTGGATGAAAAGAAGTAGAAAATGGGTGATAAAAATAAATAAAAACCACAGAATAAAATACATACATTTAAGGCAATAAGTATACGCCAGTTGACAACTAATTAGAAACACTGCTTTGCCAGGCCGAGCAGCTACAGAGCATTTATCGCTACAGATAAAAGGCTCTTGTGGTATTCCCGTCATCCATGCAAAACGTACTCAGTGGGTCCTGGATGACCCAGATAGAGATAGAGAGGCTATCTCTCTATACACCGACGGATCTAAGATGCATTGCAGTGTGGTAGCGGAAATTCTAGCTATCCTTGAATCCTGCAAAATCTTTGGTAATATAGTCGCGTACAAGAATAAAACAAAAATATACTCTGACAGCCAGGTGGCGCTATTGGCAATAGCATCACCGGTTACCAAATCTAAGCTAGTTAGCGAATGCAAAATGGTACTGCGTTCAGGGCCCCAGCCAACTACCGTCTCTCTTGTCTGGGTCTTGGACATAGGAACATAAAAGGCAATGACAAGACTGATGAATGAGCGAAGGCAGGCGGTGGTTTGTATGAATACCAAGCATTGCCCCCTTGAAATAGTCCAAAGAGAGATTACCACGCATTTTCTTGAACTGGCTTGACACAAGAGGTCCGATATACAGATCTGTTGTATATCAAAAAAATTCTGGGCTAACTACAACAGGATGAAGACCTTCGATCTGCCAAACGTTTCTAAATTGTTTTCAGCGGGTGTGTTTAGGTATGTACTTAGTTTACACATAAAAAATTCATACAAGTCCCTAACAGGCGCCACTAACCGCACAAAAGTGAGTTGACTAAGTAAATGAAGTCAATGGAAGTCGGTGGAAGGTGTAGACGTGGGAGGTGGGAGGCGGCCTTTTTAAAGAAGGAAAAAGCGAGAGATAATCATTGGTGTTGGCGACGAGCATTTATCGTCACCAATAAGTTGACAGAGCTCAGCTAGCAGGGACTTTGTGTACACACCAAACTTATGCTGGTTGGTTAGTGGATGAAGAAATGAGCACATTTGGGGTTTTCGTTAGATGATGGAGAGGGTTCGGGGGCATTGTCGATGAAAATGTAATATGCGAAAAGAAAACCAAATAAAAGATTAAAGAAGAAAAAGAGCACATTTGAACGATACAGCGGAATAAGTTGAAAGAAAGAAAGCAATAGGTATGTACATACACACATACATACATACATATGCAACCATACACACATACCTAAAAACAAAGATGCAGACAAAACAACTAAAATAAAAGGAAATATTTTTCTTTCGCAGCAAATTTTCCGCATTATACGCTTGGCTTACTCATCGAGCGATTTATTCATATACTTTTTCATATAAATTCATACTTATGAAGGAAGCATTTTCTTCGTGGCAATAGAAGCTTGTAGATATGTACATATGTACATATGTATGGGCGCAGCACCTTGACTGTCACAATGCGAGCGTGTAGCGTGTGAATGCGCCAACGCTCCACTGAGTAATGACTGCAGAACGAGTGCGCGATGCTGCTAATGGGGGAGCAGCGCCTGTATTATTGATACGATGTTGAGCCACACCGCAGCCGGACGAAGTGGCAATAGTAAGTAGCAAACAAAAGCAAGCAACTAATCGAAAAAGTGATACAAAATTGACACAACAACCAAAACAAAGAAAAATTTAGTTAGCTGTTTGGTTCACCATGGGACGGACCATTTACCAGTTACAGAGGTGGTCGAACAACCGACGCAGCTACACAATGACGATGCACAGTCTACAAAATGTAACAGGAGCTGAGTTGTGGACAAGCAGTTGCTTATTACAACAAATGCGAATATTATGGATAAATTCGCTATAGAAAGGTTTGTGTGCGCGTGTACATATTCAAATGCACAAGTACTGTCTAAAAAGAGTGTGCCAACTTTATAAACCTGATCGTGAAATTTAAATGCAGTTGAGTGTGTACATATGTATGTACATTAGGGTGGTCCTGAAAAGAGCAAATGAGCGAGTTTTTTCTGTCTCACCTCCTCAATTTGTAATACCATTGTCACACATAGCACATACAAAATTTGGTTCCGGTTGAAGACGGTTAAGACGTCTCGCACAGGGGACAAAGTTCAAATTCCTCAATGGAGACTCAAAAAAATTAAAATAATTTTTTTTTTTCATATAATACCCAAAATCCATACAACCATAGTCGAAGATATCACCTATAAATTTTGGTGCCAATTGGAGTCGGTTAAGGCGTATCGCAAACGGGTCAAAGGCCAGATGCCTCTATGGAGACTCAAAAAATTAAAAATATTTTTTTCATTTAATACCTAAAATCGATGCTACTTAAGTCGAAGATATCTCATATACATTTTGGTTGAGGCTTAGGAAATCTGATGTAAAAATTTGGTGCCTAAATTTAGGGTCCACCCTAATGTACATGCATCTACATTGAGGTGATCCAAAAAAAAGTAGTAAGTAGGAATTTTAATGCTCCACCCCTTAGGCTTGCTTTTTTTTAATTGAAATCAAAATATATTTAGTGCTTGCTCAAAGCAAAAATGGTATTCATTCTATATATTTTTCAATCCGCAATCTTTGTTTCTCTTCAGGAGATTTCAAAGTATAATACCCAATTATCCTTAATCCTATAGGGTGAGAACATTAAAATTCCGACTTTTTTACCACCCTAATGTACAAACGAAACAAAGTTCGCCGCACACCACGTGTATAAAGTATTTTTGCAAGGCTATTTCAAAAGATTTTTTGGCCGAAGATAGGCGTCGCCCTTTAAAATTTTTCGTCATACCTTCGGCATTTATAGTCGGATCTCAAAGTGTGATATATCGATGGTCCTGTCTCTAACAGGTTGCACATTTCACGGAGCACAGTTTTGTTACCAGCTTGTGAGATTGTAACAAAATTAAACGGTTACAAAGGTGCACAGCGTGTGAAAAGTGTTTAAAAATTTACAGGCACTTTATTTACCGGTTACAAAATTCTTGTTACCAGCGCAGAAAAGACCTGTAAGACAGTCTTTTTTCAAAGTTCATTGACATCAAGTGCACCGTTCTAGTGCTTACCTACCAAAACTCAGTTCTTACATCCTAAGGTACCAGGCTAATGCCATTAAATATTCCCATTTTAACAATAGAACTATTTGAAAAAAAAAACGTATGTATGTCAGCGTCTCCGAAAAATATAAAAAGGGGTCCCTAGGTTCGGCCACAAACATTTTTTTTTTCGGAAGTGCCATGCAAAAATACTTCAGACTCAGGAAAGATGGCGAGCTTTGTTTGGCTAGTAAGGTGGTACGGTCTAACGTAGCGATACGAATATATAAAAATCATTCAACATTAGGCGGTGGAGGATACCAGGAGAAATTCAAACCACTTTCATTGAACGAATACTTGATTAAGGTCTAGAACAATTTTAGAGCATTTTAAAGGCACTCCTAAAAGGGAAAGTCCGATTGTTTGAAAGCTTGTTTGGACTTTTTAGGTAGCGCGGAGGTCAATATATTTTGAAGAATAGTGCTTATGGTCCCATTGGTGTCAAATTTAGAAAATAATCAGAAACATTAACTCTAAAAATTACGCGCCGATGGTGACGATGGAAGAGCGATACAAATATCAATAACACTTTAAATTTAAAATTAAATTTTCAAATTATTTAATACGATTTTGCAATGATGTATTGCATCCAAGTCCCACGTTGTAGGTATATCTCTTGCAAAACAAAAAATCTGAACACCTCCATAATATGCAATCCAAAAGTCTGACCATTTATACAATTTTTCAAAAATACATTGATTTAAGCGCCACCTGGCTGATGCAAACAAATTCCAAAACCCTCAAGAATAGATCCTTTCCATATTCTTCTTCTTGTTTAGCGCTAGAAATCTTTGTCCCATGCAAAGTTATGCTAATTGTCCATACCAAATTGAGACTCTACCGATGGGTGCCAATCCAAGACTCTTTTGATTGGAGAATAATCATCCACGGGGACCACCTGTCCAAGTCAACACAAGCGTTGAATGTTAATGCAATTCACTTTGTTCATGCCATTACAAAACTCGTAGAGTTCGTCATTTCATCTTATTAGGTACACGTCGACCACACGAGTATGACATCGTCGACCTTTCTGCGCCATATAAAGGGGCATGTGTAAGGAATGTGATTTTTGTTCGTCGATAGCCTACCGTATGACCCGATATGCGAGCACTATTTGTGTATTGCCAGGAGGTGCTTTGTGTTGTTCCCGTTCACCGCTCTCGTTGATCTGCGTAAGCCAGCAGCATCGTTTACACCTTCCAACATCACGTTTTAGAGTTCGGACGAGATTGAGTCGCCTTATCTAAAACTTGGTTTAATCTTCCAACAGCGCGGTAGGTCCTTCTCAATTGCGACGATGCTGAGGGTTGTACTCAACGCCACTCTACATACCAGTATTAGTTTTACAGGGCTGAAATCATACTGATATAAGTAAGACTCAATCAGTTAGTTCATGAAGGGCTGCAGTCTTTTACATAGTGTCGTCGATATCACCTTATAAACAATATTAAGAAGACAGATCGAGGGTCTTCAGGCGGGTATTGAGTAGACCAAATTACGCTAAGCAGTTGGTACATGTACCCTATCAGCTCTTCGCCGTCGACTCAGCCGGTATTTTTTCGGCTTCAGGGTCTTGCTTTCAAGACGTATAATTACTGTTCTCGCCAAGTCTTACCCTGGACTGGGGGGCCACGAGCTTCGTTCCCTATACATTGATCTAGGTTCTTCTTCATCAAACGTAGCACTAGTGCCGTTATTCCAAAGCGTTCTAGTTTCGCCTTTGCGCGAACCAGCTTTTCCCTCCTTCTCTCTTGGTATAATTGAACTGTCTCAGATCAACGGACCACCTCTTCCAAATCAGTACGAAAAGGTTCGGAGATGGAAACCCACTGCCCACTGGCGCCATGGCGGTGTGGAGTTGCTTTTTTACAACGGCACCTTTTCGACGTCTTCAACAAAGTAGTGGCTCCGAGTTATTGTTGGTTCCTCGGATGAAGCGGACGACAAGAATGCTCAACGAGTATCTTCTCTCTTATACAACCGCGATTAGTTTGAGTTCTGGTACTTTGGGAACAACCAAGTGGCTTTGTAGATCTTTCAGTGCTGATGTTTGGTACTAAATACTAACTAACATGGTCTGTGCCACGGTAAAGTCTATCAACTTCTCGCCGTTGTCGGAGTAATGCTTATGCGTAAAGACAAAAGTTTCCCACAGTAGGAACGAATTTGCCTAGTTACTTTACCTAGTTACCCTGGCATTCAGATAATGAATAATTTTAAACAAAAGTTTCTTCCTAAGAATGAAGTAGGGATCAAAAACACGATAAAGGTGGATGGATATGGATGTCTTAAAACCCAAAGCTTCAAGAATTCAAGATTCAGTTTTATCTTGTATTTATTAAGTTAAGTTAACTTATAAGTTTGCACTAAATATTTCATTGTGCGTCTGTTTGTTTGATCAAAAACAGAGGAAAAAATCCATCCGAAATTTTACCTCGATTTTTTTTTAGGGCACCACAAAATATAAGCTATACTGTTTTTTTTTCTGGTGGATACTACATAGAACGGAATCGGGGGAAATGTCCAACACTTACCTTCCTCAACTGTCCGCAGCCAACAGCAGCAGCTGTTCAACCACCGTACAGTGGTGAAATGCCGTTGTGCCTGCCATTGAACAGGTTCGCAGCAATGATGTGGAGCCAAACGCAAACGGCGATGTTTACAAATACACAATATTTTTTCGTATAAGTATTAGTATGTATACTTAAATAAATTGCCACATCCAATAACACTGTTTTATTTTTGTTTCTGCTTACATATATTGTTTTGCTGTTTTTTTTTTTACTCGATTTTCACAATTTCTCTACACTAGCATTTAGTATATGTACATATACACACATATGTATGTACATATGTATGTAGATTTCTGCACATTACAAGATAATTAATTTCACTTTGAACTTTGATATTACGAGTACATATTTGAAATCACACTCACTTTATGTCAATCACTACAACATTTACAATATGCTGATACTGGAAAAATCGTTTCGAACACGAAGCAATATGCAGTGGAAAAAGTTTACATGCACATATCGCATACATATGTATGTACATTTGTATATTTGTTTATAAATTGCAATATAAATTGTGTTAATTATTGCAAAATACGTTGTATGCCGAGCAGCTGTAATTCAAAAAGTTATGACAGTATACATACAAAAATACATACATACATATGTACGTATTTTTGTGCTGGCTGGCGTAGATTGCTGACTGCCTGGTTGGCTATTCGTAGGGTTTGGTAACTAGCTTTTGTTGTTACTGCTCTTTAACTGTTCTATTGACTATATATTTATTGTTAAATGCGAATGACAAATCGTATAGATTAAATAAATAAATAAATAAAAATCGTATAGATTTGCGTGAGAAACAAGCAGTGATGTTAGCGTGATTGAATTAAGTGTATGTATGTAAGTGTGCTGTGTTAGGGTGGTTGTTTTTTGATTCGCTATGTTTCGCAAGGAAGCATTCATTTCGGAAGGCAGATTTTGATATTTTGAAGCGTCTTTTAATCATTACAGGGCAATTCTGGCTAAAATAGTAAAAAGTCTTTCGTAAGACAAATAAAAGCCAGATGGCAAGATAGTTCGAAATACTTTTGTTATTCTAGCAAAAAAGTCTTAGAAAAAAGCTCTCTCATTCACCACTCGTGGTGAAAAGCCATTTTGAGAGAAAGCATTTGTATATCATTTAGCTCGCGTTCGGAATATATATTTTTTTATAACCTTGCACCACGTTAACCGATTTCTATAATTCTTTTTTTTTTTAATGAAATGTGTTGCCTCACAGGTGGCCCATATTAAATCCGATCATTGGATCATGAAGAAATTAACGATAATCTTAAATTTGTAGTATATGAGAATTGAAGTCGGTTTTGTTTTTTGCTTAAAAATTACTCGTGCTAATCTTCATTTCTTTCTATTTTAATTAAGTTTTTCTGATTTTGTAATTAATTTAAAACTTAATTTTTTGAAACTTATTTTAACGAAAATATTTTCTTTTCTTTTTTAATTTAATCTCTTTTCTATTTAATTTTCTTTGATGGTTTGGTTGTTATTGTTTTTAAAAGACAATTTTTTCAATATATTTTTTTCGGAAGTTTTCTTTTTAAATATATTTTATTATTTTTTTCTTTATGTAAATTTAATTTGCTATTCTTTTGATAATTTCACTTTATTTTAATATTTAGATTTTATTGCTTCAAAAATAAAAATATATTTTTTTGTTTTATTTAATTTTTAGGATCTAATTATATTTTTTCTTTTAATTCCTTGATTTTTTTCATGAAAATAGTTTTAATTTAACTTATGGCGATTTCGTTTCTACAAAAAATGTTGACTTCTCATCGCCCTCTTCTTAGTGTTTGTGCGTAACAGGCATTTTTCGGTAGAAACGAAATCGGCATTAATTTTTAGGTACCATTTCTTTCTTTTTTGATAAAATTGTTTTCTTTTTCTAATTTAGTTTTCTTTTGTTTATTAATTTCAATTTATTTTAAAAAGAAAAAAATATATATATTTTATTTTATTTATTTTTAAAAAAGTTAGCAGATCGTTCAATCAATATTTCAAATGACAATAAAGAGCTTTCAAAATAGTTGCCAGAATTGACAATTGCCTTTTGAAAGACTGTGGTAAGCTGAAAGACAGTTGCCAGAATTGCCCTGTTAATTGGTATCGTGCCACCCTCATAGAATGTTTGTTTCGTACACAGGTCAAATTTACGATACAAGTTAAGGGTTAAGTAAGTAGGTATGCATAAAACGATACCAGGAGTATTAAGTTTTTAAAACTTTTTTTTTATAAAAATTAATTCAAAAATTGCTATTGTTTAATACCAAACATTATTAAAAATTGGAAGGAGGAGCAAGACAACCGCCGGGAAAATACCGATTAAGGAAATCTACCCAAATTTTCGGAGGGCGCGTATGAGTAATTACAAATTTTTCATACCTTCCTATCTATGAAATAAATTACTGAATTAGTACATCAGTATTCGATTCATTCCTCGCATTTGCACATTAGGTCAAATGATTCATTTGGCTGTGCGAAAGTCCAATTTGGTAAGGGAAGTTTTACATAACTTTTTGTTGCTATTCTGTAGGGAATACTCCAAAATAACAGAAACTTTACCTAGTTTTTGTAAATAGAAAACACCGTTAGACAGCAATAAACCAAAGTTACACTTTCAAAACGTTATTGACACGTTGTTTGCGCAGGTGGTTTATTTTGTAAGTTTCAAGCGCATTTCTTTTGTAAAGTGCAAATAATTAAAGGAAAATTTTAAATGGAAAACAAAACTATAAGTGAGAACTTATGCCCAATTTAAAAAGTGAGCTTTTTATCAGTTGTTTGCAAAAAAAAATGTCTTATTTGCATAACCTCGAAAATTTTCTGATTTATTTCCATTTATGATTTTATGTAAGCTTTTACAATTTTGTTAACATTCGGCAAAAGAAATGGAAAAGGAAATAGATAAATTAACATGTAATGAGTTGATTTTATTTTACTTAGCCCGCCGTTTTTAGCCCTTTCAAGAAAAAAAGGCGAGTTGTTTGAAATTTGGCTGATTAGATGTTCGAAAAAAAAAGAAAAACTTTTTTGGTTGTCAACCATGTTGAGAAAAAATTTGTTGCTGCTGATATTTGCGAAAGTTCCATGGAACTCTTAGAAGAAAAACGCGTCTTTTTTGCAATTATTTAACAAAGAAAGATGAAAATTATCGAAAACAATTTCGAAAGGCTGTTAAAATATTTAGATCTGAATGCATAGCGTTTCTTGCTGATGAAGTTCTTTTCGAAATCAAAAAGCCAACTGTGTCGAACCTTTAGCCGGATTCTAACTTTCGCTATCGCTAAAATGCTAAAATAGGAAAGCTAACAATCCCAAAAATTGCGGTTCTGCCCTCCCTTTCGCTAAAAATAGCTTCGCCTAAATTTTTTGGTGACAAATAATCCATTTTAATGGTGATAAAAAGTGGTGATTTTCCAAAAAAGAAATGGGTAAAGTGGTTACCCAGATTTACACATGTAATCACAAGTGGTCGGGGATATGCCAGTTTTCAAAAAATTTTTAATATTCTGATTTTTCGGCAAAAAAAAATCATTGTAAATATCGATTTTGAGTCAATAAGGTTTAGTAGTTACTAAAATATCGCAGTTTTTTGTATTTCCGCCAACTACCGTTATATGGGAGGTAGGCGTGGTTATTGGCCAATTTTGCCCATTTTCAATACCAACCGTCCTACGCTCAAAAGAAGTACACGCACCAAGTTTCGTTACGGTATCTCAATTTTTACGCCACTTATAGTGTGCACACACAAACGGACGGACGGACGGACAGGCAGGCACGGCTTAAACGATTTATATTTTAATTCTGAGTTATTTGGTATGTATATGTCTATATCTATCTCGATTCCTTTAGGCTGTTACTAACATGGCTTCGTATCAAAGGTTTTTTTATCGCTCCGCTCTAGTTCCGCTCCGCTATTTTATTTCGCTCCGAGCACCGCTCTTACCTCCACTCACGCTTCCAATAAAAATTTTGTGTATCTTTTTTTTTACATGTCGAGGCCTAACCGCCAACAAAACGTAGGCGACCTTTTTTGAAAATTTTATTTTTGATGCAGAAATGCATCTAGATGCTCTAGGAACACTTCTGCATCCGAAAGAAAGTTAAAAGAATTGCCAAGTAAATTAAAATTTATTTAACACGGTTGTTTCCAGTGTCAAAAAATAAGTAAGTTTCTAAACTGAACGTTTTTGTTTAATTTTTATTGAGCTTGAGGCCGTTATTATTAAAAAAATTTTTAAGGAAAAACAACAGTAAAAATATTCCAAAATAAATAGGCCAGAAAATAACAAAAACAAAATATTGAAAATTTTAGAATTCGTCGAGGATGATTAATTTATTACTTAAACAATTTAATTTAATAATCCAGCTCATACAAAATACCTTCATAGCCAAAAGTACCGATACGAGTAGGCATCGATACTTTAGATCCGATATTTTTCGTGTATCTATACTTTGTAACGATACTACTTCAGAGTAAAGGTATCGATACCTGCATGCTACCGTTTCATCCCTACATGTGGGCAACTTGCTGTCTTAACATTTTATTTTCAAAATGGCATCAAGCCAATCAGCAGCCGGATTCCAACATTCGCTATCGCTAATTTCGATCGCCAAAAATCTCCTAAATAATAGCAGTCGCTAACAACACGCAACATTTAGTGACGTGCTCCACATTCTGGCAGCTTTGGCTGAATACACATCGCTTCTGTTACTTTTCCATGTTGTATATATACTTATAGGTCATACTGTTTTTCATTTAGAGAATTTTGGCGACGAAAATTTAGCTGACGATTGTCAGAATTCCCCTGGAGATCGATCTTTACCCAATGTAAATGGCGCGTTAAAATGAATACTTAGTTATCAAACTACGAAATGACTATTTATTAATGTTAAGATAGCGTCTTCAAAACAGATATTGGATTCAAGATTTTATCAAATTATTTTAGCAAAATGATTAATATTCGTTGACTGCATTTTCGCGAATTTCGGAAAAAATCTTCCTTAGTGATAACACCCATTTCACGTTCGGCAGTAACACCCGATTTACATGATTAAAGTACTTGAAAGCACGGTCCAATTTTTCATGTTCAATTCAAGGTTTTGGTTCTTTCAATGGGGGGAAACGTCAAACGACGAAAATGTTAAAGCGAGGAACAAAACTTGAAACGGCCCAGATGCATGTGTACTCTTCATTTTTCTTCTGATCCCCTCTCATCTACCAGCTAAGCAAAATTGCGAAATCTATAGTAGTGAGCAACAGCCAAAGACCGTTGAGAGATATTAGTCGCCTTTGATTCGCAACTTCTCTGCTCGCTATATTTGGACGATGGCGAGTTAAGTTGTATCTCATTAATATTATTATTTAGCGCTATGCCGCCACGATCAATGACCTTTATTGGCTTAAAATTTAAAGTTAAGATTTGGGCGAAACGTGGTTTTTACAATAAGGGGCCACATGCCACACAAGATCCCGCCTGTGGATTCTTTATGTCGGACTATGCAAAAGATCGTATTTCTGCGAACCGCTTCACAACTTGAAGGAATTGAAGGCCGAGATTTTGCCCGTAATTTATGAAACAGTCATCGAAAATTATCTGAAAAGTATTAAGTATTTAGGTCCCGCCAACGGTACACCGGAGGGCATTTTAATGGCGCGGTCCAAACTTTTTTATGCATACGAAATTTTAATATTTATTCCGCATTCTTTAACTTCACCTTCCCAAAGAGAAAATCGATAAACTAGATAAAAACGCATACATGTGGAGTTGCATATATTATGGCCACCACTGTACATCACAAAAGTTGTGCCGAAGCGCATAAACAGAAATGGACACAATTTTATTGTATTTTTATATTATGTATAAGATACTTATTTATCGCCACTGACATTCGAATGTGCCACAATTTTATGCACCATTGGGGGTTTGTTTGTTGGTATACCAACTAAGAGAAAAAATCACTATTTGGCTTTAATGGCTTTATGATCACATTACGCTTGCTTAAGAAGAAGTAAGTGAGTAAATGTTTAGATGAATATATATATATATATATATATAATCACTTTAATATCGTATACATACAACCGATGGCAAATGATGATACTGGAAAACTTTCTCGCTAAAAATTAATTGGCGAAAAATGCAAGCGACACAATTTGAGACTACATCGAAAAAAACAGAACACGAAACGATATGGCGAGCATTGGCGAGAAGCATCGGTAACCAATAACAAACCAAGAGGCGAAAAACAAGAAAATTCAAAAAATGAGAAAAGGCAAAAAACAGATAGGAGTAAAAATCAACTAAACAACATATTAAAGTGCGGAAATGTGATGGAATAGAAAACATAGAAGAAGAAGCAGCAGCACACACACACAAAAAAGCACACACACACACACACGCGCGCGCGCGCGCACACACTCACGCACAGATATGCAATCACACTCCGCGTACTTAGAGGCAGACAACATAAATAATAGCGCAAAGTAAATGTTAAATAAAAAAAATATACAGAAATTCACACTGAGACGCGCAGAAATTCGCAATAGTGAGCACAACAACAAAAGCCGGTACCACGAACAACACACCACACAGTTTGTCGAACTAAACTGAACTGAACTGAGCCAAACTGCGAGCGAACGCCGAACTTGGGGAATGCACCACCAATAGATGGTAGGACGGACGGACAAACAGACAGACAGACAAATAGACCAAGGACGGACGCACGGACGGGCGTACGGGATAGATGCATAAACAGATGGATTGGATAGTTGGTTGGTTAGTTGGTCGGAGCATCTAAGATAAACGCTGATGAAGAATGGGGAGGAGGGTGTTAGTGGTGTCGAAGGCGGCGGCAGGTTGATGCCGCTGAAGGCTGCTTGAAGTGTGATTGCGATGACTGCTTCCGATAGTATATGTATTTGCGGCTGCTGTGCATGGGACACATTACGATTAAGGCAGTGGTGGTTGGTGGTCATGCATGGTGGTGGAGTGTGAGGTGGCAGCGTAGATATAAACTGGAAGGTGGATGCTGCAAATGCAAGGGCAGCAACCAAATAAGCGAATATGTTTTTACACAAATACTTAAATACCAAGACAAATGCTAACTACTTAAAGCGCCTGTGAATATGTAATGTACGTACATATGTGCCCAGCAAACACAAGAAAAAATATTCTCCAAATTAGACGCAAAAATTGCCTAGCTGGAAAAATTATTCATTTTCGATAAAAAAAATATCCATTCGATAGATATAAATGTCATGAATAACATATCAAAATGAACAAAAATAAATCGATGCGGAAGATATCGAAAAAAACTGAATAACAATCGGTTTTTGTAGTGTTCACAACAAAAAAATCCTTAGTTTCGACCAAAGTCAATGGATTGACTGAAAGAAAAAGAAAAAACCAAATTTTAGATCAAAAAATTCAACGCGAAAATGATGTGGAAAACGATGTTACAGCATCTGTATTTTTTTTTTTTTGTAAAAAAATTTCCGATATTTGTTTAAAAGAAGTACTCCATTAACATAACCTGTATTGCAACTCTATTACTAAAAACCTCAGTATAAAAATGAATATCAGTGGCAACCCTTTTGAAAAATATCTGGATCAAAGAGCTTTTAAACGATTCCTTTGATTATAAACTGAAAATTTTTTCTTCATCCCACTTAAGCTTTTTCAGAGACCTTCTGTTTGGTACCCTATTGAAGATTTCTAAATACCCTTCGTTTGATACCAAATTTATTATATTTTTTGTAACATATCAAATTAATTTAATACAATTTTTCAAAAAGGTGGCAACCCTGTTTAAAAATATTTTCCAAATTAAGCTTACTTAAACCCATTTTATTTTGACACCCATATTGCAACATTTCATTTATCTTATCAATTTACATAATTGAATTAAATTTTTTAAACAGTTGGCAACCCTCTTTAAAAATATTTTCCAAATTAAGCTTTCTTAATCCACTTTATTTTGAAACCCATATTGTAGCATTTCATTTACCTTATCAATTTCGTTGAATTAAATTTTTCAAACAATGGCAACCCTCTTCAAAAATATTTTGGAAAAGAAGCTTTCTTAAGCCTGTTTAATTTGATGCCCATATTAAGCTTATTTAAGCTACTTTTTTTGACACACATATTGCAAAATTTAATTTACCTTATCAATTTAATTATATTAAATTTTTTAAACATTTAAATATTTTACAAATTAAGCTTTATTGAACCTCACCCGTTTGATACCCATATTGTAATATTTCATTTATTTTATCAATTTAATTAATCGTAATTTTTCAAACAGGTTTTTATATGTATATTTTTTTAAGCATCCAGAGTTTTTAGCGAACAAATAACAAAAAAAAATATTCAAATCGGTCCAGGCGTTTTCGAGTTTTTGTCCGCCGAACAAGCGAACTGGTTATTTTATATATAGATTTTTTATTTTTCGATATCTTTTGCACCGATCTATTTGATCATTTTGATGTAATTCAGGACATTCTTATCTATCGAATGGGTATTTTCTCATCGACGCTGAATTAATTTAGCACCTCAATGGCAATTTGACTATACTAAAAGTTGAGTTTCCCCACATTCGGTTACCCTTTGAGATTAATAATTTTCTCAAACCTTATTCCTCAATTTGTACTTAAGTCGAGGAATCTGCGAAATTACTAACAACTTTCTGGCAGCACTTGTATTTTATTTGCAAAAGTGTTGCTCTGGTGAAAAAGGAGAAATTGCTCTAAGGTCAAGTGGAGAATTACTAATTTCTCCAATTGATAACAAAGAAAAACTTGTTGAGATGGTGTTCGCGAAATTTATTTAATATCAAATCGAATGCGTCTCAAGATAAAAGGTTTGATGGGTAATTATGTTTTAACGTAGGCACATATGTACATATGTATGTATGTATGTAGGCATGTCATAGATGAGCAATGAAAGTTTATCCATCTACTTACTGCACTTTTTACTTTGGAGAATACGAGTAGGTATTTAAATTGCGCAAACAGAGTATCGCGAAAGCGGCTGTGAAAAGAGTATGGATTTTTATTTTTTTTTTTTGGAGAGCAATCACCCAACTGGCAGCCATATTTTTTATGCCATCTATCCCATTGCATGCCCACCGCATAGCGCTCCCAAACACTGCCCACCAATTTTGAGTGTTTAGTCGTTCAACCATGACATGATACCGAGTTGTTGCAACTTACAAGTTGCAAGTCGACACCAGCAATGTTGCAAGTTTGTGAGTTTTGTTATTGCAAGCTACAAAACTTACGCACTATGTTCGTATTAATGTAAGTATATTTATACTGTATATATGATTGAATTTGTATATGTGTTATGCATGTTAGAAAGTGCGTAGCAGTGTTGCAGCATTGGTAGGTAGAGCGAATGCGGCATGCAACTCAAATGTGGCGCCTATTATACTCGAACCTACAAGTTGAATTAACAATGCCCACAAATATTGTTTGTACGTATGTTTATATGTAAAAAGTTTTGCACGAATGCAGTGGCCTCGGGTGTGACATGGAAAATCTATCGTCTAGTCGACCAAATTAACGGCATATCTTTCTTAGGTGCATTGAACAGTGGTTCAATTTAAGGATTTTCACAGCAATCGGTTAAAGTGTTTTGCAGTAGCCTGATGGTGTGAGGAAAGATATACACCCCATGGTAGGCAGTCTGTTAAGTTAATGACTTTTTAATACATATATTTATTTATTTCTCAGTATTGTTTTTTTTTTTGTCGATGCAAAATCCAGGGATTTAAAATTTTTTGTATACCTTCCAAAAACATATTACTTTCCTCCAGGTCTTATGTTTTGATATTGACCCACTTCATTCGACACCTATACATACTAGATTGCTCTCACCCGCTCCGCTGAGTGTATGAAATTTTTGTGCGTAATTTATTTCAGTAAAACTCAACATACTTAAACTGTGCCAAAAACAGGAGATTAAAATTTTTTTAACCATCTTCAAAATATTTTCAAACTTAAACTTTCCTCTCTTGTGATACTTTTTCAATTGACTTATCCTCTGAATTCAATTAGAGATTAATGATTAAAAATGAAGCCCTTTCTAAACTATTTCGATTGATACCCATATTGTAATAAATAATTCATTGAAATTATTGAATAGTTTAAATTAAACTTTTTAAACAGTGAGCAATCTTTTGAAGCCTCTTTCGTCTGACATATATATGTATTCAAATTAGCGCTAATTCCTATAATTCAAATTGAATTTGAATTTTCAAACATGTGGAAACCCTGCTATACATATGTAGCTTAGCAAAAAATCCTTTTGAAGATAGTTTTAAAATAGGTGGCAACCCGCTTCAAATACCTCAGAAAGTTCTACATGTTCAAGCTGAACATTTTTAAAAATATTTTCCAACTTAAACCTAAGTAACCCTCTTTCGTCTGACACTTATATTGTAATACATATTCCGATTGATATTGATTAATTTAGTTAAATTTTTAAACCAAATAATATTCTAAATGTTCAATCTGAAAGTTTCTTGACAATATTTTTTTTTTGCAGATAGCTTGTGTATAATTAATTTAAATTTGACTTTTCAAATAGGTAGCAAAATATTTAAAACCTACACTGAGGGAAAAAAACTTTTAGAATTAAAAAAAACGTGCTAAATTCAAAAAAAAAATACGCATATGAAAGAGCACCAACCCAACTCGTTTTAAATTTGAGTATATACTAGGAATGTTAATCCCGGTCTTTTTTAAGTCTCGAAAATCCCGGGATTATTTGCCTAGAATCCCAGGATTTTCGGGATTTGTAATTTACACTGGTGGCAATAATAGAAACGCTTTATGTTGACCAGTTTTGGCTATATTTCTTTTGTTTATTTAATATTTAACATTTTTTTTATAAATGTGTAGCTCAATATACATATAACAACTTGCGGCAGGCAATTTTGCACAAAAAAAAAATCAATATATTCGCAAAACCAAGGGCCAAATATAGTAAAAATGCGTTCTTTATTCTTCTCGCTGACGTCAGGATTTTTAAAAAGAACTTTAAAATTTTGAGAGATATGAGTAATTCAAAAAATGTTTTAAAAATTTCAATGCAATATACCTAAAAAACCAGTATGGGTATCAAATGAAAGAGATCGAAAGGGCCTGTAAAGCACTAGAGAGGAACTGCGTGGGTGTACGAAAAGCATACATTTTTTCAGATAGCCAAGCTGCACCTCTGGCACTTGCCTCACCGGTAACGAAATCCGAAAAAAGGGCGGCCGAATTAATAGACATCACTTTCAACCAACCCTGAACTGCAGCCTGAGGTAAGAGTTGTACGGCCTGACCAGCGGATTTCAGTGATTGGAAAAAAAGTAACTAACTTTTTTTACACCACCAATTCCTTACAAATGAAACACTTCCCGAGAAGGTGCACTACGCCGAAGTGCACTTTCACAAACGGGCAACTTATAGATACATACATATGTATGTACTTACATAGAAAAACAACAGCAAGCAATAATACAAAAATAAATGCAAACGCGAGAAAAAATGCAACAGAATAATGCGTATAACCGGGAGTAGCAAGTAGCAAGCAGCTCAACAACGCATACAGAAGATTTTAAGTACGAGTATGAATGCTTTTAGAGAGCGAGAATGCGAAGTGATGAGGAGTTGTCGTGCAGTTGCATGTAGGCGCACATACTATGTACATATAAAACGATAGGAGCAAAGTTGGGCCATGCTGCGACGATGCACTTCCAATGCCTTATACAGGAGCCTCATGCTGGAATAGTGGAATTTGAAACCGGGCGATAATAGATAGCGGTGGCCACCTAGTTGGAGATACATATATACATATGTATGTATGAGCGTGAAGTAGAGGTGGAGATTGAATTTTACCTAAACGAGGCGAGTCACGCACTTTAACTAACCAACAAAGTAGTCAACGGGCCTACCAACCATCCAACTAACACATTTCGTAAACGCACGAAGGATACAAGCGGCTGAACGGCGACCGACGACCGACATATTCGGCATGTGACCCAGCAACCAGCAGACAGCAGCCGAGTATATATTTCAAACGCCTACACCTGCTGCAGCGGCATCTTCCTATTAAACCAACGGGCAACATAAGTAGTGTACATAAATATATGTACGCAGCTTACTGCACGAAAGCTCGGAGGCGAGGAGTGGGGAAAATTTTCAGAGTACAAACAAATCTGCAGCTGGAAGCGAATCAACAACGCAGCAAACCCAATAATGCACCAAATGCGGCGTGCTTCCGTCGCCCGTTTTTTTTTTTTTACTTTTCCGACTTTCCAACTGACAGGGAAACAGCCGACAATGTTCGATGAAATGGTTGGCTTTCGCTGAAATTGAAATGTTGGAAAGCTTGTTTTTTTTGTTGAGGAATATTACACGAGGGATAAATCAGCTCTTTTTCTCGAACCAATGGGTTGAGAGAGAATTAATGCAAAAAATATATGAAGTATGTAAATGTATATGAAGATGAAAGAAAAAATTTAAATCAGTAAAAAAAAAATATGGAGATGAAAAATGTGAGAAGGCAGAAAAATTTACAATGAAAAGGCATACGGAAATCCTTTAAGATACTCGTAGTCACTAGGACACCGGCAGAAGCTGATAGGTCAAACAACTTTTTAGAAGTTAAACGCAGCCGAAAATGTGAGAAGCAAATGCCCACAAAATCAGGCTTAGGAAGCCGTAGCCATATTTTGGATACCAGGTCAGGATTTCGATACAATAGGCAGAGGTTGACAAACCCCAGCCCAAGTGAAGGCGTGCTGTCTCTATGTGCAAAGCAATATGGTGCGTATAAGAACGCAATCGGTTCCGTTAAATATGCAGAGTAAAACCTGATGTCAGCTTTATTTAGAAAACTAATATCCTTTCTGGCTTGTCAAGTATTGCAGGGAGTCGGTTCCACAGATACTTAGCGAGCCTTCTCTTCTCAGTTTGTCAGCAAGCTCGTTCCCTTCGATACTGCTACCTTGATACTCGCGGCCAGGAATTGAATAGTACTGCAACATTCCTTTACGAGCTTTGAGCTGACCCGCGTATTGGAGAGGCCCTAATGGTCGCTTTACTGTGTGAAAAGATATCCAGAAAGCTCTTTTTAAATACTTCCCGAGGTACATTCTTGTGCAGGTCGAGATTGCCAGCACTTCGGCCTGATAGACTGTGGGCTGTCAGCTTTTGCAAGAGGAACTCTAGTGCCGGAAGCATAAATATACGCACCTGGTATGTCCGCCATCCTTACCCCGGCTGTTTACCAACGTACATTATAGTACATATCTGGGATTAAGGTGAGGCAGCCTAATCAATTTCCTAACAAATAAGATTTCGTTTAGCATAGAGCCAGAAAGCACCCAACTTCCTAACGCCGGGATTTCCTTATCAAGAGCAGCGTCAGATATTCGCAGTTGCAACTGTTTCGAGGCTGCCGCTTGAAAGAAAATATTGGCTGCCGTTTATGTAGTGCGAGGGTTGAACAAGTTCCATAAAGAGGCCAAATCAACAATCGGACGAACGATATGTCAGATCAACAAGTCTTTTACAGGCCTATATGACCCCTGTAACATTACTAAATGTTTTGATCAAGTGGGAGCTCTAACCCAGCCTCTCATCAATAGTTATACCAAGATGTTTGACCTCGTCAGAGTAATCAAGTACTGTCTTTCTCCATGTCGTGAATTACTAGAATGCAAAAAAAAAAAAATTAAAGAGCCCACCGTACTAAGCAAAAATAAAGTAAAAACAGCTGCAGCTTCCTAAGCGAACAGCCGCATTTGTCCACCGCTAGAAACCAAGATCTCGAAACCTAACTTTAACAAAAGTAGGGTAGCTGAGAAGCAGGTCCGAGGTATTTCTGCTTTGACACACTGACAACGAGGACTGTTTGGTTAGTTTAAAACGCAACGCGGCCAGAAGCTTCTGGTGTTTCGAACATTCCATTCAGCACTCGCTGAGCTGACTGAACGTCCACTCGTCCAAGACCAGATCACATGTCGGCTTCCTTAACAGTGGGCACTCAAGGGTGCTTTGTCGTAACAGTTGTCGAAACATACTGCAATATTCTCTTCCGATCGAGAGGAACGTCAATTATCGGCTGACCAGCATCAAGTGTTGCGTCAATGAAGATGCTTAATTAGCCATTTGGTCATCTGTCGGTCGATTATCTGGCAAAGGTGTGGCCTTATGTTGGCTTCCGTGAACATTTCTGCAGTCTTATATACATACATACTTATTCCAAAATTTGTTTGTCAAAAAACGACTTCAATGAGGAATCCAGACAGTTTTTGGATATATGTTCGCAAAGTTCTCGTTAAAAGATCGGTGCAGAATTAGCAAAATCGAGCGCGTTTATTTAAAACAACAATAATATCAAACGCAAGGGAGTTATCGGCCTAGTCAAAGTATTTTTAAGTAATTTAATATTTTTTTAGAACAAGCTTCTACTCTTAATAGTAAGTTTATTTTTGGGAAGCAGTTTGTTTCGCTTCCTGCAATTACCAAATATTTATACACTTTTGAAAACAGGCATTCTTGTAATACTATTGATTATTTAATCAATACGCATTTACATATAAATATGTACGTATGTATATCATACAAATGTAACTATGTATGTAAATATATACTTATAAAATATTATATACCACTAAAAGTGTCATTACTACTAGCTTCTGAATGACATTCGTATCCTTTTGTGATTCACAATCTTGCGTGTCAAGTAGACATTTAAACTTTTCGATATTTGCTTACACCTCTCTCCACGGCCACTTTTATTGCTTGCTTTATATGTTGGTGACACATACTCAGCCATAGTGGTCAGTAAACCCTGTCGGTCATTTATCCGGAAACTTTTAACTGGTGCTAAAAATGCTGCAGCATAAGCAATGAGGGTAGTCCTTTACCACCCATCCACCCCCTCTAAAATGGGGAAATGATTTATATTGAAAAAGGCAGAAGTCGGACCTACCAAATCGGGGATGCTCTATCTTTTGTTGGCAGTACCGACTTCCCGTTTCGACCGGAAGTGGGTTAAACTGGCGGGAAGTCCATTTATTTTTTAGTTAGACAAACATGTTTTTACTACAGATTCGGATTCTGAGGATAAAAATAAGTAACTTTTGTTTGATACTTTTCCGAGAAAGTGCCCGGATTGTAATATTTAATTCATTTTATCAATTGAATAGAATACAATTTTTCAAATAGGTGGCAACCCTCCTCAAATATATTTGCGATAGTAAACCTTTCTAAACCTCTTCATTTCATAGCCATATTGCAATATTCAATATATCTTATCATTTAAAATAAATCAAAATTTTCAAACAGGTGGCAACCTTCAATGGAAATATTTTCAGTGGTAAGCCCTTTTAAACCTCTTTCTTTTGACAGCCATATTGCGACATTACTTTATTTTGTCAACTTGTTTTAACTGCAACTTTCAAACAGGTGGCAACTCTCTAATTTTTTCTTTCTATATTTTAAGTTAGACTTCTAGCATTACAACGGTGAAAACTACATAGACATAGCAAAAATTCTAAAAATTGTTGATTTGGCTTCTGTTGGTCTAATAAAGACAACCCATATTAATTTTTCTTTAATATCTACAATGTACAGACATCAATTTTATTATATGTATAGATATACTTTTACATAATACAAGGAAGAACTGGTATTCCAAGAGCCCAAGAATTGTAAAACATCGTGTCAACAGGGGACTATTACTTTCGGCGAGGGATGCAAATGTTGAAATACGACTTGCTTTTCGAGGATATGCACATAAGAAACGAACAGCACAAGTACATATATGTTTTCATAAGGAAGAGCAAAACTCCTATGTACATACATACATATATATAAATGCAACCCACATTGATGACGCCCATGTTCTGAAAGCTTAAGCTATTTATTTTTCGTTCATTTTCTTATTTCAATTCCCTATATGTATATTTACTTGCACACATTCATAAATGTGTATTTATGTATACCCTCTAGGAAATATGTAGGAGCGTGGCGGACATACTTCTGAGCCACTTTACCAAGTAAAGTACAATTACTAATATGTGAATAATATGACATTGGCATAACGACAATTTTAGTACTAAAAGCTCAAAAACACAAGGGTTACCTCGTACGGTGCTTACCTATTTTTCCAGTGGGTACGGAAATACATTGTACATAGGTATGTATGTGTGTATATTCATGCTCTGTACGAAAAATATTTTCCATTAAAAGAATTCATATGCACTCGTATAAGAGCACCTCAAAGTGCACACTTGCATTTCATAGTCATATGTACCTAACGCACCCTTTAGGGAAAAAATTCGAACTGGTGGAATGTACACGCCTCGTCATTTGAATAGCGCACCCTTTTAATCCTTAGTATTTACAGTTTTCCCTTTGTTTATTTAATATTCGTTAATTTTTTATAAAAATGCAGTAAAAGCGATTTTAAAACTTTTTAGAAATTAAAAAAAATATATATATCAACATGGGGTGTGCTGACCTGCAGTGAATAAGTTAATAATATTTTCATGAAAATCTTCGGATACGCTGTCTTGTAGTCCAATAAATTTTAGTAGTAAAGAGCAAGTTTTAAATGGCTACAAAATACCGTACATTTTTGAGAATCCTTTTTTTTTGTTGACTGTGTCATGCATTCTTTAAAATTTTTATATGGAAGAAAATTCGCTGCACCGCCAACAAAAAAGTGGTCAAAAATTAACGCACATTAGAAGTAAACAAAAACCTTTTTCGTCGTCTATTAAAGATTACTTTTGACTTTTATGCTTTTATCTCCTGGGACGAGTATTTTAAGATGGAAATCATTTACGTATTTTCTTAAACATTATCCTGGTTTTTGCTTTTTTGCCGCCCGGAGACGTAAATAGGTAATATGCGGAGGGTGACCTCTTTATCCTAAATAATAGGATAATAATTATTTTGGGTATATATCCAAAACTATACAGAAATAATTAATTACATGCATGGAAAACTGGAAGCAAGACACTGCAGAATTCATCAATGACGAGCATTAAATTTTGAAAAAACAATGATGGTTTTTCAAGGGACTGGTGTGTTCAAGTAGAAGTTATAACGAATTTGAGCTCTCTTTTTAACTGACCATAAAAAAATGCAAATAAACATATTTTTTAACAGAAATTGCAAAACACATTTTGTTCTATACTCGACTACTTAGTATAGTCGCGGTATAAAGTAGAGAGATGTCGAAATCACTTCTACTTTGTTGAATACATTTTTCTAATAACCAAAAGGAGACTAGCTCAAAAATATGGATTTCCCGGCCGGGTATGTATAGCAATTGCATCTAAATACATAGTACAGCTTTTCATGGCAGCCTTTTTTCGTTAGGAGCAAGATTGCATTTTTCATTTATGTATTTTCTTTTCATACTCCATAAATGTACCATTTTTAATTCACTGAATATCTGGATGCCAGTATTTGTAAATCAATATATGCATACATATTAGCAGAGATGTATTTAGATTTGAAATTGCCAAATTGTTTAGAGAGGAGAGAGTTTACAATTGAAATTAAATTACAAACCGAATTCATAGTATAAAGCAAATCTGCATCGCAACCGTTCTCCATTTTGTACATTTCATGCATTTAAAACTTACCTGAAATGAGAAACAAAAATAAAAAAATATATATCATTAAGTTTATTAAGGATAAGATTTAGATTACTACTTAATACTTAATAAAAGTACGTTTACACATGTAAAGATTATCCTCATTTTTGCGTTTAACTTAACTTAAATTAAAAACAGATTAGCCGTGCACAATTCCTCCCCCGTTAATCTGTAATTATAAAATAATCTCAGATTAAATCGACTTTTCGGTGTCCAACCTAGTTTTAACGATTATTTATGCGAAAAAGTAAACAAAAGAAAAGAGGTATATAAAGGTGTTTTTAATAAAATATTGAGTTAAAATATTTATAAGTGCTGGCAGTTTCAGTCTTAATCTTAAAGTACGTTTACATATAAATATAATCTCAACCAAAGCTCGTTTGTTAATCACCTCGTTTACACAGTCAAATCTCGGATTATTAGCTATCAAATTTGTTGTACATGTTTTCCTAACTTAACTATAGGTTAAATAGTGTTAAACAGACATTAAAAACTGGCCCTAAGACTAAAATTAAGATTGCGATTAAAATTGAGATTAAGATTAAGATTGAGTTTGGGATTAAGACTGAGATTGAGATTAAGATTGATAGTAAGATTATGGTTCAGAATAAGATTGATATTAAAATTTAGAATAATATTGAGATTGAGATTAAGTTTGAGTTTAGGGATAAGATTGAGATTAAAATTGAGATAAAGACTAAGATTAAGACAAACAGCCAATTTCACAAAAGCAATTTAAGTGAAAAATTAGTTTACTTTTTTGAATTTTATATGGAAATTGACAGAAAAAAAGTAATTTTCCATTTAATTTGCTGGTGAAACCGGCTCACACTGGGGCCAAGCGTGCTCAAAATTCAATTTAAAAAAAATGCGTTTTTGGAAAAATAAAAACGCAGGTTTATTCCCCAATAAATTCTACATTTGGCGGTAAGTTTTCAGTTTTCTATCGTGTTTCGGCTGGGAGATATGCGTGTCTTCACAAATTTGAACAAACATTTTTTTTTCAAAACTGAGAAATGCAAATATGCAAGTCAAATTGTTACTGCAAGAAGCGGTATTATATTTATTTATTCTTTTGGTGTATTTTGTTTGAAATTATGTGTTTTAAGAAAATTATGTTTAAAAAAAACTAAACAAACCTCTATTTTTTGCAAGTGTAATTTTCAAAATCACTGTATTTTTAAATGCGCAAAGCGCTCAAATCGACTTGTGTTTCCTGATTATATTGTAACCTAAACTTACCAATTTTTAATAAAATTAGCTGGGGGAAAGACTATAAAAAATTGGCCACTAATGGGTTAAAATATGGTCATCAATGCGTTCAGTCAAAGTGGTATTCATAATTTGTACAATAAATAATAAAATCAAATTAACTTAACACAAGACATTACAAAAAACTGGGTCACCAATGGGTTAATTCATGATCACTAATGGGTTAAGACGACAAAAATTTAATCTTAAAAAAAAATTCAACCGAGTCTAATGGAAAGAAAATGATTTCAGAATTTTAAGCACCCGCTTATATGGGGCGGCCCCAGTGTGCGGCTGTAAGAATAAGGTTAAAATTAACGGCTATTAGAAGGACATTTCACTTATCGAAAGTCCCGAACGCGTTCTCATCTATGTTCGCCTTAAACCAATTTAAAGCACATTCATTTACAAATATTTCTTGCACCCGAAATTTCAATTAGAATACATTTTAATATATATATATGTATATACTAATGTGGGGAACATAACCTCTCATTTTGTGTAGCTTTTGTCCACGCCGAGAGATCTGGATGATTCTTCATAGTATACCAAGTTCAAAAAGAAAACTTAAAAATATATACATATATTTTTTTCAGCCTAACAAAAGAAGCAAAAGATGCAGAGAACTGTGGAAAAAATCCAAATAAACTGGTTTGATTAGTTTTACCTTTTTTGCCACTCGGGAGACAAACGTCAACAGCAATCGATAGGTGAATGTTGCTGATCGTGTTAAATGCGCTTGCAGAATTTCGCCAACTGTACGCCACACACAAATGCCAAACATACACTGCAGCACTACACAGTTGAACAAGAGCAAAAGCAGAAGAAAAATAAAAAATAAAAATAAAATAAAAATGCAATGCATTTCACGAAAAGTCAACGACTGCCCAACGTCAACCAACGATAGGCCGCCAAGACCGGAGTGGCTAAGCATTTGTCAGGACTGTTATGGCTATCCTAAGGCTAAGTGCCTGTGGCAGCATGCGCTACCCGATTTTTTACTTTATGCCTTACCACTTTCTTACTATGCGTGAAAGCCCATTAGTTCTTGGCGTCAGTCAATGTACCAGAGGCAAATAGCATTTGATATGTGTACATATATAGAGGCGTCTCGAAAGGAGGGTTAGCGATGTCACAGTTACTTTCGAACATATGTATGTACGTATGTATGTATGTATATATAAATAACACAAAATCAAGTGACTCTACTACGTCATATATCAACTAAAACCCATAAAAAGGCCCCCCCCTCCCAAAGCTTTGCAGTTAGTGATGTGCGTAATTCCAAAACTCAGTGCAAAGCCACTGAACGCAAACCGTTTAACTGCGTGCATCTACTACCTGTGGCAGTGTTTACACCGACAGCCGATCAACCAGCTAATAATGTGTTTGCGAACCATGTTTAGGCGTTGATCGTTAAAGCGATCTCAACGTGGCTTATTACACAATTCAACGGCAATAATTGCTAGTGGCTGTAGTGCCAAGACGTAGCCAACATTTATAGGTATAGACAATGCCACACATTTGTATAAACTTATTGAAATATTTGTATGTATGTACACTAGGGTGGTCCGAAAAAAAAATCTAATTAACGATTTTTTCAGTCTCACCCCTTAATCAGTAATTCAACGGTCGAATATGTCACATTTAAATTTTGCTCCCCATTGGAGTCGGTTAGGGTGTGACGCACAGGGGCAAAGCGCAGATTCCTCTATGTAGACTCAAAAGTTAAATGTCTCCAATCGGGACCAAAATTTATAAGTGATATCTTCAACTAGGTATTAGATGAAAAAAATTATCTTGAATTTTTTGAGTCTCCATAGACGAATCTGAAATTTGCCCCATGTGCGACGCGCCTTAACCATCCCAATCGGGACCAAGATTTACACTGGCGGCAGAAATAATAAACTCGCCTTACTTTGAAGAGTTTTGAGTATATTTCCATGGCTTATTTTATGTTTAATATTTTTTTTATAACTAGCCAGGCAGTTATACAACAAACACCATATAAACTTCAAACTTTATACAAAAATTATAAATATTCGGCAAATTTTCACCGTACGTTTTTGAAACATTTTTTTGTTAACGATGCTAGGGATTCTCTTCTACATATATAAAAAAATTGTCCATATAAAAACTTTGTATGGAAAAAAATGCGTGACACCGTCAGCAAAAATAAAAAATAAAAAATTCAGTGAAATTTAGTGAAACTTTGTCGAATTTTTTATAACTTTTGTTCAAAGTTTGAACAGCGGATTTATATGATGTTTGTTGTATAACTATCTAGGCTTTTATAAAAAAATATTAAACATAAAATAAACTAAAGAAATTTAGTCAAAATTCTTAGAAGTACGACGAGTGTATTATTTCTGCCACCAGTGTATATGTGATATCTTCGACTATAGTTGCATCGACGTAGGGGTTGAAGTTTAGGAAATCTGCTGTACAAATTTGCTTCCTACATTTAAGGACCAACCTAATATATACACACATGTACATATGAATGTACACTAATGCTTACAGCTACATCAGTATATAGACGGCTGCAATGCATAAACTAGCAAGGAGTTATACCTAGTCGATGAGTTAAATATGTAGAAAAAATCGTAAAAACTGAAAAGTGGCAGACAAAAGACACAAGAAAGTATACGAAAATAAGCAAAAAAATATCGCGTACAATAAAGCCATGCTTTGTGATTTACCTAAACACATCGGGTAAGTAGGAAGGTGTTGCAGCCTCAGTGGCGATCAGTTGCAAAATTTCGCAACCATGTTACACTCTCTAACCCATTATATGTATGTACTTGCAACAATAGTAAATTCAAATGGCGAACGATTTCATGGCATAGGAATATATGTATGTATATAGGGTATATATACATACATATGTATGTACATTAGACCGTACCAGAAAATAATTGCTTTGCCGAACGTAGCGGTCCCTTCTTTTTTTACATTTTTTATCGATGTTGGTGTATCGACAACTTTTTTGTTCCAAAGTTCATTGACCTCAAGTAATTCGTAACCCCTAATGTGGGCATATTAAAGCACGCTAAAAATCATTAAATTTTTGCGAAGAAAGTATTTTGATTCGAAGGCAATTTCGATTTTTTACCGAACGTAGGTTTCGCCTTTAACATTTTTCGCAATATCTTCGGACCACCCTAATGCCAGTTTATTAAATCCCTCCAAAGATTATTTTACCTTTGCTAGGTAAGAAATTTGAATATAGTAGTAGAACCATGTATTAAAAATAAAATTTATTGCCGAATGTAGGTGCCACCGAAAAATGTAAAATGGCCACCACTAGATTTGGCCAAAGTAAATATTTTCCTAAATTGCCTTGGAAAAACACTTTAGAATCAGGGTGTACAGGGAACTTTTTTGCTTGTACGGTGTGGTACGGTCTAATGTAGATACATATGTATGTATGTATCTATGTCTATGGCTAAGTCTATGTAAATCTGTTGCAAATAGTACAAAATATATACAAGATCTGCACAAAAGTTTTTCATGGTAGCACGAAGCAGGCAAAAAATAAAAAACAAAGTCAATACGTGAGCCCGGCGATCGATACACCGTTGCATTTGTAAAATTTTATATGTATAAATACATATGTATGTATATACATACATGCATACATATATAAATAAATTGGTATGTACATAAAAAGATAGCCATTGCCCCTCTAACAATAAGCATTCAAGATACATATTTTACTTCTTCGTTGTTCTCCTTTATTTATTTTTCTTTTCAATAGCCTTTCCAGGTTTTTAGTTCGTTGAACTTAATTGAGAATTTGAACTCAATAAATGCAATTAAAGCAACAATAGCAAAAGCTGATATTAGTTAGCAGAGTTGTAAAGCTGTTACAACGTACCTATGTATGTACATATGTGTGTATATACAATAAATAAGTTATCAGAGATATCAGAACATAAGGTATGTTTCCTGATCTTGCAACTGTATTTACAGCACGATGTCTCTTAATTACAATTGCTGCATTTTAAAGTAAAGTAAAGTGCGTTTAATTTAAAATCATTCCTGTTTCGGGAAAACTTGGCAAAATATGACTTGAATATGGCGATGAATATTTCCCAAGACTGATGTATGTGTGTAAGCTCTAATTTCTGACCCTGCAATATTTTTGGTTTTGCAATCGCAGTGTACTATCCTCAGGCATCAAAAATAAACGCCTAACGCCTTGAGGTCCACCTCCGACAATTTCCGCCTCACTGCATAATCAACCGTTTCCTTTGAGCATACAAGTGCACTTTTGTCGCCGGTTTAATTTTTTGGCACCTTTAGGAACATAGGAACAAGGATGTCCTCCTCAATTTAGCGAAAAGCATAACACTACCCTCCAGTACTGCTGGAGTCAGTCGCTACTTTTGAACCGCTCCTGCACCGACTCCTAGGTAAGTAGCTACTCTATTAACCCGTGGTAGTGCACATGGTAGTGCAGAGTCGAGCTAGAGGGCGAAAAAATACGACAGAGGGCGCCCATAAATCACGCAAGTGACTACTTTAGTAACTCCCAGTAGTGCAGAGAGAGCCGATGGTGACTACCGCCTAGGATATTGCCTTGTAAAAGTAATCGATGAAATACACTGCAAGTAGTCGGTCGGTAATTGACGGTGTTTATCAGGTAGCTACCGATTCAGCAGTCCTGTAGTCGCTCCCCCGTACTGCAGGGTAGCCGCTGTCGGCCGCTGTGGTGTAGTGGTAATCAGTGCGCGCTTTCACTCATCAGCACCTGCCATCTGTACTGCTGGAGTCAATCGCTACTTTTGAACCGCTACTGCGCCGACTCCTAGGTAAGTAGCTACTCTATTAACCCGTGGTAGTGCAGAGTCGAGCCAGAGGGCGAAAAACTACGACAGAGGGCGCGCATAAATCACGCCGATGAGCCGATGGTGACTACCGCCTAGGACATTGCCTTGTAAAAGTAATCGATGAAATACACTGCAAGTAGTCGGTCGGTAATTGACGGTGTTTATCAGGTAGCTACCGATTCAGCAGTCCTGTAGTCACTCCCCCGTACTGCAGGGTGGGTTCAAGCCCTGGTCAAAGCAACATCGCAAAAAATATGGAAAAATGTTTTTTCTTAACAGCGGTCGTCCCTCGGCAGGCAATGGCAAACCTCCGAGTGTATTTCTGCCATGAAAAACAGCTTCTCATAAAAATACAATCGCCGTTCGGAGTCGGTGTAAAACTGTAGGTCCCTCCGATTTGTGTGACAACATCAAGGCGCACGCCACAAGTCGGAGGAGAGACTCGGCCAAACACTAACATATGTGTAAGCACCACTCTATTATTATTATTATTATTATTATTATAACACTAGCCCATTTTCTCTAGACCAACTTTACAAACAACTGATAGAAAAGGATACGTAATGAAAGTAGATATTAGAACTGTTAAGGTCTACAAGTAGGGAATGAATTACCAAGCCCCAGAGAAAAGCAGAGATCCCGCCGTTGCGTGAAGATATCAATGACGCCACGTTAACTGAGCTGGGTGTGGAAAAACTAAATCAAATAGACATTTTTGTGCAGCAATTAAATAAAATGAGATCTTTTATCAATTCAGTTCATTACATAGTTCAATCGATTCTCTATTGCGGTTCTGTCTTCTTTTTTGCTGCTACATCTTGAATTGTATTTTGCTTCTTTGACTTTGGCGCTTTTGACTCCACTCTACTTAAACTTTTCTTGATAAAAAAACTTGGCTGCTTATTTGGACTGCCAGCTCGATGGAATTATCCAACTGATTTCAGTTTTTCAAGCTCCTTGAATTGTAGCTTTTGGCGCTTAGCGCCAGAGCTGGTGTTATTATCAACCGCAGTTATTTTTCTTTTCTTTAAGGTATTAAACTTTTCTTCGCACTGTTTGCAACTTCGTCCATTAAATGCTAGGCGACCTTTACCCACATTAGGGTTGTCAGTGGCAAAAATACATCGATGTATAGTGGCGGAAAAATAAATAGGGACACGGCATTTTAAAAAAATTTTCATATTTTTCTTTTGTTTATTTAATATTTATTACGTTTTTATAAAACTATACTTCATTATCTAACAAAAACCATATAAATTTATATTTCAAACTTTGTGCAAAAATTATAAAAATTCCGCAGTTGCTTCTAAATTTTTAACCAGATTTTAAAGAATTTTTTTGAGTATGCAGATTTATAGCCCATTAAATTTTAGTAGAATAAAGTGCAAGTTTGAAGTTCCTAAAAAATCGCGTTGATTTTTGATAATTTTTAATCTGAATGTGTTACGCACTTCTTTCCATACAAAAAAAATTGTCGAACATACTTTTTATGGAAGAAAATGCGTTAAAAAAATTGCCAAAAATCAACGCGAATTTTTAGCAACTTAAAACTTACACTTCATTGTCCTAACATTTAATGGGCTATAAAACTGCATACTCAAAAAAATTCTTTAAAATCTCATTAAAAAGTTTAAAATTTAGATGCAAGTTTGCAGAATTTTTATAATTTTTGCACAAAGTTTAAAATACGAATTTATATGTTTTTTTTCTTAGATAATGGGATATACTTTTATAAAAAAATAATAAATATTAAATAAACAAAAGACAAGTAGGAAAAATTTGTTAAAATGTATCCCTATTTACTTTTCCACCACTGTATATTTTTTTAATATGATGCATCGAAATGTACATCGATATTTTACGAATACATCGATTTGCATAGGATTTTTCTGATATTATTTGACAACAAAATATGTTATTAGCAACATTGTACAAAATTTCAAATTAAGCAATGTAATCGAGCTAATTAGGAAATGGCGGTTCAATGTACTAGGTATGCATCGACTATGTATACATTGAGTGAAAAATTTTCTATGCATCGAAGCAAAACATCGATATAGTTTATGCATCGCTGTTTCTCCGACATCCCTAGCCCACATATCTGGCTTTCTGGTGCCTATGTACATATGTATATATTTTATTATAAAAGGCACTTATTAACTTATTATAGGCGCGTAAAAAGAAGCTGATCGACACAGCAGGGCAATGTTTGTCTTATTTTCTGAGCCGGCAATAACGTCCGTTTTTACAGGGCTGTGTGCAACATTTAACAAATTTTACACCGTGGAGGAGCAACATTTTTTAGTTAGAAATAAAATCACCATGACTATGAAAATTAAGCTAAATCCGCTTGTAAATACATATGTACAGTGGCTCAAACAAATGACCACGTGTTGTTTCTTTTTTAAATATTCATAATATTGTTCCAGCTAAATTTTTTTTTATTTTTAATAAAAATATCGTCTAAGCTTTAACCAAAACCGTGTAAATCACAGTTTCAAACTTTATACAAAATTAAGGAAAATTCAACAAATTTTCATCAAAATTTTTATTCTGAAATATTTGGGTATGCAGTTTTGTAGCCCATTAAATATATATGTATAATAAAGTGCAAGTTTTAAGCTACTCCAAAATTGCGTTGATTTTGAATATTTTTTTATGCTGGCGGCTTTTTGCACTTTTTTCTTATGGAAGAAAATGCGCAAACCGTTTTCAAAGAAAATTAAAAAAAAGTTACGCCAGTTTTGCAATCGCTTAAAAGTTGCCCTTTATTATACTAAAATGTAATGGGCTACAAAACTGCATACTCAAAACAAATTTTTTAATTTGTCATGTACTCATATTACTCAACTTCGGTGTAAAAAAATTCATAACTCAAATTATTGTAGAGTGCACCCCGTAATACAATACTTAAATATGTAAGAAAAATTTTTTTAAAATATTTCTTTTTTCATGTGTTTATGTGTGATTTTTTTTTCAAATTTCTTGCCCGCCCCGTTCCCGAGATATTTGGAAAACTATTAAATCGATTTGTTTTTGTTTTTGTGCTGTAAAAGTGTTTAAAAATGTATTAATCAAGCTCAAATTTCATATTTATTTATTATTTATGTTTGTCCTTCAACCCTAAAAATTTGAAACAAATCAAACACATGAAGTGTGAACCCCGTCCACTTTGGTATGGAACGCCCCATATACACTTGTGGTCAGGTGATTAAGTTAAGTGACATTTTGATGAATTTTAGCTATATTTCTTCTGTTTATTCTTTTTTTTATGAAAGTCTAGCATATTATTTAACAAGAACCATTTAAATCTACATTTCGTACTTTGTAAAAAATAATAAATACTCAACATTCTTTAACAGTTAGTTACACCCAAAAAACTTTATCTGTATATCCAAAATTTTTAGAGAAATTTTAGATATGCAGTTTTGTAGCCCCTTAAATTTTAGTAAGATAAAGTGCAAGTTTCAAGACGTTAGGTAATCGCGTTGATTTTTATTAATTTTTTTAGCTAACGGTGCTGTGCATTTAGTTCCATATAAAATATGCTCGAATTTTTTATATATGGAAGAAAATGCCTAGCACCGTCAACAAAAAAATTGTTAAACATCTACGCGATTTTCTAGCATCCTAAGATTTGCACTTTACAATTTAATATCTACCTAAAATTTGTATTGTGCAAAGTTTGTTGAATTTTTATAATCTTTGCACAAAGTTTATATTATGCTAGAAAAAAAAAAAACAAAAAGAATACTAGCCAAAACTTGCCAAAATGTCACATAACTTAATCAGCTGACCACAAAGGTATGTAGCTTGTAACTTTCAACTAGACCGGCTGCTTAAAATCTCCCTAAGCATAAACAATTTTCATGCACATACGTAAATAAGCATGGACTTACAAGTTCTCCATTAACTAAAGCAATAATTCAAAGCCTGTTGAAAGGTGCAGAGATCACAAAAAGTCACCAATAAAGCGCAACACCAACTAGTAAAGTGTATCACAGGCATATGTAGCTGTGGCCTGTTGGCCTGTTTTGAAGGGAATCGGAACAAAATTATATGTAGCAACTAAAATGTATGCCTGCCCAACCAACTTTATGTAAATATGAATATAGGAATTTTTGTACAAACTTATGTACATACATATGTATGTGTGCACAGTGCGCCAACATTTGTGTGCCTTCGCATCTACTCAAGCATACAAACGTAACGAGTGCACTGAAATGGAATGAAATGCAACATATACATACATACATACATAAATGTACAATATTCAATCTGTTGCAGGTTGCAGGTGCAGTCGAAACCACAACAACAACAACAACAACAACAATATTAGCAACATCATAAATGCAGAGGGCTGCAGACGTTGATGTTGGTGGAAGTGATGTGGTGGAACGCGAAAGGCTGTGTATGCGAAGTATGCAGATGAATATGAATTGCGTGTAAGTAGAAATGAAACAGTACCATCGATATCGTCGAAATAGTCACGAGACATAACTAACAGCCAGCAGCAGCCACCGCCACCAACAACCAACAACCAACAAGAAAAACAAAAACAATAGCAGTAATAAAAGCAATATTTGTATGTAAGGCAAACTAGCGCAGTGACCAAAGCTTTATCCAACGACGTGGCAACAACAAAAAAGCGCCAACGATTGCACTTGAGCCGGAGCAATAATCGAAGTATGTAGTTAATATAACACAGTACGAGTGCATACATATTTAGCTACAACAAAACGCAACGACAGCAACACAACGGCTGGCGCAATCACTGCAGCCTAAGCAGCCACCACAATCGAGCAGTGGGTGAATGCACTGCTGTTATGGTTGATAGTGCATTTGTTGTTTTATTGTTTTGTTGTTACGTTGTACGTGTGTGCAACATTCGACTCGCTCACACTCATATTCGCACCAAATGCCAAAAATTCTAAATTTCAAACACATACATTCCACCAAGGTGCGTGCGTAAGCATCTATGGCCATACATATGTACATTTATTGCACTTTAGTGTTAGAATCAGTGCTGCCAACTGTTTTCGAGTAAAAAAAATCAGATTTTTATAAAAACCCGCTAGAGAGAAACTAAATTCCATAAAACAAAAAAATAATGACTAAATGGGTTTATATTAATACAATTTTAAGCAATTCATTTAAAACACTACTTGAAATTAAAATAATAATCGAATAATACAGCTGGGATCGGAGCTCATCAGAAAAAAAAAATAAATAGAAAAAAAGTTAATATAACTACATACTGTATATACATATATACAGTATTGGCCAAAACTAGAGCACCCCCTTTGTGCGTTTTTTGCTATTGCTGTTTTCCTCAAAACAATGAAACCAGAAATAAAAATTTGTTGCATGTTATTTTTGCTTATTTATTCACTTTTAATAAAACAACATA
>NW_023458556.1:26190446-26246703 GCF_013731165.1 Rhagoletis pomonella
ACGAAAAACACTTCTCAACAAATCCCGGCAAAAGCCGGTAGGCACTGCATAGCCGACTCACAAGTTTTTTTTTTTTGCTACTCTGTTGCTCGTTCAAAACAACCTGAACAATCCGAGAATGGAAATCTGGCAGCACAAATATCACAACAAAAGCACACAGCCAACGACACTGCGGCTCAACTTACGTTTCGTTGTCAATTACGTTACGTTGGCACATTTTTTATTTTGCTGATAGCAAGCTACTCTCTCAACCTTGCAGCAAAACCGAATCTTGCAAACTGCAATATTTATGGGCTAGCCAAGTTTGTTTCCGTCGTCTCTAATATTTCGACCACACAAATCAATTCTTAAATGTTAATACATCAGGAATATTCACTTTTTAAAACACTGATGTTTGTTTGGTGTACAATTTTCCACTTTAAACCCGGAGATATCTTTTAACGCAACACGCACAGAGAGACCACAGCAAATTAACGTAGCAAATTATCGCAACAACGGTGGGAGAAAAATGCATAAATTTGCACGCACATACACACAAACGAAAAGAGCTGCGCAGGTTTAAGTGCTGCCACATGATTTTAATTTTAAATAAAGTTAAGATCTGATGAAGTACTCATTTTTACGATAAAAGTTAAAAAAACTGTCTGCATTTGAGGTATTTGAAATAACAGTAACAGTATTTAAATTTTAAAACAGTATTTTAAAAGTATTTTGAATAGGAACTTATAAATTTTTTACAATCTGCAAAATTGACGAAGTGGCAACCATCTATAGAAGGAAGAAATCAGCTGACACGGAAAAAGCTGAAATTAGTCAAGAACGCAGAACGTATACTTAAAGGCAGTCTGTATACGCAGAATTTTGTCGATTGCTGGAGCCCTCAGTGTTGCTTACTACAGTGTTGCCACTCATCAATGCCTTTTCATAAACTTACCTTTTCATTTACAATTTTTCGTGCTATAATAGATCGTTGCTAAATATAAACTACTTAGTTTTCAACAAAAAACCTTATTCAATAGTAAATTTCAAATATCTTAAACGTATTTTGAATAGGAAATTAAAACTGGTTTACCATCAGCAAAACTGACGATGTGCCAACCATCTATAAAAGGAAGAAATAAGCTGACACGGAAAAATCTAAATTCCGCAGAGTTCTGCGCTACGGGCTACAACTACAGAAACATTCTGCGGTGTTGAGTTTTCATTTACATGGCGCTCTGGTAAGACAGATCGTGTCAGCTGACTCGGGTTTGCGTACCGGTAGGTTTGCGTTCTTGACTAATTTCACCTATATATTGGTGTTGGCACGGCGACAGTGTTAGCGCAATTGCGCCATGCAGCGCAGTGTTACCAAAACCCAAAATTTACGATCTTACTTGACTGTGCTTGAGGAAAACCCATGCGCGACGTTGTATTTGTAATTGATTTTCAAAAAAAAGTTTGTGAAAGCAGGTTCGTCAGCTGAGCGTTTGTTTACATTGCAAGCACCACTATTTAAGACTAGTAGGACACAGTGGATAAAGCTACAGACTGTACAGAACACCGCACTCAGGACAGCGACAGGATGCCTCCTGATATCACCAGAACATCACCTCCACAACGAGGCACAAATGCTCCCCATAAAGGAGCACAACATAATGCTCTGCAAGCAGTTTCTGATCGGGAGCCCCAGAAGTGGCCATCCGAACAGACAGCTGCTTGCAGAGGAACCCTCGCCTAGGCACGTCAGGAGGAATCTATATGAACTGACGGACGAAGTCCAGAGGTACGTCAAGCAGCCTCTGGACCCGTCAGCTTACCGACTGACCCTGAACGGCATTCACAGGGAGTCAGTCTCGAGTCATGTAGACTCCAGACCTGTGAATGCCGTTCTAGGCACACCACCACCGGACACAGACGAGACGGAGCTTCATCTGCCTCGGGAGACACGAACGACAATATCCCAACTTCGCTCTGGCTACTGCAGCAGGTTAAACTCTTACTTAAGTAGATTGAATGAGGATGTGCCAAATGAGTGTCCGGCATGCGGAGAGACCCCACATGACTCGAAACATCTCTTCGCATGCCCGGAAAACCCGACTACCCTAACGGCTTTGTCCTTGTGGACGGACCCGATAGAAGCTGCACGGTTCCTAGGGCTGCCGTTAGTGGAACTTGACGACAACGACTGAGATATCAACCGATCTGGGCGGGGTTGTTGTAGCCGCTACAACAACAACAACAACAACTCCACCATAAACATTACCAGAGATATGCAGTAAGAAAAATTCGATTTGTATGGGAGTTGCCGCGGCCCCTTTTCCAATAACCACAATTTTTCTCCATGAGTATGCGAAATTTTTCGCGATATGGAGTATGAAAAATTTGGTTTGTATGGCAGGTGCCACACCCCTCTTTTCCGATAACCACAATTTTTCTGCATCAGTATGCGATTGCTTTCATATAGTATCTCCATACCATGTTCGAGTTCTCTTCCATGTACATTTTTCGGGATATGCAGTATGAAAAATTCGGTTTGTATGGGAGGTGCCACGCCCCCTGCACCTAGCGGCATGAAATATACTTTACATCCGATTCTCATACCTACCATATATACACAAAAAAAATCCATAAAGATCGGTCGAGCCGTTTAGGAGGTGTTCGGCCCCACAAACGCCGTGACACGAGATTTTTATATATTAGAATATAAAAAACAACGATAAAACATTTCGACATTTATTTAAAATGGCATTGAGTTCGCAAAAACTTTTACAAAGCACAAGCAAGAATCAAATATGTACATTTTTCGAACGCAGATTGAAATATTTTGCTATTTCCGGTGCTGACATTCCATTGATTTCGTTGGCCACTTTATCCGTAGCTCTATTAACAAGATCCCGTTGTTGCAACTCATCGGCGGCGCTAATCATTTGGAATAATGTCTCATTGTCAATATTTAAGAAGTTCTCCTTCCATTTCTCAATATCCCCAGTGACTAATCCATAAGACTCGTCATCACATTTTTCTGCCCATATGATAATGCGACGTAAAATGTTTGATGTTATTTTATTTAACGATATACAGCCTTCCTCATCAGCAAACGTTTTTGCTTCACGAACTATGGGAGCTTTCTCAAATAGTTTGTCGCGTGTCTCCAAAATTTCACCATCCTTGGTGCGAATTTTCAAGTCGGTAAGTGCCATTTCGTAGCACTGGAGTTTGCCTTTGCTGGTGATTATTTGCACACCTTGGTGTAGCTTTAAGCGAACTAAACTGAGGGGATTTCTGTTATTGCAAAATAGTCGTTTGATTGATAATTGTTGGAAACAAGTACATGTATAGGCTTTATCACATACACTTGCATGTCTGCATATATGTACAATGTACATTGTACATACATATGTATGAATATATTTAATGTAATTTTATTGAAAATGTTCTAGTGGCAGAGTCTCTCTTGTGCATAATATTATGTATTATTATGTAATATTAATATTATTATGTATGTAAGTATGTATATAGTTTTCATAAATAAATATTACAAGTAATTTTGAAGCAAAAAACCAAAACCGACTTCAATTCTCATATAAATCGTTAATTTCTTCATGATCCGATTATCGGATTTAAACCAAATTAATATCGGACCACCAGTGAGATAACACCTTTTCTTTAAAAAAGAATTATAGAAATCGGTTAACGTGGTCCAAAGTTATGCGGTAACATACATAAAAAAAATCCGAGGAATTGATAACATTTCTCCTTTTTGTAAATTCGGTTAAAAATAATATGGTTAGCCCTTCTATTGTCATTACCATTATATAGTCTACAATGGATATAACCAACGTATGGTTTATTTGCTGACCAATTTTATAAGTAAATCAAAAAAATAATTTGCAAGATTTGTAAAACTCTTTGAGAAGACCTTAATTTACTGGATTCGTTGCTCCGGATCCAACTTATATAGGAAACCACGTCAGTATAATAGCCAGCAAAACCACAACCCTCACCAAATGATACGATACCTGCCACAATTCCATTACATATTAAAGGACCACTCGAGTCTCCTGAACATGCGTCCCTCTCAAGATCATCGTTATTACCAGCACAAAGCATACCATAAGCAAATTTATTAATTTTTGATTTGCAATAGGATTGGTTCAAAACACACGAAAAAACGTTTGAAATGAAGTGAGCCATTTCAAATCCCGCTGAACCGTTTTCAAATGTTACATATTGAAGTACATTATATGCCCGTTGCTGTCAATTTTTGCACAAAAAATATTGCAATATCAAATTTAAAACTAATATTTCGGTAAGACATTTCAAAATAAACTTAAAAATTATAAAAATGCTTTTGATCAAATTTTTTGAATTGTGTTTTATGTGTGCGTTCAGAAATGCATCAAGCCAAAGAATCAGTCTCTTTTACTTCTAAACTATAACTGATGGAAATGCCTTATTTACGCAACTAAGTTCCATTTAGGCATTTAACCGTGGTTGCGCATATTGGACATTTCCACCAATTATAGTTGAGAAATAAATGCGTATGATGCTTTGGCTTGATGCATTTCTGAACACACCGCTTGATTCATCCATCTAGGGAAAAAAGGGCCCCAACCTCTAAAACTTCCAAGCGAGTGCAAATGTTTTCGAACTGAAATCACATACTCTTCAAACTATTCCAGTTTCGGCAAAATTTATGTGAGTACCCTCATGATGTAATTTCTTCTCCAAGGGAGTGATTTATAATGTACACTAACAATATCAGCAAAGATATAAAAATCGAAGTGACCAAGAAAACAATTGCTGTACAAAATACAAACGAGCGCCTGGGGAGAGTCAATTACATTTATTATGATAAAGTGCTTTAAACCTGGTGAGATTTGGTAAAACCTCTGCTATGTAATTTTAGCCATATAATTTTGATTAAAATTACATACTGCTTTTTAGTTATTTCGTTTATATTTTACATATGTAAATCCATTAAAAGCGCAAGTGTGAGCAGCGAATGCTTATTAATTTTGAGTCAACAATTAACATTTTATTTCTCCTCACACCATTCGTTCTCCTTACGCACCTGTTCTTCTTCGGCTGGTGTAAAATCGTTTTTTATATTGAAAGTTTTACGTATCTCTTCTGGTGTTTTCCCTTTGATCATATTGGCCACAGTCTTGCAAGTAACATCTAATAATCCTTTTATATCCAAGTAATTAGCGGCTAAGATCAATTCGAATAGTGTGCCCTGATCAACTTTTAGAAAATCTGCATCCCAAGAAGAGATATCATCAGTACGCTTTTCTTTGTTTTCGTCATCTTCGGTTGGTTGTGGATCATCTTTGTGATAAGTTGCCCAGGTAAGTACTTTACGTAGTATGGCAGAATTTACATTGGGTAATGGAACAGTAGCATTTTCGCTGTCGTCCATACCACAATCCTCCAACATGGTTTTGATTGTGCCCGAGCATTTTGCTATTTGCACATCGGTCTCAAATTTTTCGTCGTCCGATGATTGCAGTGTGATAGGCATTTTGATTTGCTATTTCTGAAATAAAGAACAAAATATACACGAACATTTAACACATATTCACATATACATATGGATCCAGGTATAAAGAGCTAGAGCTTAAAAGCATTGCGACCAACTCACTTTTGTTAACAAATTTCACCTTCTAAATCTTTTCCCAAAATGAATCGCAGCGTCCTATGCGTGCCCAACTTTTGTATTTTTGATGATCTACAAGCGTTTTGCAATTTTCACCAAATAATACTTTGATTTTCACAAAGAATTTTCTGGGACCACTCTTGTAGCTTCTCAAAATAATTTAACCGAGGAAGATGACAGAGACGCAATAAAATGTATGAAGTGCAGAGTTGCATGTACAAGGTATGCGCACAGTTCAAATGTTACGGTACAATCCAAGGTACATTGAACAGGTAGTATCAGTAGAGCAGCTGATTTGATTTATTTTCAAATTATTTGGTCTCGAAAATGTCAAATATTTTTAATTTTTTCTTACAAAAATTCTGAATTGTTAAAATCCATTTGCATGTGAAACCTTTTTCCATACAAAACAAGCGATTGAATAGCAGCTGTTGGAACGTTCGCCCAACTCAGCAGCACAACCGCTGATTACTGGCCTTTGTAAAGGATGGATCAATGCTTCGAGAAGCAAACAAATTTACTAGGAAAGAAAGTTGCATCAATTTTTATTTTTTCCAATTTCAATTTTTTATTTTTTATATTTTTTTGTATTTCACATGGCACGCTTTGATTTAGAAGAAAAAATTCAGAACAGTTTTTGACACTTTCGATACCAGAAGCAACAACAAAATACACGCAAATGTTGTTTTTGCTCTACTTTAATGTGCCTTGGTACAATCGAAGGATGCCGCTATGAGCTTTGTTTCTTAACAGATAATTATCACTAATATCTGCTGGAAACCCAAACCTTAACCCAAAAAACTAGCAGAAACTAGCAGCTCTGTGTTCTTACGTTCTTCTTTTTTGCTCTCCTGCTTATTTCTGCTAGTAAAATTTTTACTAGCAGAAACCAGCAGCTGTCAAAATGGGTAAACGAAAATAAGCGCCAAATAAAGCACTCCATAATCCCGACTAGACATAATCCAGACAATTTTCAAAAATCCAGACAATACAAAATCCAGACAGGACATAATACAGACATAACAAAATCCCGACCAAATAAAATACAGATAACACATTATTCAGACAAGACAAAATCCCGACAATTCAAAATCCCGACAAGACACAATCCAGACAAAAAAAATTACAATGCGTCCGGAAATAAAATTGATGACTTATGCTTAGATATAAACGGTTACCACTCCACATTTTTTCGCTTTTTCACTGCAAGGAGCCTAACGCTCTCGGCAACCATTTTACCACAAGGACGAAAGCTGCGTATTCTCGTCGATGCAAACTAATTCCAACGGTGAATAACCGGAAAATTGTCAGATCTAGCTCTCGATCCCGGCGCATACAACCGAAAAGACAAAGAAACGGTTTTGCAAACATACAAAGCCGGGAACAATTGGTTCGCCGGGGACAATTGGTTCGCAGTGGACGAAACTAAAGACATGCCACAATATAACACCCTGGACAACCAGGGGATGTCTTCTGATGTCGCTAGAACATCACATCCACAGTAAAGCCGAAATTCTCCCAGTAAGGTGCTACAGTTGTCAGCACTCGAACTTGCTTTATCTGAAGGACCAGGTCCAGCACTACGCACAGAACCCCTGGTACTGGGACTGTACAGACAGGCTATTAACTGTATTTACAAACTCCAGTCAAGTGAATGCCGTCATCAGTGCCAATCACCACCTGTGAACGAGAGTGAGCTTCAACCGCCACGAGTAACCCCAACGGAGGCCCAACTCGCCTACCAACATCGAAAATGAGTGTCCAGCATGTGGAGATTCCCCCCTTGACACCAACCACCTCTTCACATGCTCACTCAATTCAACTCAACTAACATCCCCATCTCCCTCTGGTTATACCTCATCGAAATATCAAATCTCCTGGGCCTACCGTTAGTTAAGCCGGCGGACAATTACGGGCTAAGTAAGCCCTTACAACAATAACAACAACTGTGTCTTATATACATTATTTTTGAGTGAAAACAGAAGACAATCATGACAAAAATCCCGACAAAATATAAAAACAATTAAAAAATCCCGCTATTTTTTAATTATTTTTATATTTTGTCGGGATTTCTTGTCTGGATTGAGCCTTGTCGGAATTATGGCTGCATTTCTTTATTCATTCTGAACGTTTGGAATAAACTTTTTTGTTTATTTATTCTTTAGAACGTTCCTGATGATATGTTGACGTATATTTCAAACGCATGCTGTTTATTCCGGCTGTGAAATGGGATTATCCGGAATGTATAAAGAAACGCAGCCTATGTATGGTCGGGATTGTGTCTTGTCGGGATTATGTATGGTCGGGATTTGGTTGTGTCTGGATAATGTCTTTCGGGATTCTGTATTTGGGTCTTTTGTATATCGGGATTTCATTATACACCCATAAAATTAAGGTAATAAGGAAAAGGATATTCCAGATTCAACATGTATTATGGGTATGTGTAGAAATTTAACAAGCAACAGTCGTTAACATCTGACATTTTAGTTTAGTTTTTTTTATACATAATTCATTAATCGTTTGAAAATAAATGTTTTTGACCTAAATGCGCGTTTGTTTCCATTCTATTCATTATATAAATTATACCAAAATACATGCTAACGTGCTACTGTGCAGTCATCATATGTCCACAGAAATGTTGAAGCGCACGCCCCCGCTCCAAATAATCGAACATGGTTGTAACGACGAGCCGCCCATAATGCATAGCAGGCCATCAAGAGTAGCAGTGTTAGAATTGACAGTACCAGCTGATAGAAGATCGTCATTTTATTGTAGCTGAAAAAGTTTTCCAATAAGGATATTAGAAAGAGAGTTCAGTAAAAAAACAAAGATAAGTATTGTAATTACTTCCATACTTACACAGATATTTTTTTCTGAACATCGCGTATTCGTGACTGATGACCGCATTCGCAACATTTGACATCGTTGAGGGTACGAAAAAGGTCTGCTCTTCGTTTTTCCTTATACTTGCAAAATATATCTCGAATGTCTTCGGATAGCTCCGCTACATCAGACATGCTGATGGGAACCTGGAATTATGTAAATTCCGTTGAAAAAAATAAGAAAACCACCAGCGGCCACAAAAATATATCTGTAAATAATTTCAAATGACAACCGTGCCTATATAAATTTGAAATTACTTCTTCGGGTTGGTATGTTACTTAAAAAGTATTAGTTTCTATAGGGATGAGCATGAACCAAAAAGACAAGATCACGCGGGCAGGAGACTAGCCCGTTAGAATCGCATTAAGGAAAAAAGTTGAACGATTTTGACATTAGCCGTTTATTTACATTTCTTCGTTGTTTACAATTTGGTGGTGGCTTTTTACTGCAATTTTCTTCATTTTCGCTTGTGACAACGTGTGTACACATAAGATAAAGAATAATTTAACACAACGGCATGATTTTTAGAAGAATTTGCATAATAAAAATGATTTTTCATGCGTTCAACAATTTCGCGGTTTTCTCCGTTCTCTTCGTTGTTTACTTCTTACAGCAAAGATGGCGTCGAGATTTCGGCAGCTAGAAAATAACTTTTTTCGTTCTTTCCGTCCCGCGTGATCTTGTGTCTTTCGTTCATGAGGGATGAGAAATTAGTGTATTCATAGTTAATATAAATTCGGCACAGAAATAGTTGCAGTTTTGTGACAATTTTCAATGGAATATCTGTAAAAAAAAAGTGCCTTTGACTTTAGAATCGATTACGAGTATCCCCAATAATTTTGTTAACTATATAGTGAAGTATATAAAAATTAGGGCTATGCGATTAATTGATTACTCAAAATTTTAATTAATCATAAAGTAAATAACTCAGTTATTCGATTAATTAGAAATTATGATTACTCAAAAGTTCAGTTACTCGAGTAATCAAGGTTTTTGATTAACCAAAAAAAAAAAATATTTGAGTTATTTGCTTTATGATTAATCAACATTTTGAGTACAATGAGTAATCAACATTTCAACTCCTTACATATGTATAACGTAGTTAAAGTTCCTTGATACTTTGAAAACAACGTTTCTGTTTTCAAAAATTAAAGCGAAATTTTTTTTCATATACAGAATGTAAAAAAGAAAATAAGCATTTTCCAAAGCAAACTCTTTTAACGACCAAAATTATTATTTTTTGATTAATCATATTTCAAGTAACTCGATTAATCATCGTTTTGAGTAATCAAAATCATGATTACTCGAGTAATTGATTAACCGAATAATTGATTAATCAACTTGCTCGAGTAATCGAATAATCGCACAGCCCTAATAAAAATGGATAAAAAAAAATACCTCTTTCAATTTGTCAACTTTGTGTTAAGAAGTTGCATGCCGATCAATCAAGCTGATGTCAGATAAAACTTTGTGGCTTTGCGTGCCACAATGAACGTCAAGAAAACAATTTTGTATTGTTTTTTTTTTTTACTCGTTAAAATTGCTGTAGATTTTATATATTTAGCATTTAAAATATTAGCAATGTAATTAAATATTATGTCTCTGCATGAAAACTCGAATTTGAACGCAAAAAAATAAATACATATTAAACCGTATGTGCATTTCCATACAATTAATCTTAACTGTCAAAGCGAATCTGTCACGCAAAGCGAAGCAAGCGTTTTATCTGGCGTCAGCTTCACTGTTTTGATTATTTTGAAGACAGTAAATCAGACAGCGATTTGACGTATGCAGACAATAATTTTGACATCTTGTGCAACAAAGAAGAGAAATTCATAACAAAACATCTATAATAAGGAGCGTTCCTTATCTCCCAGAAATAGTCAGAAAAAGTCCGAAGTAGTCAGAATTGAGTCCAAAAAGCGTTGCTTAACTCGAAAATGACAGCAAAAATGAGAGAGCAACACTCAGTGAGAGTGACTCTCATCAGTCCGAAGTAGTCAGATTTAGTCAGAAGAATTTTTTCTGGCAAAATCCTGAAAGGTGTCAAACTCAACTAAATTTAAATTTAAATTTAAATTAAAGAATACGCAAAAAGTGAGAATAATCCAAAAAGGGAAAAAAGGGAATTGAAATTGGAAGGAGGCAAAAAATAATTAATATAGTAAGTGTTTATTGAGCTTGTGCTTGTGTGAATGTGTTTGTACATACATTTCCATTCTTATTTGACGTTAGTTTTGTTGTTGCAATTCTTTGGACTAAAAATTTGGTTTTTTGCGTTCCTTTACTTTTTCTGTTATTCTCTTTTAGTGAGCGCATTTTGCTTACGCTCTGGCATTTTGACACTTTTCAGATTTTAGTCCAAAAAGATAAGGAATGAACCTATAGCTAACGAGACGCAGATGTGTATGTAACTTTGTTTTTATAATTTTTTAATTTTTAGCTTGAATAACTCGCACGATATGCGTATTATAATACAACGTTCACGTCCGACAATTTCCTCAAAATGAATTGTCATAACTATTTTCAGTGCGCTTACACCACGCAAACAATTATCAGAGTTTTTCACAACTAATACGTATTTCTTTATTATCTTGATAGCATTTGGGGTGTTCACAGTTCGTTCCAAATTGTGTCTGAAAATGTAGACGTTTACATTTTGAGACATCTTTAGCATCAAACTGTGAGCAGCCCTTTCTAGCAGTCGTCGCAAAATCGTCTCAAAACCTTGCTGGTGTTGCCAGACATTTCTTCTTTGCGTGCATTTTTTATATGTCGCCTTTCGATTTTGTTTCTGAAAAATTGTAATTATTTAACTTAATTACCGATTCCTAATATTTGTTATTTCTTTTCCTTGATTTGTTTCTTTTCATCGGAAATTGCGCTCAAATTAAATGCAGATACAGAAAACGTGCCCAATAAATAAAAAAAAATGTGATTAGTATTGCCATAATGCAACCCTGCTGCGAGGTTGCAAAATGTAGACGCGTAAAAAACATACCTTTGAGTGTGACAAAATGTAGACGGCGTCGTTTTGAGATACTATTTGGAACGAACTGTGAACACCCCAATTGACAAATGTCATGGTGTAATAATAACAAGGTGTTGTCAGTAGCTTAACCTCACTTTTTCGGCAGAACTATTCCGGTCACGCATTTTAAGGTATTAGAAAAGATACTAATTATTTACTACTTTTAATCCGTTTGTGCATACTATTTCAAATTAAATGTAGAAAAATGTATAATTACAGGCTTATAAGCCTGAAAATATGTTTGTATCATCAGCTCCACACAGCATGGACATATATTGTAACTTATAAAAAAGTAAAGGCCGCAAAGTAAAGCAATTTCCTATAAGACTGTAAATGATTTTTTAAATAGATTAAAACACATAAATATCGATAATATAAGCGGAATCGTAATTTAACCATACTGCCGCTCTATTCTAGTGGATCAGTAGTCCATTTGGCTCGATATTATGACAATGCAGCAAAAGATATTTAATATAAAAAAATCGCCTTTCCGTACGATTTTTGTGTACGTCTTTTTCCACTGATTACCACGATATCTCTTATATTTTATATTTTAAGGACACAAATTATACAAATCCAGCAGTTTTAAATATAAATATCGTTCTGAAAACACCAAGTTCTATAAAAATCTCGATAAAACGAAATAATAAAATGGGTATTTTAGATACTATTTCCCAACGAATAATAGTATAAAAATTTTGATCGGCAGCACTGAAAATAAGCATGCCGATCTTGTCAAAATTACAACAAACACGTCGCCACTGACAACACCTTGTTATTATTCCACCATCGTCTAATGTAAACACGCCGTTATATCAACGAAAAATATCGAACGTGTGTCCCAACTGGCTATGACAAGCACAAGCTTTTATTTTATAATTTTTTTGCACAACATGTAACAAATCCGGTCTTTTGGCTTAAGAAACCCATTCTTACCACCTATAATTATATAATTAAAAACTAAAAACTTCTCCATAAAAAAATCCTATTCACATTTGTTCAAGTTACAGCTAACAGTTGGGAGATTTTGTAATCCGCAAATTATCTTGTCAAAGGGATTGTTTTTTGTTTATCGTAATTTTCTTCAAAATTAGAAATGGTAGTTTCATTGTCAATTTATTGCACCATATTGGTGTCGCGCTATGAAAGACTACTTGCGTAGACTAAGGTTATGGCAGCAAATAATTTTTACTTTCGGAACGAGGCTCTATCGTCGCGAAGACGAACGAGGACAACTACAACGAGCGCAAAGACGCTGTAAGAATTTTTGTGGTTTCTGTTTCGTTTTTTATTCGGTGCAAAGTGAATGCGAATTCAAAATTTATTTTTTAATTTTTATTTTTTGCTGCAATATATGAGCTTATCTTTTTAAAAGCAAAAGTGCTTACGAAAAGTGAGTTTTTCGTGAGAGTTTAATGGCGTGAGGGAACGAAAACGAAAACAAAGAAGTCGAAGAAACTTCTGTGCGCGAGCGCTTGCTCCGAGTAGCTGGCTAGCACGGTCAGCCAGACAGCAGTCGGAAAAATTAAAACGGAAGGAACAACTTGCCGAAAAAATCAAGTTCAATCGCACTGGGATTTATATAAATTTTTTCAAATCTATGGAAGTTGGATTGTCGGAGGAGTATAAATTGGTAAATAACTACAACAGGCATACATTAAACCCTAATTATTTTTTTTCGTTCTTAAGGATGGTTGGTTTTTTTTTTTCTTGGATTTTGTCAATTTCGCTGTTGACGCTGGCTGGTCAGTTTTTCCAGCTATGCCTTGATAGTATCGGTTTATCTCACTTGCACCAATGCAGATAGAATGTATAGGCCTTAGAAGTGATAATTCCCTTTGTCTTCAGGAGTACACATATTGCGAGTGCTTAGTGAAGTAGATCGAACGAACGGCATCGGTATAAAGTTAAGCATTCGGTAAAAAGGAAAAAAGCTCAATCAATGTTTTAAGCTTAAAATATAGTTCGTCAATTAATAATTAGTATTCAGCAACTTTGTTAAAAAGAAGCCCAACATTCGGATTGTTTATGTGATTCAATGTATTAAATGACATATAAGCATGGGTGATGGCGACGGTCGGCTTCGACAGCTGATGCGAAGTCGCAGCAGCGCTGCTAAAGTATCAACACACTACAGCTTATGTGGGTAGAATAGTCATTTCGTTCGCACCTGCAGCTGAATACAAGTGTGCAAGTTGGCCCTTTTTGCCTAGAGCGGCCAATACGCAGTTACCACTGTTTGCTTGTCGAAAGATCAAACAGGAATGTTAAAATTTTACTGAACTAAAACAGTTGGCCAAATAATGGCATAAAATAAATTGCATGATTTTATGGATTGAATTTGGCTGATGGATTCTATTTTTTAATTAATGTGCAAGCGGTCATTATATCACGAGAAAGAGATGTTACCCAAATTGTATGATTCTTTTTGTGAAAAATTTTAATTTGCGTTAATTTTAGAAAAACCCTTCCAAATACTTTGTTTTTCGTAGATGTGGAAAATCAAATTTATTTCCAATCAAAACAGTTCTCGTGTCTATTTAAATTATACATTCATGGTAGTTGATAATTCAATGATTGTCATCCAATTAAATTTTGATTTGCGTGAAAAACATAAACATTTTCATTCACATGTATGTACATTCATGCATATGTATGCATACAGTATTGACCATATCTATAGCACCCCCATTTCAAAATGATATTGTTTGCCACTTATATTTAATTTTTTATTTTTAAGAATTTTCATTTAGAATACAGTTCATTCTCTAACAAACACATATAAACCCAAGTTTTAAAATTTGTAAAAGACATTAAAATAATGCAACGAATTTTCGCTTCTGTATAACGAATAAACTGTCGGAAAAACATCCAAAAAAATCAACGGTAATTTTTAGTCACTTGAAACTTGCACATTATTAGACTAAAATTGAATGGGCTATAAAACTGTGTACTCCAAAAAATTCTAGCGCTTCTGAGAAAAAAGTTTAAAAATTTGGGTGAAAATTTGTGGCATTTTTAACCGACTTCACAAAAAGGGGAAAGGTTATCAATTCGTCGGAATATTTTTTTTTTTTTTGTATGTGGCCGCATAACTTTGGACCACGTTTACCGCTTTCGATAATCGGATCATGAAGAAATTAATGATAATCTTAAATTTTTATATGAGAATTGAAGTCGGTTTTGTTTTTTGCTTAAAAATTACTTGTTTTGTAGTCTTTTACGAAAGTTTTAAACTTTGGTTTATATGAGTTTTGTTAGAGAATGAACTGTAATGAATTGAAAATTCCTAAAAATCAATAAACATGAGTTGCAAAAAATATCACTTTGAAATGGGGGTGCTACTGTATTGGCCAATACTGTATATCTATGTATGTACATATGCACATCTGATTGTCTTATTTTTTACAGTGACTGTTACCTGTTAAGCAGGTGCGGTAGCATCAGTGGTAGTTACAGCAACAGTGAAAACATTATGGTTGTTGGTTCGAGTCATCAACGGCGTGGTGGTGGTGATACGGTTATCAATAGCAAATACTCGAATTCATCGACATCCACTGTTTCTTCCTCCACCTCCAATCAAAGTACGTCCGGTTGCCATCATTCTTTACACAACGGCACAGATCAAACTATCTCTGGTAAATCACATTCGATGTCTTCACATGGCAGTAGCGGATGTAGTAACAGTTCGAATGGCCATTCCCACCATCAAAATTCATATAACGGACATACCAATGGTTATCATTTAGGAAATGGTAATGGCAGTACGAATGGTACTGCCAGTAACAGCGTTAGTCGACTCTCGCAGTCGACGGGAATGACCCCCAAAGAATTGTCGGAGAATGATGATCTGGCAACTTCATTGATTTTGGATCCTCATCTGGGGTTTCAGACGCACAAAATGAACATACGCTATCGTCCGCTCAAAGTGGATAGAGCTCAGTTGAAGATAGTGGTAGATGACTTCATTGCAACTCAAAATTACGATGTGGCAGTGAAGAAAATTTTCAGTGGGCCATGGATTCCTCGAAGCTTCAAAAGTAAAAACAAAATAGCCTTCAAGCGCCTTCATGATCATGTAAGTTCGTTTTATAGATTTATTATTTTGTGCTAAATAAAGGTGATACAATTCCAATCATGGCCGCTATATTTGTTTTTGAATTCTTTATAGATTATACGTTATTTGCGTGTATTCGATAAGGACAGTGGTTTTGTTATTGAGGCCTGCTATCGTTACTCACTTGAGGGTCAAAAGGGAGCTAAAATTAGTTCAACAAAGCGATGGTCAAAGAATGATAAAATCGAATGCCTTGTGGGCTGCATTGCGGAGCTATCCGAAGCTGAGGAGGCTGCTTTACTACATACAGGAAAAAATGATTTCTCCGTAATGTACAGCTGTAGGAAAAACTGTGCGCAACTGTGGCTTGGTCCAGCTGCGTATATAAACCATGACTGCCGGGCTAATTGTAAATTTGTTGCCACTGGGCGGGATACAGCATGCGTTAAAGTATTGCGCGATATTGAGGTTGGAGAAGAAATTACTTGTTTCTATGGGGAGGATTTCTTTGGCGATGGCAACTGCTATTGTGAATGCGAAACATGCGAACGACGTGGCACCGGAGCGTTTGCCGGGAAAGTAATAAAAGGAAATGTTAGCAGTGATGCTAATGCTCTTGCGATGGGCTTAAGTGGATCATGTGTGATCGGTATAAATACCCAGGATCCAAATGCCAGCGGCGGCTACCGCCTACGTGAAACTGATAATCGTATTAATCGTATCAAAAGTAGGGCTAACTCTACGAGTTCAATGAACGTAGACAATAGCGCTTGTACAAGTGCCCCATCAGCATTGATTGAAACATCAGCCGGTGTTCAGGTCAAGAAATTAGAAGGCGGATCGTTGGACAGCGATAATGTTAATATTGAAAGTATGAAAAAACAACAGCCAACTGTGGTTGTGACACCACTGACCATGAAGGAACTGCGTCAAAAGGGTATGACTAAGTACGACGCCGAAATGATCATGGCCAATACCTACCAGCGTCATCATCATCACCATCATCAATCCCATAACCAAATTCTGCATCAAGATCCATGTGGAAAACAATCGGTTGACGGAAGTACTGCAACCAAAACAGGTGGCAACGGCTTTAACGTTGGCCGAGAGTCGTTGCGCAAATCAGCACGTGTTAACAGTACGAGTAGTACAATTTCTTCCGGTTCGGCAGAAGAACAGCCTGTCAGCGTTACAACTGCGCTTGCCCGTAATAGCAGCAGCGGCGGAGCCGCAGCAAAGGCGCATGCAACTACAGCCGCCGAACCAGGGTTTAGTGCTGCTGCGAGCATTTCACGAAGGCCATTGAGAAAAGGAGCTGGAAATGGTGTACCGAAAATCAACACCATCAATAATAAAACTGGCTACGTGACTCGTAGTAGTGGCAGACAAACGCGTTCGACAGCAATTGCGCGTTTGGAGGAGGCAGATAGTTTGGACCAACAGGAAATAACAGGTTTAAATGCGGCAGATCGCCCGATGGAGAATGAGAATGATGAAGTCAGAGATGAAAAGAGAACTGTAAATAATCGCAAGGACGAACAGAACACACTTGCAATAGTTGCAACGAAAACTAACGATCGCCAGCGACACGACAAACCAACACGCACGCGCAACGGACTGACTCGTGTGACGGCGTCCTTGGGTAATAACATCGGTGGACGCGTTTTACGAAATCATCACCAACATCACTCAACTACACATCATAATGATGAAGTAGAATCACACACAGGCGTGGACGCGAAAGCAACTGCCACTGATACCCAAACGAATCGTAATAATTATAATAGTAACAATAGTTGTAATAATAGTGTTAGCTTAAGTAGTATTTGTAGTACTAGTAGTAATTGTAGTAGCGGAACAGATTCCAATCAGTTGGTGGGTGGGATTGGTGATAGATTGCCGGCTGGTATGCACTATCCAACAACAGCAGCAATGCAGAAGCCTGGCAGCTTGCTTGCAAATGTTACAGTTACTGACAATGGCGAAACTTTTGATGTTAGTAGCGCAAGCTGTGTGCATGAAAAGAATAATATTACGCCGAGTTATCGCAAGAACTTAATGGGATCCTTTGAAGAAGCGTCTTTGGGAGCACCATGTATGCAATTGACAGAGCCTTCTAATTCGCGGGATGTGTCCCAAACTCAATTACAGCGCTCAACTCGTCGAAACCAGCTTCGCTGCGTCATTAAATCGACTTCGATGACAATGTCTATGAGTGATAATGGACCGCGTAAAAGGCGATCATCTCAGGGGATTGAACAGAAAATTTACGATAACGCCAATTGTAACGGAAAAGGTGCATTCGACAAGGGTGTGGGTGGCAAAGCTGAAACATTCAATCAAGACTGTGCGCCTGTGCTTCCACCCACTGCCATGGAAACGCTGTTGAAGACACCGGAGCGACGTTTGAAGCTTACGCTTCGAATGAAACGCTCCCCTATACTCGACGAAGTTATCGAATCTGGCACAAGCCTGAGTGATGAAAGCAGCAGTTTTAATGGCTCATTCAGTCGCGCATCATCGCATTCCACCGAACCGGTGGAATATGAGATTTTACGAATGGAGGGCATTTCAGAAAATGGCGTCGACTACGACAGTATTCCGTTAAAACGCAAAAAACGACACAAAAGCAAGGATCATCATCACCACCATCGGCATCGCAGTCGCCACCATCAACATCGCCGCTTTAATGCGGATATATGTAATTCCCAGGAATTGAGTTCTATGGCCGCGGACTTGGCGACAACGCCCCCAGGCGCACCGGCTGCGCAGTCTAGTCCCCGCGCTGTGTTGCCAACGTCAACGACAAGAATTGGGGGGATTGGTGTGCAAACGCCTCAGAAAAAACGACTTCGTTTGATATTTGGTAATGAGACGCACACCATTGACATTCCAGCGCTTAGTGTGAACGATAGCCTTAATAATACAACTTTTGACACAAGTGGAAGTAGCGCCGAGTATGATAACGAAACGGCTGATGTGAGTGATTCGATTGAGTCCAACACCACTATTTCGGCCGCAGTAACTCCAACCACAAGTACTGGTGTCAGCGCCAATACAAGCATAAGCACACGTGCGAATGCTTCATTGCTGGCAAATACCTCGTTTTCCACATCCTCAACAGCACCCACTGAGGCGGCCGTTTCACCGCAATCCAATTCCAATTTGAGTGCGTGTTCATCCTCAAATTCAGCCTACGTCTCGGCCGGTTCCACAGCATCTGCTTCGACGTCGATGCCGTTGCCGTTGCGTGCAGGTCACGATCGGCAGGAACTCACAGTGCCCACAGCAGCTGCTATACCACCATCCACAATCACATCAGCTCCTGCATTCACCGCTGTCACAACGACAGCCTCCGAAAATATTGCTGGCACATCAGTGGCGTCGAATACAGTCGTAGCTCCGCCATTGCTGCAACATAAACCATTTACGCTTATGCAGCATCAACAACTACAAACACCTTCAGCTCCTGCGGCCGTGGCACATCCCAACTTCAGCGCTTATTTGCAACACCCGCTTGGCGGTGCCACCAGTATAGCAGGCATTTCAAAGCCTTCAGCTACAAGCGTGCCAGTTGGCATTGGCGGAAGCAGCAATATTAACGGTGTTACAGCAGCGCTTGCACCCCCTTTGTTTCTTTCGCAGGCGAGCGTACCAAAACATACTTTTGGGTCATGCGCTCTTCTACCGCCTCCTACTTTTGCGCGCAATCTGACCGTTAGTGGTCATATGTTGCCAATGGGCGGCAGTTTAACCGCTACACACAATGCTGTATCGTCCAATGCATCGCTTTGTGCGCTGAATGCACATGTCAGTACAACGACACCTTTGGCGGTTGGAACAACAACAGCAATGTCTAGCATCGGTTCGATAGGTGGTGCCGGCTGCAGTAGCACTGTAATGGCCAAAAAGGGGAATGATCTTATGAATTGACGTTCATTTTTTGACATTGCACATTGCACATTGCACTGCTCATCGAGGTTTTCTGCTGCTGCTGCTGCTGAAGTTGTGGCTGTGTTCTTGGCTGAATTGTGCCAAGAAAGTTAGGCGCGTTTCCGGGCGATATATCGTTTAATATGTTCTTGCAATAATTTATTGAAAAATGAGTGTAGTTTGTTTCTCTATGAATGTCTGTTTGTTGTAAAATATCTTCTTAAAAGCATTTTAAATTTAACGCAGCGGCAAATGATCAAGACCTGACATAGGTGTAAAGTTATGGTGGAAAGTCGGGCAGATAGGTATGGGTTACATTACACATATGTTCATTAGGTATTCAAATATTTAGCGATTCACCTGGTAGGCATAGAAGTTAAATGTTACAAGTACGCTAATTCGCTTCTTGGTTTCTGTATTTCAAATACATTTGTGAAATATTTAACAGGCAGGTGAAATGGAGGCTGTAGAGCAGGCATGGATGGCAGTGTAGAGTTTTGTTACTACAAACTAAAATTTTTAGAATGAAAATATGATCATAATTTTAAGGTAAAAGTTTCACGTAAAGTTTTTTAAACACAAAGTTTATATAAATGATGTTTTAAATCGTAATTATTTCCCCAAATAAATTATTGTATATTTTACAAAATTTTAGCCACAAATTTTCATTAGGTATCACTTTAGATTTGCCTTTTTTTGAAATGGGAACTTAGACTGCTGGAACAACACTCCTTCAATGGGTAGATCCTTGTTGTTCCATAGCTTGAAAATTACTATTTAGAACTGTTCCAAATCAAATGTTTTCGCATGACTCAGTTGGGTGTAGATTGCTTCACAGAAAGTGGTGCATCTATAAATTTATTTCTCAATAGGAATTTCGTAGATGTGAGTAGGCTTTTCGGTTTATAAAAAGCTAAACAATTGAATATATTACAACAGGCCACTTGTAGTGCTGCTGAAATTTGTATAGTTTTCTGGGCCGCTATCACATATGCATGTATTTTGTAGGTCTGACCCCGTATTTCTCGGACTTCGTAAGTTCGCTGTAGTACGGCATCAGACCTTGTATGTATGGTGCCTCGCATAGATGATGTTGACCTACTTTCCTTTCTCCTTTTCTCTTTTGTTTTGCAGATGGAAAATGTATACAAAATTTTAAAGAAAAATATCTGAATAATTATAAAAATGAATTGAATTGTCGTAGTAGTGCGCCGATTAATAGTTTTTTAGCAAATTGTCAACATAATTTCGACAACAAAAACAACTACAAGTACGGCTTTATAGGTCAATGCAGCAACTATAATAAGCAGAGTAATACTGCCGAATATGAGAACAGCCCGAAAGGTCAGCATACACTTTTTAGTAACCTCTCCAATAATATGAACAACAATGTTTGTAACAGTAATAATAATTTGTACATGAACAATGAAATAATGCAAAAGTGTAGCAGAAGAGTAACAAAGACCACAACAACAAATAATAGCAGCAAGAATCCTAACAATAACAGTAATTCAAGTAATTTAATGGTTAAGAAATTAAGAATAGAAATCAATCGAATTCAAATCATGTACCGCTAAATTGAAGAATTGCTTAAGATTAAAAAAAAAAATGTAAATGCTAAAACTTCGGTTGGAGCAATGCCGGCTGAGAAAGCCGTAAAAAATTCACTGACTGACAGTGCAATATTCAATTGCTAATGTTGAGTTGAAGCCCATGTGAACATGAATAAGAATTGTAAGAAAAATCTTAGATATGTACATACATATAATATGTAAAATCAAATAAATATACTGTAGCTAAAACATTTGTAATAAAATTCGGTTGTAAAGCAGAATTTAACTTGTAAAATGAATAAAATGGGAGTAACGAGCGATTGTAGAAAAAAAAAACTGAAAAAAGTTATGCAAAATAAGATATTTAAATACGCTACAAAAAGTGCACATTGCAACGTATAGCATCTTGGCAAATATAAATAAAAAAAATACACAGAAGAATTGAATTTTTTGCTGGATAAAAAGCTTAAGAATTAAAAAAAGTCTGTTTTCTCAAACGCATTAATGCAAAGTCCCAGTCTCTTTTATATCTTAACCACAGGAGCTAACAGTCTCTGATTTGCACTACTTTATCAAAAATAGGCAATTTTTGGTTGCAAATATTAGATGTTACTACATGCCATGATTTAGGAATAAAATAGGCGGATGCTTTGCATTCATACGTTTAAGAGGACAGCCGACATATGTATGTAATTATTGCTGCGAATAACAATTTTGAATCAAGGCCCCTTGAGTGGCAAAACTAAACGAAAAATAGAAACAAAAAACTAAGCTGTTTATATACATACATATATAAAATATCTTATTCTAAACATTTGAAAAAAGGTACATTTAAATTAATTGTGAAAAATACACTTACCAGAGAAAAATTTGCTGTTATTCGCAATGTTCAATGATTTTGTAAAGACTCGCCATGAAGTGATGCAGTATGAGTTCTAACCCATTCGAAATCTTCGAGCAATTGAGACTTGCGTTTCAAGATTTTCTTGAGACTTATCTAGCGTAAAAAAAAGCTAAACCAAGGTTTACAACCCACAATTCACAGATTATCAAAATTAGCGAAACCCAAACGCGGTGTAAGATATAAAATATGCAAACAGGAAAATTAAATAATATGCAGTTAAATATAAGTTTGCTGCATTGTAAATAAATAAAAAACAAATTGTGTTCTTTCTATAAATTCTAATAAATAAAATAGAAAAAAGAAATTAAAATAACAAATTAAAAACTAATTATAATAAAAACTGATTTAAATACATTAGACCTCTAATAACTTAGAACATTATAATGGTAAATGTAAAATAAAAAATCGTGAAAATAAAATTGAAAAGCACTAAATAAAACAAATGTCGAGTGATAAAATATTAAAACAAACCTAACTTATACATCGCGTTACTCGTTAGTTTGTCCAATTGATTTAACAATGAAATCTTAGTAAAAATTTATAAAAATGCGAAATCATCTGCATTTCAAAAAGAAAAATCTGATTTTAGCAAGTATGCTTAGTTAAATATGTATTTACGCTTGGCCAACATATAATTTAAGTTGATTTTATAATAATAGGTATAATATGTATGCTTGTAAAATATTAAATTGTTTTGTTTTTTTGTTTTTTTTTTGTTTTGTATACATACAAATACGTACCCACATTCATCTCAATTAATTTTAATGCAAAAATAAGAACTTTTATTTTTAACTGCTATTTTAAATGCATTAAATAAAGTTTCATTAAATATTTGTATACATATATTAAAAAAATAAAAATAAAAAAATAAATAAACACAAAAATGAATGTGAATATGTGGTACACGTGGAAGTCAAGTTTGACTATTTGACCAGTGCACAGAATTCAGGGGTAAGTTTGAGTGTACATAAATAAATTCGATCACGCTATATTTGTAGCTGCATTGCACACATCGCACACCTAGGTATAAAGTGGGATCAACTTAAAAAAAAAATAGGACCATCAATGCATACGACTTACCTCCAAAGAATGCAAATATGTTTTTTTTTTGTTTCTGATTATATACGCCAACTAAAAATCTACTGTTGTACTATCTGTATTTGTATTATTTGCGTTGAATCTGTACGATCCACAAGCAGTTATATTTACCGATCTGAATTTTGAGTTAGCTCACTTTAGATCTGGGTGTGCGATATGTGGTTATAAAATTTGAGGAGTGAAGTGCGGGTCTACGGAACCAGATCGATGATCATCTGCAGCAGGAAGTGAGGGCTTCGACTACAAAGATGCCTCTTTTAGTGTGCGAGAGTTTGAAGATGGCACCTAAGAAGCCGGAAAGGCGGCTGTATCTCCGGATGGAGTTTGCTGCTGGTGCTTCCGCCGAGTGCATCCCAGACAAAACTCTGCAGAGCATTGTATTGTAATCTTTTACGGGAAGCAGCTTTAAGTGCAGCGCTTATTTAGCTTGTTTTTACAGTCTACAAATTCCCCATATGTTAAGGAACGCTGCTAGACATACATACTTTGGGCATATATGAAACCTCGGTTGTTACGACAGTTTTTTGAGCGTTGAGGTTTGAAAGTAGAATGGTTGTTTCATGCTAACCGAAATTTTACTTAAAAATATACATAAGTACATGCAATTACTTACTTTTCAATAGTATGGTTTTATTTCAAAGATAAATTAGTTAAGCAAATTTGTATACAAATCAGTTTTTTAAATTATAATGTATTTTTTTCTTATGTATCGCTCTTTCTCGGCTTAAAACGTTATTAATCTGAAAGTAAGCCAGCACAGCACAATCACGTCTTGTGACTCGTGGTGCACGTAGGTATTTTTGTAAAATTATTTCTTCTGGTTTAGTGACCATATTTCTGGAATTCCCATTCCCTGTTGTCCAACGGACATACTTGTCGTGTCTTCAACCAACGTGAGATGCAATGGAAATGAAAAGCATGGTTGCAGACGCCCCAAGCAACTGTGCATTCTTCGCTGGTAGCAGATGCTTGATTTGCTTGGCATTCGATACACAAATCCATAATGTGGTTACGACAAATGGCACAATTGTCAACAACAATGTCTAAGGTAGAAAATAAATAAAAGTCGTGTAATTATCAAGTTTCACCATTTTGAGCCTTTGATGTTAGCAAGGATACGACTTCAAGGTTATGTTGCAATGAACATAAACTAGTATGAAGCGTGCCGTTAAAAGATACTCACCCCAAGCCCACAATGCCACAGCATTCCACTAAAATATATGAAATTTCTTCTATAAGCTACAAAATTCATGAATGCTATTCTTTTCTTACCTTTTTCACATCGAAACGCTTCTTTTCACCCTTGCTACTCGATGTTGGCACTTCGAAATCTTCCTCGTCGACTTCCATTGTATTTTGGCCAGTCGTTTTGGCGACGGTGTATTTAACAGGAAACTTTAAAAGCAAACGTTTCGTTTTTGCAGTATAATACTGCAATAAAGAAAAGGTTTATTTCTAAATTAAAAATAAAACTGGAATTAGTTTTCTGTCGCCCAAATTCGGCCAATGGACAGCCAAATGTCAAATTTCGCACGAACGATGACTGTCGCTTCTGCTCAGTGTTGCCTTCTTTTCACACAAAGATTGTTTAGGGGATCTTTGCTCATTGATTTATGTGTACAATTGAAACTTGCCCGAAATAGATGAATCTGGGCCACAGCTTTGATATAACGAGCCCTAATCGTCAAAAAGACGTAAGCGAAATTTTTTTCACAATTTGTTTTTGATATAGAAATGCATGTAGATGCCCTAGGACCGATTCTGCATCAAACAATTTGGTGGTAGGTTTCATTAAAAGCATTTAGAAAAATACTGCTTCTTGCTTACTTGAAATGTATGCTTTATATGCGTTGCTGGTAAAATTAGATAGAGTTCGCAACACTGGATATGGTAAACCGATGTACCACCCTGTGCTAATTGACATTTGTATTCGCTTTTTAAAATTTAAGTTGCATACACAGAAAAAAATGTATGCGTGATTTATTTAAATGAAACTTTAAGGAATTAAGGACTGAGGGAGAAATTTTGTACGGTGTGTGTGCTTTTCAATTAGACTGTTTTTACACAGTTCAAGTATAGAATTCAATTCTGCTCGCATGTGGAGAGAGGGGTTGAGAAGAAAAGGGACGAGTACACATGCGTCTGTACCGTCAAGTCGTTTCTACTTTCTTGCTTTGCTTTTGACATTTTCGATGCTTCCCATTTAAAGAACTAAAAACTTGAATTCAACAGATTTGAAGCGTGCAAAAGCAAATAGAAAACACAAAAGAGAATGAGCAAGAATTGCTTCCAAGTACTTGAATCATGTAAATCGGGTGTTATGGATAATGAGATTTAACTCACAAATTCCAACAATCAAATTTGTGCAAACACGTTGTAATATTCAATGGTTTACTAACGGTACTGAAAAGATCAACTAACGAGAGACCCAGGAAGTGTGCAACTTCGTTGGGTTAGTCCATAGGGGCAGATCGTTAGTTGTGTGGGGTTTGGGGAGGATGTGAAGAGGTGTCGCGAGTTGAGAAGTGTGCTATGGTGGTGCGAGTCTCCCAATGCAGACGAAGCTCTGTCTCCTTCACATAAGGTGGCTGTGGTCCCAAAATGGCTTTCGCAGGTCGGGAATCGGTTCAAGTCGAGACCAACTCCCTGTGAATGTCGTTTATGGCCTGCTGTTTTATGAACCTCTGGACTTCGACCGTGAGTTCGTACAGATACCTTCTGACGAAGAAGTTCGGAGAGGTAAGCGTTTACCTTCGAGCACAAGTCATCAATTCCATTCTCGGACGCCATTATCGAGTAGTAGTAGTAGTTGTTGTTGTTGTAGCGGCACTACTCGAGCGGCAGTCGTCAGCATAAGAGACAATAGAGACTCCCTCTGGTGGTTGCGGAAGGTTTGAGATGTTATAATTAAACAGCAGCGGGGAAATGGCACCACCCTTTGGAGCCTCCTGTTTAATTTTCTTCGGTTTGTCTCTGAAAATTACTGACGAATGTCGACTTAGATAATTCGCTGACCACCGTTTGAGTCTCTGTGGGAGAGAGTGGATTAGCAGATGGTGACAAATGCCTTCACAAATGCAACGCTACTGGACTGTTTTCTCACAGGGGCGGTTTTGGTTCAGGCCACCAGTTACCTGGTTGTTTATGGCGTTAAGTGGTGTCGTTGTGCAGTGTGCACTTTACGGAACCCATGCTGATGACTCGCTGGGGTCAGGTGGTAAGTATAGTCCGGGAGTAGCCAGGCATCAAAGGTCTTCGCTACCGGGGAAAAGAGGGCTATCGGGCGATAAAACTCTAATCTGTTGGCCGATTTCCCCGATTTAAGAAGATATCTGGAAAGATGAGAGAGACCATAGACAATTAGGGGCGTGAGCATCAGCATGCAAATTCCGTCGGGTGCAATGAATTTGGAGGCTTTCGCCTTCACGATGGCTACCTGAACCTTACCGCTGGTGAACACAAGAGGCACACTAAGTATTGACAGTTTATGCAGCCTTCTGGTTACTCGACGTTTGGCTTTGTTCATACTTTACTCACACCAGAGGTGAAGTTATAAGTCTTCGGACGGGCGTTTGAAATGTATCCAGCGGGAATGAAGCGGCCTGCAGCAGCAGTGACAATCCTGCGACACTTACGCACACCTACGTGAACGTCGGTTGGAGTGGGAAGGGCAGAGAAGGTACTTTCAGTAACTTCCGAAAATCCGTTCCAATCAGATCATTAGTGTAGGGTTGCTCAGGTGAACTCTAGTGTACCCGGGAGGCAAATCGGGTGGTTCGTCCATTGCCGATGAGTTCTAAGACCTGAGCAGGTTCTGAGGTGGATCCACCCGTTGCAGGAATTACACCCCACTGAGGTGTAGTTTGAGCGCAATCGTATCTGGCATAAGCAGCAGGTGTAGGTTTCTTGTCCAGGATTTGACTCGATGCTAGTCCTGAGCAGAAGAATGTGGACAGATGTCGCCACATGGATGAAGACCGTTTGACCTAAAGAGGGTTAAAGCGCCGAAATAACAGCCATTGCTCGGTTAAAACCTGAGTCATTCCATTACGTAGGTATGTCGTCTTATTCGTCTTCAAATTCGCCTTCGTATTTAAATCCGTAGCCGTATTGGAATTCGAAATCGACTTTCTATTCGTTTTTGTATTCATATTCGACTTCCTATTTAATTTTGTATTCGAATTCTTATTCCTATTCATTGAATTCCTATCCGACTTCGTATTCGTCTTCGTATTCGACTGCGTGGTTAAAGATTCACTAAAAAAAAATTAGTTTACCTTTTGCCAAAACAAGCAGAAGTTCAGAGTGCTCATTTTTTTTTTTTTAATTTTGTATATTTTATTAACAAAAGAACACAAAGTTCTAAAAAGGAATACTGCGAAAAATTGGTGCTTTTCGTGATTCTACAATACTAGTTATAAAAAAAAATTGTGAATTTTGGTTAATATGTAATAAAACACTTATAATAAATTATACATTAATGCACATACATAAATATTATATCCTAAATTTATTTTAAAATTAACCATATTACAATAAGAAGTTCGTATTGGCGAATGAATGTCTTTGTAAAGTAATGCAAAAATTCGCATTTTCAATGCGCTTTGGCTTTGTAAGTGATTTTCCACACTTCGAAAAGACATATTGTCGAGTGGAAGCGATAAAATATAGCCAGTGGCATGGATATATGTGTAATGATGGTCCAACCCCAAACGCCAAAGAACACCAGATTTGTCTCTCGAAAAACTGCACGGCCTTTGATTAGAGTATTGATGAACCAAATTGCAATATTGGCCACTAGTAAGAAGGTGACGATTTCGCGACCCGGCTTGCGACGTGCCTGTTTAGAGCCCTTGCAACGTCTATGGCTAGCGTGCAGGATGAACATTGTCTGCAGCGAAGTCTCCGCCAAACTGAGGATCTCAGCAACCATGCCTTTAAGTTAAAAAAAGAAAAAAATTGGGAGAATAATATTTTAAGGCAGTACTGTTTGTACATACGTATCGACGGTTGAGTGAAAGATCGACCTATCTGGGTAGCCGGTTCGAAAACGCTCTACCTCAGAAAAGTTTTCGAGAACGCCCTATTTCAGAATTGGGTCGCAGAACGGCCTATCTTAGAATTTGATTGAAGAACGTCCTATTTCAAAATTCGGTTTAAAAATCCCCTATCTCGACAAATTTTCAATATATTTTCAGTAGAAGTAGATCGTTTTTGAACCAAATTCTGAGATAGGGCGTTCTTCAACCAACAGGACGCTTTTTAGTCAAATTTTGAAATAGGGCGTTCTTGGACCAACATTTGAAGTAACGCGTTCTTGAAAAATTGTTTGAGATAGGGTGTTTTCGTAACGGCTGCCGAGATAGGTCGATCTTCCACTCATCCGTCGATGTGTACTCGTAGATCCGTTCAAATGTCATGCATACCTTCGATTCTATCCGTCACCGCGTCCCATTTGGAGAAATAACTGCCCAATATGCTGAACATGCCATAGAGGTAGACGCCAGTTTGAGCCACAATTAACAAATGATTGTCCAGCTCCATAGAATGATGATCGTCACTGGAGTTTTGTACGTATCTCAGGTCACGTATCAGGATCATACCTACATACATACACATAATTTGAGTATTCTAATGTCCTAAATAAATCTTATGAATCACCGCAAGCTTAAACCATCTTACCTGTAATAATGGCTGTAATACAAATGAAGTGTGTAATGGTTTCCCAAATGGTGACTTCTTGCGTAGCGATCATTTCATAGCCCGGTTGTGTGTACAACACAAAGTACATAATCATTGCTATAATAGTCATCACGATCATGAGTATGCCGAAGAAGAGTCCCTTGTGCGATTGCGAACAATCAACAGAAAAATGATGCGCGGGCTTTTGATGTGTCGGCTTAACAGAGCTCTTGCGCGATCGATCTATATCTGAAATGGAGCGTACAGTCTTCCACATCTCATATAGTATCACAGCGCAAATCAGTGAGTATTCGATTGTGCAAGGAAATAGGAATGGTGCTACCTCTTGCACTAAAGCACCCATAATGTTGGTACGCGTGCAACCGACAGTCACTTGCCCTGTAGAATTGATAAGCGCATTTTGTATAGTAGTTGCGGTGGTCATGTTTACGCTTTTCGTGGTGTGCGGCGAAATTTGTAGAGATTCATTGACGGCACTCCAATCTATACCGCCATGTGGGCCGGAAGTGAATATTGGATCGGTTTTTTCGTTATCATGTTGACTGATGTGATAGATCTCGTGTTTGGTTTCCTCCACCAAGACGTACAGCCACTCGCATAGATTTGTGCCAACCATATGCATTAAGCCAAAACGGCAGGTGACCTTATGACGTGCCATATCCAAGTATGTTGTGTTCAGGAATATAAATTGTATCTGTACGATGGCGAGTAGCATACGTAAAATTGGTGTTATTGCGATAAAAATATCCGCACAACCGGGTTTGCCGTTCAATTCGAAGTACTGGCCGAACTCTAGACCCGAGTAAACCATAGTGCCGATGGCAAAAGAGATAGCGCCGACACGAAGATAAAAACTGCCAAAATGAGTGACTTTGTGTTTCAAATGAACATTATTGTTCGTCTCGTCTGGGGGAGGGGAATTAAGATAAAAATTTCATAAAAATATAATAGTTAGTTAAATAATTTACAAAGATATATACGTAGGTAACACTTATTAAAAAAAAAAAATTTAAAGGAGGGAGCCGATCATCCAGCTACGGCGGCCGAGCATGATCTATTGTAAAAGACCTACATTTGGGCATACGCTATACACGCTAGACCTATATTTGATCCACATAACGATAAGCAATGTCGTGATGTCCCTTGGCTGAATGCCCTTCAAATCATGTGCTCCTAGGTAAGAAGATCCCAGGAGGCGAAAGAGCTTTGCAGTGTCACATAATGTCCTCTGCTATCTCCTGTTGTTCTGCCAGAGATAAAAAATCACAGGTTTGACAAGCGTTTCATTACTCTCTAATGACCAGTATTAAAGCCTCAAATAATTCATACTTCATATCTATTAAGGTAAAGATGTGCCTTGGTTCTTCTTGTTCATATATGCCAGATTAAGGACCTAGCGTATCTGTTGTTACCTTCGTGGTACTGTTGCCATCTTCATCCAGAAATAATAATTCTTACTGACGGAGATAGCTCCATTTCGGACCGATGAAGGGCCCACAAACTATGAATCCCTGGCTAGGATTTCTTTAATTTTCTTGCCCATGTTAGTGAAAAGAAGCCTTCTGGATTATATGCTAAATACAGAGTCCTGCTTCGACACCAAATGTGGCTATCCCTCTTCTTGGGATCTTCTTGGATGATTGTCATACTGGTTTTATGCCAACAGTTTCCTGTAAGAAAACTATTCCTGATATGCCTATATATCGTTCTTAGCAGGCGATTCAGCAGAAACGATCTAGTAAGACTGATGGGTCAGTACGTCTTTGGCTGGTCTGCTGGGTTTTTCCACATCTTTTGCGGTACAAACTCCACTCAAAGCTCGCCCCGAAATACGGTATCAAAAAGGACAGCAGATGACGAAGTCCCTTTGGAGATGAGCTGTAATGATGACATCTGCTCCAGGTGCTTTGAAGGACGCTTATCCTCTCCACATGAAACAGTGCTCTGTGGTAAGCAACCGCGGCTAGCAAAATAACAGATGCTTTGCAGGATCCGCCTGGTCGTTTCAGGAGCCATAGGTCGTTAGTGAGCGTTGTTGCAATGATTCTGGTTATTTTTGTAAGGTCCTTGATTCATGTAAAGAAATGATTCCATATGTATCTTTTTGCACATCTAATCTTCGTATTTTCCTCAGTGAGGGCATGTTTGTGCGTCTCCTAATCACCTTTCTTCTTTTAGCTTTGTTAAGGTGGCATTCATCGTTTAGATATATCAGTTCGAAAGCCATTTCAGTCTCCTTTCATTTGATACCGCATTTGTTTAATTTGGATAAGCGATTTGCTTATTATTACGAAAGGACATTTATTTCGGCCTTAAAAAAAATTTGGCGAAGTTTAACTGTTATTATTGGACTAAAAAAATAAAAGTCCGGATTTTTCAGTTATTATTCGACTTTTTCAAAAAAAGTTCCTAAAATAAAAGGAATCCAGGATTTTTGTCCAAGAGGTGTTGGGATCAAAGGAACACTTATCAATTTCTTTTACGAAATTTCCTTTTTAAAGCATCGAAAAAAATAACTGTTATTTCGGTCCCTGAAAAGTTCCTTTCCACTAAGTCTTAACTGCAATTTGAGCCTATGAGAAAAAGGAGATTAAAACTCGAATGGGGTAATTGCTCACATTAAGTAAGAGAGAAAAAAGCAAAAAGTAAGAAATAAACTTTGCCGATGACCTCTTCTTAAAGTTCTTGGAGCTCTTAACTGCAGGTAATCTTTTGGTGGAAATATGCTATATGAATTTGAATTTTACTACACGAGGGTTGCTCACTTTATAGGCATACGTACATGCATTGCTTTTTAAAACCTTTCTAAAAAAATCTTAAGCAAAGTCCATAACGAAGATGTGGTCACTGCATTTCTAAACTTTCTATAAATCTTTTACAGACGTGGGCAACGTTAAAGCCTTCCCTGGTTATCACTCTTTTAAGCTTAATAGAAAGCCGTATCTGGCGGCCAACTTTGGCGTACAGCGATCTACTCGTATCAATTCCAAAAATATATATAAACTTTACTTACGAAAATTTTTCAGCGCATTAAAAAGCGTACGATTGCGCAGCGTGGTCGCATATAGGAAAGCAACAAAAAGTATGCTTCCCGCATACAAGTAAACATAGAATCCCTGATACACATAGTTGGGTATCTGATGTGAGATCACTTCTGTGATGGGTAAACAAACGCCCATTAAAACTAGAATTTTACAATAAAAAGCCGAAAGAGCAGAACTCAATGCATCACTGAAAAAGAAAACAAATTATTATTCCCAAATTAGGTAAAGGCCAAATACATACATATAGAAACAGCATGGAGGAAAGAACGCGTTGGAGCAATCGATATGCAGAGAAATGCACAAGACGATAGGTTAGTGCAACTCCCTCTGGTGGCCGAGAGAGCTTCATATTGGAAATAGTACTGGGTAAAAAACAACACCCTGTGGGATCTGATACTGACGACTGTCTTTTCCTTTAACGTAATTCGCCGTCCAGCGTTTCAGTCGCTAAGCGTGAGAGTGTGCTTCAATTGTGTCTAGTAGCGTGGAATCACAAAAGTTGTTAATGGCCTTTTACAAATCCAGCGCTACTAGGACAGCTTTTTCACAGGGGCCGTGCCGGTTAAGACCACGGGTTACCTGAATGCTTATGGCGTACCGTGGTGGTATTGTGCACCATAGAAAAAAGCTATCAATCGGGCTACGAGCTCCTACCCCAACCAATATATACACCAGATTTAGCTCCCACCGACTATTTTCTGTTTTCAAACCCAAAAAATGGCTGGACGGCAAGAGATTTAGGGCGAATAAAGATGTAATCTGTGAAACAAACGCTAATTTTGAGGATCTTGAAAACCCTTTTGGGAAGAAATTAAAAAATTGGAACAATGCTGGACTTCAAGTAAAGAGCTAAAGAGAAAGAATACTCTTTTTAGCCGAAAAATACACAGGTCTTTTATTCAAAAAGTCACAGACTTGATGTACGGAAGTAGTAAAGCCTGAAGTGAAAAGGAGAGCTATTGGTCGATATGACTTCCTTTGTTGGAAGGCTTCCTGGGTTTTGGTAGTGAGACCACTTTCCAGACTTTTAAAGGCTGCGGATGATGAGAGTGGCTAACAAGTTAGTAACCACCTCAACTACCGTTTGACCAAAGCTAATACACAAAAAAAGCCCGTATATAGCTACGATCGCCTGCTGGTATAGCAGCTTCAGCAGGGAAATAGGGCGGCTAACCACTAGACTACCGATAGGTACGAAGCGTGCCGCTAAAGCGATCACCACCATACGGAACTGATGTTTGCCAACATGGACGTCTTATGGTGTTGGGAGAGCGATGCAGTTGTTATCGGTAACTTCCACGAAGCTGTCCCGATTAGATAACTCGTTTAAAGTTTAGGTCAGTAGTTGCGGTGGTACGCGAAAGCAAAGTCGGCCGGGATATCGACTGAAATATATTTTAATTTTTTATACCTCTTATATTTCTCTATATAAAAAATGTTTGCACCAACTCTTTACCGATTGCTCCTCAGCGCTTCCTTAACCTCGTGAACATATTTTCTCTTTTCAACTAAATCTATACTTACTTGCCCTTGCGACGGTTTTTGTCCTTAAACTGTTTCGCGGCAAACTGCTGATTCTCTGCGTCTCCGTGCGTATTGATGGTGACCATGGAGCCGGCTGCGGTATCCGCAAGTGACCGACTGTTGCGCAGCGAGATCCGGCGTAAGGGCGGCAAGAAAGCAATGAAATAATAAAAACAATAAGAAATATAAGAAAGCTTCGCTAAAATACATAAATACATACAAGTAATTTAGTATATTTAATTTGAATAGAAAAAACAAAAATAGTTAAAAAAAAAACATGCCGCGCATGCTTGAACCTGTATCTACCCGTAAGGACTCTTCGATGTATGTCCATTGATCTCCTTTTTGCCACGAAAGAGCGTTGACGTTCGACGCGTCAATATATCCTGCAGCAGCAACGATGGCCGACGTGATACTTGTAATGTTTGCACGCTCGTGCTGTTGCTATTCAACATTGCATTCTTCTCGCCTCTCTCTGTTTCTTTGCCATTACTCGACTGAGGAATGGTCGGCAGCAAAGCTTGTCGTGCATTACCGGTGCTTACAAGCTCCAGATTTGTTTGTGAACGCACTAGCGGTGAGATGGGATGTGCCATAATGGGCACGTTATGATAGCCGCACTGATCACAGGGTGTACGTGCGAGGCGTTTCGCGTGTACGGATTGATTGTAGGATGGCGTATTTGAACCTGTTACTGAGAGTAACTCTAGGCCGGTTGTTGTCTCTGGAATGCTGCTGCTAGGCGTTATTTGTAGTCTTGGTATGGAAGCTGATCTGGGTTTTGTGTCGATTGTTTTGTAAAAATAATCACTGTTGTTGGAGGTTTTATTTTTGCTACGCGTAAAATAAATAGAAGTGCGTTAAGTGTGGAGAATCGATTTGAAATAGGAGCAGTGGGAACGTGTGTGGTGTGTGACTGTGCTAGGCGATGGTTTCGATTTGCGATAGGTCGAATAGATTTTGGGATGTAAAGTTCAAGCAAAGGCTTTGATTAGCAGTTAAATGCAGAAAAATTAGCAAAAATAGAAATTTCCAAGTGTGTGCGTTTTTGAAATTTTATGTATGTTTGTATCTAGGTATTATGCCGCATTTCCACATGGCATTGAAATGACAAAAAATTGTAGGCATTTAAAAAATACCATGCGGAAATGAGTTTAATGACAATTTTTTTTAAAGTAATGACAAGAATATTTTTTAATGCCCAAGTTTGTCATTAAAATTTCTGCCATCTAATAATGCTGGATTTCCACTAGGCATTAAATGGCGAAAATGATAAATGACAAAGTTGGGCCTTGAAAAATTTTCGTGTCATTACGTTAAACGAATTTTCATTAAGTTTATTTCGATATGGGTTTTTTTTTTTAAATGGCATATATTTTTTGTCATTTCAATGTCTAGTGGAAATTCGGCATTAGACTGTGTCAAATAAAATGACTGTTATTTTTCGGTGCCATATGAAAATTTCGTTGTCGATCACAAAATTTTTCAGTTGGCGCTCGCAAAAATAAGAATTTTCAATGAGAAATATTTTCTTGGCTACTTTTTTTATAAACAATTAAATCTAACAAATAAATAAAAACACCGTGTAGCCCATTCAATTTTAGTATGATAAAGTGCAAGTTTGAAGTAGCTGGGATTTACTGTTGATTTTTGGAATTTTTTTTACGGTGTCAGTCATTTTCATCCATACATAAATTTGTTTTATATGGAAGAAAAAATTACCAAAAATAAACGGTAAATCCTAGCTACTTCAAATGTATTTAAAGTGTGATAAATATAATAGCGGAGAAAATTTTTTTTCGCATTGAAAACTCCTATTTTCGCAAAGATAGAGGACTGAAATTTTGATTTTTTTTGTTTGTTTTTGATCAAAAGCGAAATTTTCAAATGAGGCTGATAAAATAGTCGTTTTATTGTTGCACAGTCTAGTAGGTATGTAGGACTTTGCTAAATTATGTGACACCTTTTTTATCCCACACTCAACACACAAAACCGTTGACTTTAAAATTTCAAGTTAAACTGGCAATGAACTGAAAGAATTCCACCCAAGGGTCAGTAATTGCGAACAAACAAATTATGTACGTACGTATATATCATGGCTTTTAGTTTTGGTTTTAAAATTTTGCAACTTAATTAACTATTGCCTAAACTGATAACAAGATTGATGATAGGTGGCACCGTATGTCAGTGAAAGCCTGATTGATTCCATCAAATTCGAAATTACTGGTATTTATGTACATACATGCGCATTAATTCCATGTACTATGTACAAACATATATACATACATACATTAAACCGTATCACCTTTGGAGCAAAAAAAAAACAAATTCACCGTACACCCCTGAATCGTAAAGTATTTTTATAAATCAAATTTGTTTTTTTACCGAACCTAAAGGTTAACTTTTTACATTTTTCAGAGGCACGCGAGAGATTTGGTAATAAAAGAGTTTTTTAAAAATAATTCTACAGGAATAATCAAAATACTTCCTTAGCAAGAGTTTAATGATTTTTCTTGAGCTATAATTTACCGACATTAGGGTAGTACCTACGTTAGGATGATAAGAACCGAGATATGGTGCGTGACTACTTGAACGGGGAGGTCAATGAGCTTTCGAAAAAAAATTACTTCCTCGAAACAAAAACATCGATAAATCATACTCTTTTAAGTTCCAGCTGTAATTGCCGAAGATATGACGAAAAATGTGAAAAGGCGACCACTACGTTCGGAAAAAAATCTAAATTGCCTTCGAATCGAAATACTTTCTCAACGAAAGTTTAATGGTTTTTCAATTTACAGATATTAGGGTGGTGTGAGCTGAGATCTGATGTGTAAACACTAGAACGGGGTATTTGAGGTCAATGGACTTTGGAACATAAAAGTATCTATATATCACACTTTAATATCCGACGTTAAATGCCGAAGTTGTCACAAAAAATTTAAAGACACGACCGCTACGTTCGGCCAAAATAAAAATTGTTTTCTAAAAATACTTTAGACTCAGGTATGTACGGCGAACGTTTTTTTTTGGTACGGTCTAATGTATGTACATATGTACATACTCGCACATGTATTATTTTCGTTATTGTTATCATAAGTAGTTCTTTGCATAACAAGTTTTTAGTGCAAAAATAAAGTTAACTCAACGAAAATGGTGCCTTCCGTTCGTTTTTTTTTAGTCTAAAATTTTTTCATGTTTCTGTTTAGTTACATTTTAATATCACAAACAATATACTAAATGTTAACAAATAATTTGAAAAGCGTAAAAATCATATATCTTTATATGTATCCAGCAAGTGTTTTGGTATGAAGAATTTTCCCAGACATTTCGTCTAGACGGGATTAAAAATATGTCATGCACAAATAATCGCTTGCCGCATATTTATTTGTCTTATCTTATCTTATTCTCAGAGTGCGATTATTTTTCAGAGTCTTCGATTTCATTTCTAAATAGATTTTGATAAATTCTTCTTTGATTCCAAAAAAAAGTGCTCATCAACAATTACACGGTGCGAAACTGAAAATCGGTTGATAATCAACTAAGTCACATGCTTTTAAGTGCACAAAGGGTACGCAAAACCGGTTCGGTCTCGTTCATCGTATTAAGACGAAAACATATCGTTTTGTAGAAGGAAATGTATCAAAATAAGTAATTGCGGTGGAAAGTACTACGATGCAACTAAGCACTTTCCAACAATCGATTGGAAAATTACTTAAATGATAGTCCGATTGTTAATTAAACGTATGACATTTCGTTGCTCATACGCCATGTATTCATGTGTACGAACAAATTTAATAAGAGAACGGTAATAGATAACAGCGCCCCCAAAAAAAAAGTAATGTGGGATTTTAACCAAACCCACCTACCGACATCTATTTCGACCCGCTGAATCCGAATCTGAGATCCGTTCGACTCTCTTACCCTCAAAATTTCGAGTAAATTGCGAAAATCGCGAATTTTTTGGCATTCTATAAATTTCTGTGTATTAAAAAATTTAGGTAGCAAAAAAAGTATTTTTTTTTGTATAGATGCAGCATTTTGGAAAAAACGGCAGTATCCATTTTTGGAATCCAAAACAAGTATTATACTGCAGAAAAACGTATAGATACAAGCGCTATAAATGCATACATATTTATGTATACACGCATACATATGTACATGTACAATCACAAATATTTTGACTTTCTTTCCCAACAAGCAAAATAAACTTAAAGAAAGTTTTTTTTAAGTTTTCAATTATAAACATTAAGCTTACAAAACGTTGATTTTTTGTTTATAAAACGCTTGAAAGTAAGCATAATATAATCGAAAAGGAACATTGGTTATAAGCGTAGAAATATAAACTTGTAATAAATGTTCAAAAGAAAGCTTTTTATAAGCGTAGAAATATAAACTTATAATAAAGGTTCAAAAAAAGTTGTTTATAAGCGTATGAATATAAACTTACTAAAAGTTTTCAAAAGAAAGCTTTTTATAAACATTTTTCTATCCCTTTATTTAAAGATATTTCATTAAAAACTCATACATAGATTGCTTAACATCTAGAAATTAAACGAAATGCCAATTTTCGGCGGACTCATCTACAGTCGCGAAAATATAAATAGGGAATAGACATTTTAGCATACAAATTCACGATAATACACAAAATTTAAACATAGAAAGTTAATTATTACATCTTCTTGCGTGCTTTCAATTACATGCGGTTATTGGCAAATTGGAAAAACGACATCGATGCAGTTATATATTCCGCTTCATCGCCGCCATTCTCATTGATGAACTTTTCTGAAAAAAATTTAATACATTTTTAATTGAATGTTAAACTAAGAAATGATAAGGAGAACTCATCATTTGAAGACTCGAATGCTCCACCGATTAGCGCAGCGGGTCCTGGATTGAATTTTTTTTACCGCATCAGTTTTATTTAATTTTTTCTTTTAATAATATATTTTAAAAAACGTAAACACGTCACTTACGATTGAAAAAATGTTATATTTACTACTTCATGTCGTTGGCATTTGCATTTCATTTATAAGTTTAAGTTATTTATAAACATTCGCTCTCAAAACTTTTTAAAGGTTTATTTGAAAAAACTTTTAATAAGCTTATTATTAAAAATGCTTATTTAACGCTTATTATAGCAAACTTACTTTAAGTTATTTTTAAAAACATTTACTGAAAAGCTTGTTGGGTTGATTTCGAATTGAATCCACATTACCACTATCTTACATTAGCAATACATATATGCAGAAGTATTACATATATACATACATGATGTAGGTACATATGAATGCACATTAGGGTGTATCATTCATCATACAAAAAAAAAAAAAGAAATCGGTACTATTTCCCAACCGGAATTATAAAATCTATTATATTTTAAGAGTACTACCAAAATATTTCCAAAAATATTAACCTTACGTGAGCTAGATCCATTTGAAAATACCTCCAAAAGGTAAAATACTTTTGGTGGTATTTTTCGAAATATTTTGGCCCAAGTCTTAAAATATAATAAATTTTATAATTCCAGTCGAAAATAACGCTGATATTTTTTTTTGATGATGCATCCTAATGCACATTTATTTCCGTGATTAATCGACGCCTGAGTAGCATTCGGACATTTTTTCATTTGCACATACAATACATCTGTAAAGTTGATGAGAGTGTCATTTAGCAGGAAATTACATGATAATTACAACTGTTTGCATACGGTAACACAAAACCGCGGCAAATACGTGGTACTTGAGCCTATTGTAACCGCAATGTAAACACACTACTATGTATGTATGTAAGTAACCTGGTAAACGCATGTGTATGTATTGGGGAAAAGGGTTGAAGAGAGGTCTGGTTCAACTACATAAAAGCTAACAAATTATGAGGAAGCGTGCCGAGCGTGTTAACAAATTAAGCGGTCAACTAATTGCTGCATGCTAATTTGGTCGTCTGGTTGGCTATTTAGTTGGCCAAATGGCTGATTGGCTGGGTGGTTTGAACAAAAACTAGGTATACCAACTTATTTAAGTGCAAATTTAATAGCTTTAACAAAACAAGCAACACTTTCTTAACGTTTTTTTTTCAAATTAAGTCTGGTTTAATAAAATTTCTGATTTGTTTTTTTTTGTTCGTCTCATTTTTGATTTAGCAGGTGGCTTCTAAGTAGGATATCTCTGGAAAATATGAAAAAAAAAACGAAAAAATGTTTTCAAATGTTGCAAACGTGTTGACGAAAAATTAATTTAATTTGTACTGTATTATAAATCACACTTTTGCGTTAATAGCCTATTTAATTCGTTAAATACAAAAGTTAACGCTATTTGTGCCTTTTTGAAGTAAACAAAGCAGGTGCATGCATTCACCTTTCACACAAAAAGTGAAACAATATCAAAATTAACACTACATACACGAGTATTCATACATGTCATTATCGACTTTTACCATTGAATGCGAACTATAAATTTAGAGATAGCTGTAAGAAATTTACATTGTTACATAATGTCAGTTGTAAAACAATTAATTGCTGAAACTAAGGAACAACTTACAATACTTTCTGATGTCGGAATGTCCTCTACATACACTAGATATAATTACACAATAACATTTCGTTGCTTTAGAAAATCTTCAATACATATACATACATACATTAGATCTGGTAGGCAACTGTTTCTTGATAATATCATTGCATTATTTTTTATCAGAAGGTTGGACCTTAATGAAAGTTGGAAACGAAATTGGTCGCACATTCCTACACCTCCAAGTTGTAAGCTTTTGGAGTGAATTACGCTAACTAATCTACAAAAATAGGAATTTACTTGAAACTTAACAAAGTGCAGATTATAGCTAGGGTCAAATACATCAAAAATAGGACTTTTTGTCAGTGATGGGCTCACCTAAATACTTTTATATTTATAGTAACAAGGTACCTATTTGGATACTGAATATCCATATTACAGGACAATTCTGGCTAAAATAGTAAAAAGCCTTTCGATGTAAGAGTACAAAATTCTTAGGTAAACAGCTCCTTTTCTTAAGTAAAATTTTCTAATTTCTATAGTGTATACAACTGGTTTATCTTGCTTTGGCATTGGGCATTTTGGGCGAGTTAAAATTTTTTGAAAATTATTTCATTTGTTTCTTATTTTTTAATTTAATTTATTTTCCTTATGCCATTTTAAGTTTCATTTAATTTTTACATTTTATTGTTTTGAAAAGAAAAATATATTTGTATTATATCATTTAATTTTCAGGATCTTATTTTATTTAATCTTTTTAATTTTATTTTTTGTTTATTTTTGTTTTATTTAGCTTTTATTACTTTGAAATGAAAAATGTATTTGGCTAATTTCCAAACAAAGTGTACATGGCAGGTATTTTTTATATTTTTTTCAGATTGATGAATTTATCATTTGAAATCGTTTACTGAAAATTTGTGCAGAATACGAAATTGCTTTTACACTCTTCCAAAATTTTTTAGGGTATTCATATAAATGCGAAATGCCTCGTAGTTTTCCATACAAATTAATTTTTATATTTTTCTTATTTCTACATTTTTGTAAAATATTTTCAAGAATGTCTCTTTTTTAAAAGTAAGCTAAAGGAATAAATAAGTTTAGAAACTGTTAGAAAAAAAAGTTTACTAACCGATAAGCATTGTACTGATTTTTAGCACTAAATGCATGACCATTCTCAAATTTGTGCGTATGAATGTACCGTTACTTAATCCATATCAATCACGGTCATTAACCTACATACATATGTACATAGCATGTGTTAAACATCATCATTTTAATACACATCGTCGTTTAAACTACAAAACCGCGTATCGTCGTTCTGCAAAACCTAGTAACTGACATTTGTGCCAAAACAGAGATTTGCTCACCGGAAGCTCTTGGCATCAAGCTCTTATCCATTTATACTAAAATATCGATACTTAGACATAAGAGGAAGAGATAACTAGGGATAAAAGAGAGTACCGTTTTGAAATAGGACTAGCTTTACTCGTACCTACAAAATCTTGGCAACCTCACATAAGAGGTTTTGAATTTTCATGATACGCGGTTTTGTACTTTAAATGACGATATATAAACATACCTCTTATGATAAGCTATCACCATTTGATAATTTTTTTACAATTCTAAAATTGGAAGTAAACTCTACTTCTCAAATGAAATTGTTTGTGTAAATAATTATCACATGTCTGGCCGGCCGGTTGGATAGGGGTAATGTTTGTACAACATTTACGAGCTGCAATTAATTTTAGATATTGGATAAGCTGAGTTAAAAAACGAACAGATTTTTATTTATTATTAGTTTACATTTTAAAATGTTTAAACATGTGGTTTAAGTACGTCTGTATGTATTGCAATATCTGTATTAGACAACTAATGTGGTAGTATTTAACTCTGCGAGGCTAATTGAGTTTTTATGCAACGCACAGCACACTTTTGTGACACATTTCAATCATTACAAAAGGCTTTAAGTAAAAATTTTAATAAAAACGGGCTTTCAAGACAATAAAATTTTCCGTGGTGTGCTATTTATCCTCATTTGATTCTAAAGTATAGACTTCCTAGCTTATTTGCACGGAGAAACACTGCTGTTAATATATAATTTTTTGGAGTTATTTTATGCCTTCTTTTTCTTAAGAAGATTATCTGGTACTGAAAATTTTCTTCTTATCAAAAGAGATCAAAGCTGTCTATAATTAAACATTTGTAAAGCCACAGGATATTTAAATTTATATTTCGAATATATGAGCAGTTATAAAATAATAGGTCTAAGGTCATAAAAATAGCTATATCTGGCTGAGCAACTCTGAAAATCACAAAAATGTACCATTTCTCGTCCGTACTCCGACCAACTGGTATCTTTTTCATTTTCATTACGAATAAATTCCCGAAATATTGAAAGTTAGCACGTATCTGACGAGTTATAAGTAGTATTTTTCCGGAAACACTTTCCACTTGGCCCTGAAAGTGCTAATACATGCATATGTGTTGGTGTACCGACTCCCTAGCATAATTCCGAACAAAAAACCAATTTTTAATACTTTACAAATTTAATGTTTCGCGATCTAGAGACTCGAACCGGAATCCTTTCGAATGATAATACGCACTTCTCACTTAGGGCTGTTGGACTAGAGGTTTCAGCCATATTTGGCGGAGGCTTCTTGTAGTGGAAATTAAAAAAAAAACTAAACTTTTATTTAAAAAATTGATGCGGTAAAGCAAAATCATTTTGAAGTTTGATTACCACAGGTGAATACGAACATTTGGACCTAATTTGAATGATATTTTAAAGTAGCTGTTTTCCTATTTTGTTATTAGTAAAAAGTTGGCCAGCACTGCTGCGTTGATTTTTAATAATTTTTTTGGCTGACGTTTTTGTGCATTTTCTTCGTTCATTTCGTTTGTTTGGGAGAAAATGCCTAGCACCATCAGCAAAAAAAAATTATTAAAAATCAACGCGATTTTCTAGCGTCTTCAATTTAATGAGCTAAAAACTGCATACCCAAAATTTTTCTAAAAATTCGAAATAAAAAAGTTTAAAATTTTTGGGTGCAAATGTTAAAGTTTGTTGAATTTTCATATTTTTTGTACGAAGTTTGAAATGTGGATTTATGTGGCGCTTGTGGCGCTGATGGAATAGTCTTATAAACGCTTCATAAGTTGTTAACGACAATTTAATTAATTTCTATTTACGCGCGAGGATTACAAACTTACTGTTCTTGTTGAGATTAATCGCAAAAAAAAGAAAATAAAATAAAACTTTCACATAAAAAGCAAACCGTATTAGATTTCTTCTTCCTTTTCTTGTTCACCAATTTGCTTCAAAATTGATCGGACTTCAAAACGAGATTGAAAAGAAGCTTATCCGATGCCCCAAAGTGCAGATATGTATAGGTTCTTGAAGCAAAATAATTTGCTTAATACTTATTCAAGTGAAGCGTAGTCTACATTTTTACATATCTTTGAAGTGCGTAGAAAAGCAAGCTACATATACGTTCACATATCCAAACTTGCATACATAGAACAATTATTTTTCGAGTAACTAAAGAAAAAGATTAAGGAAAAAATGAGGAAGAAATCGTGCTATACTGATGTTATGACGAATGTATATGAATTGCACAAGCATAGCTGCCATAATAGTTTCAAATGAGAACGAGCGTAAACAAATTTTTTTTTAAAAACTAATATTACTTCAACCTCTTTGGAAACATCGTGATTATTTTCTATTTACACTAGCACTTAAAAACGAAAACAAACGAATCACAATTTTTTCTGGTAGCTTTCTGCAGCCGAAAACTGTAAATAATACGGCTATGTATTTGAAAGCTTCCCAAATTCGCGAGCACAGCACAAAATAATACTTTGATTTTCAAATTGATTTTTTATTTTTCACTAATTCTCAATCAATTCAGACAAACTTTTGCACATATCCTGGCATTTCATTTTGATAGTGAACGCGCTGTTTCGGTTTCCACACAACAAATGGTGCAACAACAGCGGATACGGTACTGTCACTGCTACTCAGAGAGGATTGACGCGGCCGATAAAGATCGCTCAGTGACATGATCCGACGAAAGCTACAATCGAACTGAGTGCAAGTTAAGCAAAATTAACTGAAAACACAAACGTGATTATATATTTTTAACGCATTTTCGTGTTTTTCACACATCTCCATAAAATCCATTTGAACTACGAAAGCTAAAGAAACTCTCAACATCTTAGCTAAAAAACGATTACGAATATATGGGAGTGGAAGTAACTAATTTGCACATACTCAGTACGCTTTAATTACGCGAGCTATTAACACCTCTACACAATTTTATTATTGGCAATTTCGAATTAACTATTTGTGTAAATTATTTTCTTTTCTTCTTCTCTTTCTTCGTTTGTCTAAAGAGATTTATGGCAGGATACTTTGTGTGTTTACGTGGCAATTTTTTTTTCCTATTGTTATCTATTGTATTGGAATGTTGCTGTTTCACAAATTTGCAAATGCCATTAGTAGTGGTAATTAAGTTTATTAATTCATAAATTGGTGCTGTGGAGATTTTGGCGCGTCACACTTTAAAGTGGTTGAATTTTATTTAATTTATTTTTTGCTGTCGTAAATAAAAATTTAACTGACTTGCTAAAGAGTAGAGTAAGGCTTAGTTAAGTGTTTTATATACAATCATATTTTATATTATTGCATAATGCTTTTTTTTTGTCGTGCGGAACCTAAGTGTTGCTGATATTAGCGTCATAACAATGTTTGCAAATTTGCGGAAAATATAAACAATTAAATACGTTTGTAGTTTTTCGCCATGCGAATCTTTAGCTTTTATAATTTTCCAGACAGACCTTGAACTGAAGCACAACGAAAGCTCGTGGCTCTTTTCTCTAGCCCTGGGTAGTACTAATTTAATCCCGAACGATCATATGATTTCCTCGAAGAGATGATGTTAATATAAATGAGTGGATATTCGTTGCTTATTCATGCTCTCCGTGTTTGAAAAGGTATCTTTTGATCCACTTCATGGACTTTATTTTGTCGCAAAAGTATGCTGGGAGTCCGTTGTAATAAGTAGTCAGACAGACACTACTCTATGGCGGTTTGGGGTGTGGTGGATTGCCGCAAAAAAGTTTTCTTATCTCTGACTAATGGAGAAGGTTCAGCCTCTCGCGGCATTGTGCACCACCGGAGCGTTGCGGTATACTCCAACGGCTGCTAAAGAAAGTTTAACGCCCATTTTCGATTTTCTGGTGCGCTCTAGTAGGTTTTTAAGTTCCCCGTTTGCCAATAAATTGATCCCACGTCTTCCTAATCTCTAGAGCTTCTAAAGAATTCGTTTCATGGCGCTCCGAACCTGGCAGTAAAGTGTCAGTGGCATAGTGTCCCGCTAGTACGCTGGTGGTAGATAGATGAGTTGGGTAAGCACTGCTACCACTAGGTACCATTGTCCCCTTAACTTATCACAACACTGAATCCAGCCCCAGAGACTCTATGAATTTTAGAATGGATCCCGGGGGCAGGGAGTGGATGTGCTCTTCACTTGGCCATATATGTCCTAAGCACCTCTCTTTTCTTCGTGAAACGGTCTCACACTACAAGAGAAGGTGCAATGGTGTCTCTTTGGTGGCGTCACAGTCTGCAATGACCCGTCAAAATGCCTGAAATTATTCTTAGCTTCTCCTTGGGGAGTTTTATAAGTAGCTTGTATCTCTTGAGATTGTACCCCCCTAATAAGCTCTTGGCTTGACGAAGTCCTGTGTTGCCTCGGCTTGTTCCCTATCTCGCAAACTCGTTTGCAATCGACGTCAGAGAAATTTCACAACCGGCTATTAATCATGCTTAAATAAGCAACTCCTAATGGTCCCGATAAGAATGAGCATTGTGACCTCAACTCCCAGTCTCTTTATTTGGTACAACCCACGCAGATACAACTACGTAGTATGACGAAGAGTGCCGTCTCATTGGTCTATAGAAATATGCAGCATATAAAGCCACTCGCTAGTAGATGGCCATGCTCCTCCTCTCGACCAAGACGGTTTAAAAGCAACAAACCCCCAAAGCAGAAGGTATTCCAACTGAGCTATTAAAAGCCGGCGGCAAAGATATAGCTGGATGCATATATGTATCAGCTTTTGTGCGCAATTTGTTCGCATGAATACATGCCTGAAGATTGGATTAACAGTAAACTCGGTATAATGCAATGGAAGGGTGATGCTGCGGTTTCCGCCAATTCCCGCGGGGTTAGTCTTATTAACATTGCATATAAGGTTCTCGTGGCGATACTGTTTGAAAGACTTCAGACTTTTCCGATTTTTCACGAAAAATTGCTGGCAACACTGCCTAAATCGCTTTGAAAAGCTTCAGAGGTAGAAATTTGAAGGGAAAGCTTTTCCAAAAACTTGACAAGAAAGTCAGCGCCAAATTTCAGGTTTAAATGATACACATATGTACTTGTGTATGTATATGTACAAATCTACATACAATCGACTTAAGAACTAAAAACAATCGGAAAGCAGTTAACAATTGCGGGCTTTCAGATGGAATAGAAAAAAAAAAGAATTTACTTTTTTCTATTCTACGTAGTACATACTTCAAATATTGTTATCTACATAAAATCTTTTCCTTCATAACATTATTTACAAACCATAGTAAGATTTTCGTAATTATATTGGCAAATTTTGATGATAACTGTGCAGCGGTACAACAAATTTATGACGCGTTAACAATTAGCACCTCAATAAAGATTAAAACCTTATTGACTCTTTTGAGTGTGTATACATTTATGTACATACATACATACATAAAAAAAAAAATATTTACGCTACCAATTTTTTCAACTTTTTGGCCAAGCTTCTTCTCCGCTTTGCTGCGGGCGCCTTGATGTTGTCAAACGATTTGAGAATTTTACGTCCTACAGAGGGACGAGGTTTGTTAGTAAAAACTTTTTTTGGTCACCTGTGGATGTAGCGGGTGCCAAGATATCAACCTGGGTGCTATCGAGTGTTAGCACGCGCCTCAAACTACTTGTCTATACGGCCGCGTAACTATATATGTACATATCTATGAAATTCCGTCACAGCTCTATTTGAAGAGGTGAAATTTCGAAATGTGTTAAGGCAGACGAAATTTAAATTTGTATATAAAAATAGTCTACTGTGTGCTCATAATAAATACTCGTCGTTATGATTGACAACGTTTGTTATTTGAGTCACTTTGTAAGCAGCGCACAATGGGTAATTTGACCCACTTTTGTGGCAAAAATTAATTACCCCCAAAAAAGTAGATTATTAAAAAACAAATAATTTTTTGTTGATTGGTATATGATTTTCCACATTTTTGCAAACAAACCTTAACCCTTGACAACCGATGGGTCCAATGGGGTAACTTTTTAATTTGTGTTTTTTTTTTTGAAAAAGTTTGAATGCAGTTTTTTTCTAAATGCTTTGCATTAAAGAAAAAAATGCTACCAAGTTATAAAAATAATTTATAAAATGGCTATTTTTGAAAAATATTGGCCAATTATATTAATTTCAATACAAAACCAGAATGGTCTTAATTTTCTAATTTGTTTTGCTGAAAAGCTAATAGGAGCAGCCTTTGCAGCAACAAAATTGTAAACAGTCTTTTCAGTTTTATCTCTTTATTGAGTTCTACCATTCAATTGGCAAATGGTTCACTACGGACAGTATAAAGAATACCTACAAAAAACCATTTTCTCAGAAATCAATAAAACTCATAAACATTAAATAGAAGAATCAAACTCAAAGCTCTTCATTTTATACGTTCCTAATAGTTAAAAACACGGTCAAATACGCCAACAGTTTAAAAGCTTTCTAAATTTTCAATGTTGAGTCAAAAACAAAATTAATGGTTATGTCAAAAGTATGAATTTTTTATCACAAAAAAAATTTAGTAAAACACCAGTTATGTATCTTAAAAGTACTCACCTTTTTCTTTACTTTTTATATTTTTGTAAATTTTTAGATCGTTTTTAACTTACTTGACCACCTGCTCAGCAGTTGTCGTGCGTTTTTTTTTTTACAAAGATTTTTTTTGAAGATTTCTGTATCAAATACCAAGGACGGAAAGTTTATTCTAGTAAGTAGACAAAAATTTGTCAAATTACCCATAGCGCAGCGCACGATGGAAGATCCACATATAAAATGCGTGCTTCGTTTTTGGTATATTTTATTGTTTGTAGCATTTTTGCTTAGAGATGAAAAAATCTGAAAAAATGGCGAAGATTGGAAAACTGCCACGCCTACTTGACTAGGGGGCGGATATGGTATAGTTATCCGATTTTAATGAAACTCGGTTTTTATATTAGTTTTAGCCATAAAAACTTAAATCGGTCGACTATAAGCTACAAGAAACCAATATAAAAATTAGATTTTATAAAAATCTTAACATCTACCGTATCTGCCCCTTTATGTAGGAGGCGCTCATTCTATACCATTGTTTATACTTCTTATTTCTTAGGCGTAAGGACCACACAAGGGTTTGCAATGGGGTATAGTCGTTTCCAAAATTTCGTTAAAATTATTATTATTTTGAAAATTCATTTTGCTTTAGAAATTTTTTTCACAACGAAAAACTAGTTCAAAAAGGAACCTAATATTCATTGTAACTATTATTTGAAATCGCATAACTCGAACAATAACCATCATATAAAAAAAAATTGTTTGCACACTTTCATACCTAACACAAGTGATAAAAGATAGAAACAGTTCCAACAGCTACTACAACTGAGTACGTGAAATGCGCATTCCAATTCTCTCGTAGAAATACAAGTTTTACCGCATCCACTCCCTGTGTCCTTTGAAATGACATTTTTTCAGAAAAAACCTCAAAACATGTTTGTAGAGATATTTTGACACATTTCGAATTTTGGACTTTTTGCCACCCTCAGACCACTGTGCAGAGTAATAATCACATGCGTTTTCTTCAACTGCTCTGCTCGTCGTTTAGTGTAGTTGTTCCGTTTTTATGTTGTAACCAGCTTTAAACTGGTATTTTTCTAGATTAAAAAATGTTTAATATGTACTATGTATATGCACGTAAGTATGGACCAACCGATAATAAATCTCATAGCATTGTTTGCCGCCAATTAATGCCACCAGACACATTTATCATACTAAAGTTCCAAACATTGGGTAGCCAGGTTCAAGATTTCGGCGCCAAACTAGTAGTACATCGATATATTTTTATGTAATAGAAACTCTAATACAGCTAGTTTCTCCATTGCATCCTACCTGAATCTCACTGCTGGCATTCTATGGTATTTGGGTAATGGAATCGTAAGCGGATGTTGAGGCATTTATTTGTAGCACTAAGTAAAAGACAGTTTTTTTTTTGTAACTGAATGTATTTCGTTTTTTTTTTTATCACACAAACACACTAATCAATTTTTTGCGTTATCTTAATTTCGGCTTCTCATCTGCAGCACTTTTTTATGTAAAGATTTCCTAGCAAGTCGCGCACTTTCTTTCACCTCGAATGTTTTCGTAAATTTTCACAGACAAGTTAGTGCGGCTATGTTACGAAACCGACTGACTGCTAACACCGTAACATTGATGCGTTTTTTTTTTGGCAAGTTCATTTATCAATAAAATGTAAAATTTGTTAGTAGCTGCGCGTAGCCGATAAGTAAAGTAAGTACATGTGTTAAAGTAAATACAAATTTGTAGATTGCCGATGACAATTTTATCGTTTGCCATTTATTAATATTTTAATACAGCTGTTAGGTAAATAGTATGTGTCATACATTATTTTTTTACCGCTGTACACCAGAGCGAACGAATAGGTAATACGCTGATTTGTTTGAAGTTATATGGCCACTTAGTTTTAAAATTTTTTAATATTACTAATAGGTAAGCTGCCGTGTGGGCTGAATGTGGTAGAAATTGCAAGAATATGCTCAGTAATGAATGAGCTATACAGCCAAAAGGCTTGTTGTGCCTACGGTGACCATATTTATGGCAGCCGAATGCGGTACAAAAATAATGTTGCCAATTTTTTCCACAAAAGTTAAGAGATCTTATAAGCTTCTTCAATGATCCTAGGTGTATTCACCCTAAAACAGCATCCTTATAGTAAGATTACAAAATTTTTAGGATATTTTTCTCGAGATTTTTACCCCGCAAAATTTGTTTATAAAAACATCGTTAAATTTTAGTATAATAAAATGCAAGTGCAATCAGTGGTTAGCAGTGCCCGCTACCATTTCGCAGGCCCTGGGATCAAGCCCGGTTTCTCGGCCGGCAAAAATACAATACATGACGATTGGTGAAAAAAACAGGACTGTCCCGTATAATACAGGGCGGATGGTCACCGTAGTTATGCCCCATGGAGTCGTGTTAGACAAGATTCCAAACCGCATCTGATAAGTAGGCGTAATAATTTCCGATAGTTGACTGGTTGATTATTTCAAGGGTAGACAACAGGATACTAGCTGGGATACACACACCACATTTTGTCAATTTTAAAGCCGCTTTTGACAGTACGAAGAGAAGCTGCCTCTACGACGCTATGTCTACATTTGGTGATTCACTTGCGTTCGATTTTTTTCATTTTGATTTTGGAAAGCTATATGAGCTGCCAATCTGCATCGTATCGGCTATATTTACAAGTACCTATAGCAAAAGCATGTTGCTGCCTCTACACCAATGTTATTGTCCAAATGTTATTTTCCAAAGTAAAGAAGGAGGCAAGCAGGGACAGGCGAAAGTACTTCATGGCAATACACAAAGAGTCTTAGGATTTAGGGACACACGTCATTGTTGGCAGTGTCAACGTTGAAGTAGTAAACAAGAACTAAGCTCTACAAATCTTCATTTATATGTTGCAGAAATATAGGAGATGTCGAACAAGGATGGAAAGGAAGGCTTTCGAGATAACTATCTTACGAAAGACCTGTGGCTCTTTTCCGGGGGCCGACGGGTGATGAAGGAAACGGAATAACTAAACGAATGGCTTAAATCGGCCAGGCCATTCTTATGTTATATGGCTACTTACACACATACATAGATACATGGTCTGAAAATTTTTTATTATTCAGATTTTTCTAAAAAGTTCATTATAAATATTGTCGTTTAACGTACAAAGCCACGTATGTGCGGTTGCCGTAATTTTAGAGTAGAGAGCAAAACTGTCTTCTTTTAAAACGGGCCTCTCTTTTAAAAAGCAATCCCATTTCAGGTGAGTTTTATAAATCGATATTTCTGTACGAATGGATAAAGGCTTAATGGCAGGAGTTTCCGGTGAACAAATCTCATTTTTAGCACAAATGTCAGTTACGCGGTTTTGGACTTTAAACGACGATTGCTGTTTTCAGGTCTAAGAAATTCAAAGTTCATTAATTTTACTTTTGAAGGCCGTTTCGAGGTAATTTTCTTCTGAACACTACATTACTCAAGCTATAAAATAACGCAGAGTTCATTTCGCCATCTACTTTCATTCTAGAGATATTAGATTTTGCCAGCGAAAAGCGCGAGAAGGTGACAAAGAATACACACTCCAATTGCTACAGCAAAGTCGATGTAGTGCGACGTATACACGGCCCAACTGTTCGAGTGGAAGATTGAACTGGATGAATGTTAAGTACAGACGTTTCAACGCGATGTCAGGCTAACTGATTAGTTCTACTAATTTAATGCGCGTTCGCATGTGAAGACCTTGAGCAAAACGCAAGGAAATAAGTGTAGTTGTAAATGCGCGTTTAGCGCCTGTCATGTGGACAGGGGCTTATTATTCGCGTTGAAAAGACGAGCGAAAAATTCCTAAAGGTAATGGGAGTTTAGTTGTGTTATTGAAGAAAGAAGAACAAGAGTAGGGTACAAAGAGTTGATAAAAAAAGTAAGAAAGTCTAAGTTCGGGCGGAGCCGAACATTAAATACCCGGCGCACGTATTAAATATATGTTTTCCACCTTTCCGAAAGCTACCGCTACATGATTAGCCGGGGTGTATCAATTTTGAGTAAATTAGCGTCCTTAGATTTCGAAATTTTGAAGTTTCAAGCAGTTCTGAAACTTACCGTTATATGAAAAGCGGCCTCAATTTTAGTCCACTTTCAATAATTTTCAACGTTTTGCTTTTACGTGGCAAGCACAATAACCATACCGAGTTTGGTACAAATTGGTAGAACGGTTACCGAGATACATATATGTGATCATAAGTGGGCGGTGCCACGCCCATTTTCCAAAATTTTATCACAAACGCATTTCTTGGTTAAGAGTTGTTGCAAGCATCAATTTCGAATAAATTAGCTTTAATATTTACTGATTTATCGAAGATTTTGTATTTCTCTAAATTACCGTTATATGGGATGTGGGCGTGGTTATTGTCCGATTTTAAAAATTTTCGGCATACATACCAAATGTTGTGCGAAGGCCAACAACTGTGCCAAGTTTGGAAGAAATTGGTGCAGCGGTTACCAAGATATACACATGTAACCATAAGTGGGCGTGGATACGCCCATTTTCCGAAAATTTATTATATTCTTATTTTTCGTCTAAAACTTATTGTAAATATAAATTTTGAGTGAATAATCTCCAGTTGTTACTGAAATATCGCAGTTTTCGTATTTCTGAAAATTACCGTTATATGGGAAGTGGGCGTGGTTACAGTCCGATTTTGCCCATTTTCAATACCAACCTACCTTGGATAAATGGAAACCTACATACAAAATTTCGTTGAGATATCTCAATTTTTGCTCGAGTTATCGTGTACACGGACGGACGGACAGACGGACAGACGGACAGACGGACAGACAGACATGGCTTAATCGATTTCTCTTTTCATTCTGATCATTTATGTATACATTTGTCTATATCTATCTCGATTCGTTTTGGCTGTTACAAACAACCGTTATGTGAACAAAATTAATATACCCTTGTGCACAAGTGCGCTCGGGTATAAAAATATATTCTTGGAAAAATCTCAAATAAATTCGAGGTACCCCAGTTCAGAAACTTCTATTCCTGGGAAGTACAATAAAAGAAGTCTTTTTTCAGAAATATTTTGTGAGCAAATTGTTTTCTTAAGCGCGATTAATTTTCTTGTACTCCTTTTCAATAAATTTTCTTTGTTAATTATACAGTTGGGAGTTAAGGATTTCGAGATATTAGTTGATTTATGACATAAAAAAAAAAATTTAACCTATTTAGCTCATAAGGAATACCCTCATAGGCAAAAGTATCGATATGAGTAGGTAACGATACTTAAGATCCGAAATTTTTCAGATATCGATACTTTCTTTCGATACTACTTCCAAGTAAAAGTATCGATATCTGCATGGTATCGTTTCATCCCCCTAGATTTTGGCAGAAAAATTGTTATTTTTCACACTGTGCAACACTAAAAGTCAGTAATTTAAAATACAAGAAAATTTAAAAATTCGGCAATGGATCATATAGGTCTGTAAATGAGATTATTTCTTGCTTTTGTGCCTCCCAAATGAGTCTTATCCATCATCAGTCTATGCTAAGGAAATTTGGCATAACATTTCTGAAAAATAAAAGGAACCAGATCACTGCTAAAATTTGACATCTTCTGTCAGTTTTGAGCTTTCACTAATTCTATTATTTAAAATTGAAGTTCATTGTTTTAATTAAAAACGTCTCAAACTCTATGCAATTTTGGAATATATTTGCATTAATTTAAACTTTAAAGAAGAAAGCAGTTTGTGTTTAAAAAACTATTTACTTCTATATATGGAAACATATTTGCTTTTTCTAACGAATGCATGAACGATTAAAAATAACATTATTTTCAATAAATTTTAAATAAAATATATATGTATATTTTTAAATAATATGCTTACGCCAATATTGCGAATAGTTCTAAAAATAAACAAACCAAATGCAGATATGCTTGTAGAAACAAACACATACGATTTTAAGTTCACAACCTTGCACACATTCCTTGAAAATAATAAATGTGCAAAAATACAACAACATATAAATAATGCAGGATTACACAATTTCAATGTTGTTGTTGTTGTTACTAACAACAAAATGTGCAAAAAGCTATAACAAATGACTCAATATGTTAGTCAGCATAACAGACAGACAGTTTGTTTGCTAAGATTTAGTGAACGTTTATTAATATTTTTGGTTTTAAACACATATGTATGCGTGTGTATGAGTGTGTGCACATACATACCTCTTACTTTTAGTTTTAGTAACAAAATAAAAGCCATTGACACTCACAGTTAGACGGTCACGGACACTGAATGGGAAGGTGAAACGTTGGCAACTGAATTGTAATGAAAATGATCAACTGATTGTGGAAGCCACAAGGAAATCCCAGCAATGACGGTAGCCGGTGATTACAGGTGTAATCAATTAATAATTCATAGAATTGATGTATGTATGTGCGAACGCGAAATCGTACGATAGATGTAGAAAAAATGTTTACCATGAACAGATAGTCGAACATTATCGTGAAGAAGCTCTAGATATGCATCAAAAAGTACCACATGTATACATAGCTGTTTGTACATAAATATGTATGTATGTGCGAGTACATAGTATTTTATCAGTAGCACACTGCCTATCGGCGTCTCAAGAGCTTAAAAAGAAATTAATAAGATATGTATGTACATACATATGTACGTACATGTATGTATGTATGTTTGCATACTTGTGCGCACATTTATCTAATGGACGTGTGCTTTAAAAATGTCCGGTAAGAGTGAAAATATTGGCGATTGCCGGTAGGCGTTAAAAATGGTAAAGTTTTGTTGTTTGTTGTGACTTGTTTACCACTTTTAAGATAATTGTGAGAAATATTTGCATTAGACCGTACCACCTTATAAGCAAACAAAAAATTGGCCGTACACCCCTGAGCCTAAATTTTTTTTTAATAGTTGTACTAAAATAATCAAAAACTCCCCTAGCAAAAGTATACGGATTTTTGGCGAGCTTTAATTTACTGGCATTCGGTTAGTGCGTTAGGGTGGTAGGAACAGAGATCTGATGGGTAAGTAAGTACTAGAACAAGATACTTGTGGCCAACTAGATTTGAAACAAAATATTGTCTCCTCGAGACAATAACATCGATTTAACATATTTTAAGATCAGACTGTACATAAATTTCGAAGGAATGACAAACATTATTTAAGAGGCGATCCCTACTTTCAGCCAAAAATAAAATTAATTTTTTTTTGGAAATTGTCTCAGGGTGGTCCGCGAACTTTGTTTTTTGATACGGTCTATTGTACATAATTACCGATTTTTTTGTAAATTTTTTCCATCTACATATATTAAAACTTGTTCTTTTGCAAAAAAGTCAAGCTAGTAATTTCTTCATTACGATGGCTAAATAAAAACGTGTTGAATGTTCAAATGAAAATAAGTAATAATTATAGCTTGAAATATGAAAACTAAATCTTGAAATGTTTTGTTATGAATTTGATTAGGGAGGGAGAATAATCGGTTTTCATATTTAATTAAATGAGGAAGTGGAATAAACATTTAATTTATATACATAGTGCTTATCATAACGATACGACACCCACAAATTGACAAGTTTTGACTATTTATTTTTTATTATATAATTTTAATATTTTTTTTATAAAAAATTACTTCATTCTATAACACTTTGTACAAAAGCAAGGTTTTATCAAAATTTCACACTTTTTACTCAGAATTTTTAATATATTCTCCGATATAAAAAAAATATCGGACATAAGTACTTTGTATGGAAGAAACTAATACTGCCAACAAATAAAAAATGTCAAAAATAAAAGGTATTTTTTAGCCACTTTAAGTTACCACTAGAATGGGACTATAAATCTGTATACCCAAAAATTGTCTAAAATTTCTGAATAAAAAGCGTGAAATTTTTATGAAACTTGTTGATTTTTTTTAAATATATAAAAATTAAAATTTGGTTTTGTATGGTTTACGTTATAGAAATGCCCGTATTTTCATAAAAAAATTATTAAAATTACAAAAAAAAAAAAATGCTCAAACTTGTCAATATGTGGATGTCGTCATCACAAGCGCTATAGTAACTTCTTAGTTTTTGTTAACAGAAAACGATGTTCCAATTCTAGCACCGAGCAAAAAGAAATTTGGTTACCCAACAATCGCTCCGCAATTCTTCTTCTTGAAAATGCATTAATAGGCAACGCATTGTTGCTGTGTATGTATGTATACATTGTGCAACAGCGCTTTGCAAAAGGTGTGGAATGGTGGTTGCAAACGAAAACAAAACAAAACATAAAAATACCATCGAATTGGGCAGTTAAAGTAACGCCTGTTGACATGCGATAAGGCGCTGCAGAAATGAACCAATCAACTTGCAACAAGAACGCATGCAAAAAACCATTCAATTTACGCAACAAAGGTTAATTGTTTGCATTGTTTGCAGGGCGGCGTTGCAATAA
>NW_023458556.1:26261703-26281776 GCF_013731165.1 Rhagoletis pomonella
ACACAATTTAGTATGTGTACTGATGATGAGTGTGATCATACATTTGCGCGTATATAAGCAAATAATTGAAATAATTAAATAGATTAATTGTGTTAATTTAATAATGCTACTTAATGACAGCAAACAAAATAAAAAATTCAACATGCTTGTACTGAGTGAAATATTTTGGTAGTCAATATTAATTCGAGAAGTGTGTAAATAATACTTGTTGACACATTTCTGTGTTATGAATTTGTGCACAAAATATGTATGTATGTGAAAAGAATGCGAACAAAAAAAATCAACAAGTTTAAATTATGTGGAGGAAATAATGGTTTAACACATAAAAAAAACTAAAATTTTGCTACTGTTCAATAATTAATTGGAATTTTGTGTTTACGAATTGTGATCATAGCTGTAGTGCTTAAATTGCTTTTGCCGCAGGGTTTAATTTAAAAACTAAATAACTAAAATTTATTTTTATCATGGTAGTGGAACAGCTAAATGTGGAACTCAACCGCCTCCTCCCAAACTGTTTGAGATTTTTGCATAATGCTTTGAGACATTATGGGCCGTTTTGAGGTTATAACACCTAGGTCTTAAGGGTACGCTACACCCTAAATGAACTGACACCAAATCGGTAACCTTTAAGTTACTGGATACTCCGTTTGGTCTCTTAGTTACTGATGTACTTTTAACCCTATCCTGTTCACTAGAAGACATAAAGGGTCTGTTCCACTTGTTTTCCCTGAGAGAATCCAGTAGTAGCTCATTACTGCTATAAAAATGGCAATGGAAAGAAGTGGACCTTGCGTCTTAGGTGAGTCAGTAGTTGTGTGAAGCCGTACTAAAGCCAACTATTTGGTCTTTGCTTGGATCGGCGGCCCGCTCTGGAGCACTACTTCTGTAGAACTTAACGTTGTGCTCAGTATTGTACCCGTATACAAGGCAGGCAAGGCTGCCTGAGTTCACTTTTTCATCAGGCCTTCAACCCATTTTCAGGATACTCAACGATTTTCGCAAACTTCGACCTCATACCAGGAAAAAACGGTTTAGTGTCTACCAATTCTGTTTTTGAATGGATCCTCCTCTATATCCACACATCCCTCTAAGGCGATGTTTTGAGAGTACCGGATTCTAAGACAGAGGATACGCGACCTCAGTATGCGTCGAAATTACATGCATACCGCAAAGCTATAAGAAGGACGATTAACTGACAGCCAAGGGTTAATCAGCATTTAAAATCGCTTATGGTGCGGTCGAAACTGATTTGGGAACGCCTCGACTCCTTATCGGTCACCTCGGAATACTTTCAAATTAGGCAGGGTACCTCGAGATAATTTTCCCTGGCAGAGAGTCAGTGGGGTGGCCTGTGAAAATCTGCGACATTTTACTGTAAAGATAGGCTTTTAGTCTGTTCAGCAAGATATGGACTAAAATCCCGATATGCAAAGCTCTTCTGGCCGGTAATCGACTATTGCTCACCAGAACTATGCTGAGTTTATGCGCTCTTAAAGCTGTAGGCCATATTCGCATTGCAACAGCAAGTTTATGCCGAGTCTATGAGTACCATCATAAGTTCTGTTCTCCGTTCTTTCTCCATCTGTGTATGAATATAATAGCTGCAAATCTCTCGAGCGCAGTTTAAATTAGAACCGACTCCATAATCGCGGTTGAACAAGTAGATATTCATGGAAAAGCAAAGCCAATCGATGGAGTTTGTTAAAACGTTGAACATAAGTTTTTCGTAATGTTTTTTAACACGACACTTCAAAGGCGTAAGCAACAATCAAATGTTCTATAAGATAGTATTATACGGGTCGAAATGAATGGAGTGGCTTTTCTTAGACTTTTGTTTACATAAGAATTCCAATTCAGCCGCTTATCAGGGGTTATAACAAGATATTTGACCTCGCCCCATCGCTCTTCCAAGGTCCGGCCGAATAAAGTGTCGCTTTTTTCGGATTGATACTGAGGCTCTCAATGGCGCAATGTGAGAGATGGTAATGCCCAACTTTTGTCAGATCATCGGCCTAACTAACAACATCATAACCGAACTCATCTAGTCCGATTTAGTTGTGGTTTATAATGACAAAGCGAAAAAATAAAGTTTGACCCCATCAATGCATCTCGGGATTAGTGTTGAAAATAAACTATCACAGCCTGCATCTTTGAAAGCTTCAAAGATTCTACTACACAGTGTAACTCCTCCTTGTCAACGATGAATCTGCTGCCTGGGAGGTATACATAAATGAAGCAGATATTTGTTTTGATCGGTCTTATTATTTAGAAATTTGCCATCTTGCTCCTTTATGCGGCCTTCAAATTTGTTGGCTTCTTACATAAAAAAGTCAGTATGCTTCAGACAAAGTCTTGCTTTGCTCAAAGCGGAGTCTCCATGAATTTCTCGTAGAATATCTGTTGAGTTTATTATGATCAGTGAGAGCTGTTTTGTGCTCGTTCTACTGATTGTCTCACCGGCCAACGGTGCCCTTGTGAAAGGGATTTCAATAGGACAGCCCTGAGCTGGATCGCCGCATTCTCTAATTCATCTGTATTAGCGAGAAATTAGTTTTGTTTCCAAAGCAAAGAGAGGCAAATAAGAGAAACGGTCGTAGAAGGCGTATAAGTGCGTGGTTGCAGCAAATGTAAATTTTTTCGTGTATATACATTAGGGTGCACCACTCTCCATAGAAAAAATCTCGGTACTGTTTTTCCATCAGATTTAAGATTTATGTGAGATCTGAAAAAAATTAGTTTTTAAATAGTTTTTAAAAATATTTTTTTTCCAAAAATTTACCTCAGAGGCTAGAAGAGTTCAAGCTTTATAAAAAATTTAATAAATCTTATCAACAAAATTATTATGAATTGCTCACGAAAATCTTTATACTTTTCAGAAATATTTTGGCGGACATCTTAAAATGTAATGAATTTTAAAATTCCGGCAGAGAAAGCAGATTTTTTTTTATGAGTCACCCTAATGTATATAAATATACATTTTATAAGAGAAGCTAAACTAGAATGCCTTGTAACTCTGGCCATTCCATACAAAAATAAGAAGAGTAAAAAATTTAGGACGAAAGACCTATCGACTCAAAAGATCAGAAAAAAGGCTGCTAGAAATCACAATTTTTACTTATTTTGGTGACGTAAGCTAGTAAGAAGCATTCAGCAAGGATAAAAACAGTAATTTCCGCCAGCAACTCAATATTACCATCGCGGCGGCACGTAAGCTATTATCCAATTCAATCTAATCTACCAACTGGCTGCCTTAATGCCCCACCTCCTTTCATGCAGCGCCACGGCGCTCCGTCGCGCACATTGCAATTTTCAAATTGTTTGCCGCCATTAAAGCGTAAAATTGACAACAAACAAATTCATCTTGATTATTGCTAAACGCCAAGCTGTTGCAAATGTTTAACTTTGCGCCACGGCTGAGAGCAGGCCAAGCAGCCAGCAGTTGCTACTCACTTTACCTGCCGCAGATCAGCCGCTGGATGCCAATCGGCGAATGTGCAACTCACAGCCAAAGCCAAAGTGAAGAAAAAATGTAATGACAGTGGCAACAAAAAAAAAAACAAATGTAGCAGCAGCAACAGGGGGCAAATTGCAACAGCTCGGCGATGAAAGCAAGAAAAGCAAAAAAAAAAGCGAAGCAAAGCTAAAAAACCCGTAAATGTTGCATACCAATTTGCCTGAGCGCACACACCTGACATGCATGCCACGCAACAGCAGCAACGCCAGCAGCGAAGACTGCACGGCATGTGGCTGATTTGGAAGTATGTACTATGTGTGTGTGCGTGTGTGCGTGTGTTTGTGTGTGTTTGTAGCATAAAAAATGCGGAACCGCCCGCAAAGTCAACTAGGCAACCAACAGACAAACAAGCAAACATCATCTTAGTGGGGTCGTCTCTGGCTTGGGTCGGTTGGGTCGCTCCTTGTCTGCTCGGTTGTTAGGAGCAGCAGTGTTGACGTTGTGTTTTTTCTCTTTGCTCTTGGCAGCATGATAAACGATTATTGAGATTTATATCTATAAGCGTCTTTTGGTTGGCGCTTTGTTTTCTTGCATCAACACCCCCAAAACGATGGCAGCAGGGCAAGCTGTAGACTTTCAAACTAAGAAATCTAAACATAGCTGCGGAGCAGAAACCTAGTAGGTACGACGAAAATGGGAAGGCACAAATATGTAGTGAAAAAAAAGTTGAAGAAAAATTCTGAAGACGGAAATGAAATTATGGCAGTTGCAGCTGCAACAACAATTTTGCATGCAACAGCAGCAAAAGCCGAAAAGCTGACACATGCGGTGACTTGGCGGAAAATCAGATGCCCACTTCATGCTGGTGGTGTTGCGTGAAATGCGGAAAGAAGTATTTATTTAGCTAGTAGTTACGAAGGAAGGTTTCGCAATAGATGCCCGCATGAGCACAATTTAAATATTCTACCCCGGCGAAGTGGCAGCTACGATTCTGCTGGAAAAAACGACACTGAAAAATATAATTTTTGTGATTAATTTTTTAGGCCAAGAAGGAGTATTAAATGCCAATACCAATACCAATTATTGGCATTAGGGGTCAGGTAATATGCAAAAATTTTTAAAGCCGCTTGGTTAGTAAAAGTGATGTCTGCGGCCTTGTATATTGCCATCATATGCACATTTTCATTTTAATTTTTCCAAATTATCAAACATTTTCTATTATTTTGAATTACCAAAGCTTATATTTGAGTTATAAATTACCGAAAAATTATGGCCAGCTTTTGAATGACTGAGAATTTATGTCCACTTCTTAAAGGATCAAAAATTTATGTTGAGGTTTCAAATGACCAAACATTTATGTTCACTTTTTTAAAGGCCAAAATTTTATGCCCAGTATATGAATAACAAAAAAATGCATGTCCAAAAAATTATGTCCAGCTTTAAAAATCAAACATTTATGTCCAGTTTTTGTATGACCAAAAATTATCGCCAGTTTTAAAATAAGAGAAATTTGTAGTCCTGTATTTAAACGATGAAAATTTATGTAAAATTTTTGATTTGCACAACTCTATGTCCAGTTCTTTTATGTATTAGTACTATGAAATTAGGCCCACATTTTAAATTTATTACCGCTTTTTCAATGGCAAAAATGTTGTATGTATGTAATGTTTTTAACTTACCATAAATTTATGTCCAGTTCATATATGACCAAAAAATGTATCTTGTTTGTGTTTGATGATTCCGACAGGGTATGAGTACAAACCGGATTCAGCATTGTGCTATCTTCAGTGTAATTTTCAGATGGCCGTAAAACTATGTCCAGTTTTAAAAAATCGAAAATAATATGTCACGTTATTAAATCACCAAAAACTGATGATCAGCTTTCAATGAAAAAAAAAAGTTTTTGATTTCCATAAAATTATGTCGAGCTAAAAAAATACATCCAATTCTAAGACAACCATAAATTTATGCTTAGTTAAAAAGAATTATACTCAATCTTTTAATGGCCAAAATTTCATGTCCGGTTTTTAACTGAACATATTATGTTTTTCTTTTAAATTACCAAAAACTTTCATTGACAAAAAATTTATGTTCAGTTGTCTAATGCCCTAAAATTTATGGGAATTTTTTTTAAAATATGTCCAGTTTTTAAATAATAAAAATAAATGCACTTTTTACTTCTAATCGTCCATTTGGTTTAATTTGTCATAGCATTATTTTTATAGTTCTTACGAATTTTTTTGATTAAAAAAAATATTTATTGGCAAATTTTTTCTAAACCTTGTTTTGTTTTCATAAAATCGTATTATCGTTATCGTTTATCAACATTTTTCACATTTTTGATAAATTTAAGAAAAGAGCAAAAAATTGGGGAAAATAGAATAAGGATCAACTAAAAGCTTAAAAATTGCGGAAGTTACAAGGTTACAAAAAATTGCCGAAAAATATTTTTTTTTACTAAATCTTGAAAAATTCGTAAAAAATGGAAAGCAATGCTTGAAAATTAAAAAAAAAAGTTTCATTTATTTTTCAAAACGAATATATTTTATTCTGAAGGCAATTCTCGATATACCATCGGACTGCCTGCAAGATTTCAAATGGATATAGACATGTGTGGATTTATAGAACTAAAATATAAAAAACTGCTTCTTAAGAATTCGGCCCTTGATACATATATGTACATACATACTTATATTTTGAGCAAGAAAAAACGATAACAAATAAAACATTAAAGCTCTCAGATATTATTTAAGCAAAAATTACAGATCGATTTTGATTCTTATTTTTTAGGCGTTCTTAAAAAGCAAAGTGAAGTTAAGCAAAGAATTTCAATGATTTCGAAATATCCCGAAAAGAGCCAGATAAATCACGAAAAGTCAAGCAAACTCCTTAAAAACCCAAAAAATATTGAAAAGACGAAAAGAAATTCTGACAACTACCATCAACTCAATTTTTCTTCCGCACCTCGTTAGCCTGCGACATATTTATGTATCCTTTAATAATTTTACAAAGATCGCTAAAAACATTTACTCCAATGTCTTAAAGGAAAATTTGTTACTTTAAACAACACCACTCCTAAATTTCTTGTGCTAAGGATAAGAAAGCTACTTGGCTTGCAATTGTTTGCTAAAGTTGATGACAAAAAATTGCATTTTTCAGTGTTGAAGTGGGAAACAAAATTTGAAACAGGTCGCAAGACGTCAACAGCCAGCAAGTAAAAAAAAAATATAGAAAAAAGTAAGAAAATAGAAAGAGAACAGCAACCAAGCAAACCTACGAGTACCAAGAGCAATAACAACATTGAGAATCCTAAAACAACAAGAGGATCGTGGAAGCCATGCAACCACGGTAGCCAAAGTAAACAAAGGAAGAGGTGGACTTAGTCGCGTCTGAGTGGTGAGGCCAGAGCAAAAATTTTACAAAAATATAAAAAAATACAGCAATAGTTCCGTGTACATAAGTATATAAAAATATATATAAATATACATATGCATAGAAATATTTAAATATGTTTACGTCATGCGTGCGTACATACATATGATTGTCGACAAAATGCACAGCCAACTTAAAGAACAAACAAAAGTAGCCAAAGAGCTGCTTAGAACATTCAAGACGCAACAGCCAGGGGCAAGGGTACATTACAGTGACTCAAACAAATGACCACGTTTTATTTTTTCTTTAATATTCGTGATGATTTTCCAGCTAAATTTTTTTGTTATTTTTATATAAAAATATCGTCTAAGCTTTAAGCCAAACCGTGTAAATCACAGTTTCAAACTTTATACAAAATTTAGGAAAATTCAGCAAATTTTGATCAAAATTTCAACTTTTTATTCTGAATTTTTAGAAAAATTTTTGGGTGTGCAGTTTCAAGTGCAATTTTCAAACGGCTAAAAAATCACGTTTTTTTTAGATTTTTTTTTAGGCAACTTTTTTGTGTTTTTTAATATAACAAGTGCAATTTACAAAAAATTGCGTTGATATTTTGAAATTTTGTTGCTGGCGATCTTCCGCCTTTTATTTCATAAGAAACTCATACTTATATGAAAAAAAGTTCAAAAATCCGTCACCAAAACCAAAAAAAAAATCTAAAAAATCAACGCAATTTTTTAGCTGTTTGAAACGTACACTTCATTTGACTAAAATTGTATGGGCGGGCTGCATACCCAAAAATTTTCTAAAAATTCAGAATAAAAAGTTGAAATTTTGATAAAAATTTGTTGAATTGTCCTAAATTTTGTATAAAATTTGAAACTGTGATTTACTCGGTCTTGGCTAGAGCTTTGAAAATATTTGTATATAAAATAACAAAAAAAAGTAGGTCGAAAAACACTACGAATATTTGAAGAAAATCAACACGTGGTTATTTGTTTGACACACTGTATATATATTCAAAGCGCAAGAGAAGCAACCGCAGTAGATACAGCAGCAGAAGTTGGAGAAAAGCAAACCAACTGTTGGAGGACTGCCGCAAGGACCAACGAGTGCAGCAATGCCTCGTTACTATGACAAACGAGCGGGCGTGTCCGAGAGTGCAACGCATATTATTATGTCTAATATGTAACCAGATGAAGAGGGACAAAAAGGAGTAAGTATAAGGACAAAGCGACTATACTCTGTGTTTTTGTGTACATGTGAGTGCGTGTGTGTGTGTGCGTGTGTGCAAGTTTGCCGCCGCTTACTTGCAACTTCTTGTGCTGCACACGTCTTTGATGCTACTCAGATTTCAAGTTAAGCAGCAGAAAATTGAAAAAATGCACTGCAGGCGACGAGACGTCGCATACGACGCGTTGCAGCGAAGGATACCAAGGATGTTTGAGTGGGTATGCAAGCTAGCGTATGAGGCGTGAAAAGCAAACAGCCCGCGGCGAACATCAACTCGCATTCTTGACAGCAGTGACTGTGCGGTCGGTCACATGACTTGCAAGACAAAGAGCAAAAGCACCAGTAGCAGCAACAACAACAACAACAACAACAACAACAAAAGTAATAATAATAGTAATAATAATAAAAGTAACAAACAACAACAAGTGGTGAATGGCAACAATCAGTGAATGACTGCAAAAGTCAAGTATGTATGTATGTATGTATGTATGTATAAATGGCTCGTTGCAAGTTTCAGTAACTGGGAGCAAAATTGGTCTTTGACGTCGACGATGGCAACAGAGGCAGCGAAGTTAACCCGTAGATTTGTGCAAATGAAGCAGCTGACAAGATGGGTGTTTAGTCAAATTAGAGAAGGGTTGTGATTTTCAGAAAGTTTTGTAAAGTTGAGTGCTACAGTTCGATGCAGTGCATTATGTGGTAGTAACACTTCCCAAATACTTATGTATAAGCAAATGTGTTCAAATGAAAAAAAAAAATACTTTTGTGAAACTATAACGTTATCGACAACTATATCGATGTCAATAACGATATCAGAGCTGAAACGATAACGTTGTTGTTAACTATGTCGCTATCAATAATGATATCGTTATTTTTTGGATAACTTTATATTTTCTTTAAAATGATATAGATTGCAAAAAAACGAGCGGTTATTTGTATCGTTGAATAATTCATAGCAATATCAGTTAATATATCCATACGATGCTGAAAAAAATAACGATAAAATTATCAACGATTCAGTGCTTAAATGTCTATTATGATTCCTAATCTTATACATATATAAACAGCCAAACGTGTTTTCTTTACACCCGTTTTACAGTTAAACTATACTTCTAAGGTATAGAAAATTATATATCATTATTGATCAAGAGCCCAGCCCTGACAAAATTACACCGGTTTAAGACTTCAATAAAAGGATACTTGCAAGGCTTCTCACCAGAAAAGAATGAAGCGCAGGTTTTCGCTTAGGTGAGATTAGAATAGCGTCGACATATCTTGCAAAGATGTGAACTCGGTATTTTCCTAGAATGATATCCTACTGGATGAGCTTCCTGGCCTAGCTTATCTACAATCTTGTCTCTGTCAATGTTATGATGACCACGGAACTAAACTAAACCCACTTTGAATTGGCCAACTACTAACTACATAGTTAAAGTATGCTGCTCGTCCTAAACAGCTTCGGTTGTCCGAAAAAAAATTCAAAAACCTTCCACTATAGCTAATACTTTTCCTTGGAAAACACTTGCAAAGTCAGACAGATGGATTGACCTTTTTATTCTCAGAGATACAGAAGAAATGCCTGCTCCAGATTCGCGTTCCATTTCAGAGCTATCGTTTTACAGATATGGTAACAAGGCAGAGGTATCAAACCGCCCTAACCTAGCGGGAGCTTGCTGCAGAAGGGCCTATGGAATTCTATTTCAGATCGTGCATCACGGCAGGTATTCAGTGACGCACCACAATATCAACTTTATGCTGGTTTCATGGGATGGCCAAATGAGAAGGTTGTTGGATGGAATATCATTATCGTTGCGGTTAAATAGGAAAAATACGTAAGATGATCTGAAACTCAACAGAGCTGCAGTAGTAACTGTGAAACGTATTGTACCGATAAAACACGAAACTTACTTAAAGTAAATATCTGAAAACATAACTAAAATAAGTATATTAAAGAACAAGAAGTTTTATCTCTATCTCTAAACAAGATTGCTAACGGATGTTGTGTTGCAACAAGTCAACCGCTTAAAGGATTTCACAGTGAAAGTGCCACAACTTAAGCCACTGTCATGTGGCAGGATAGAGTACTATGCACAAATCTAGTCGGGAAGTAACATACATACATCCACCTTCTCTTTGCCCTCCATCCACGTATGTATGCATGCATGTATGCATGAAACCTTACACACCCACACATGTACTCGTAGACAAGCATACGCTTGATTTGCTTTAGCTAGCTGGCGCACCTTGAACAGCCAAAACAGCCACAGATCCTTGAATTTTCGAATGTTGTTAGCCGCTACAAAAGCTTGAGACGCCTCAGCCACTCGAGTAGACTTGATCTGGGGTTTTCTTTTCGTCGTCATGCTACTCAAGGAAGTTAAAGGAAAGAATAGAAAAAATTGAAATTGCTTGAAAATTAAACAATGAGGAAATTGCAGGAAATCAAGGCAGGTGGCCAAAGCTTACAAGGGCTTTATATTAAAAAAAAAAAAGAGTATGGAGTGCAATGTTGCACACACTTAGTGTAGGAGTTTCATGTGCTTGCTTAAACAGATATATGTACCTATAGTTGCTTGTATGCATGTACATATGCGCCCTTTCGTATGGAGACCGCCGGAGTTATGCTGTTTACCTTTGTCGTGCAGCAAATGTGGCGTGACATTGTTGTTTATGTTGATTGCTGCATTTTGTTTAAACTTTCCTGCTGTTTACTTACACGCCTGCCAATCTTGGAATATGTCTACACACATACTTAACTACATTGCTGCTTGCATATTCCTTACACATACACATGTATATATAGTACAATAGTTTCAACTCTATCATAGCATCTTATTTACCGGCACTTTTTTGTGGAATATTTTTTGTGTTCCGATACAAAAAATTTCTTACATATCTTTATATGTATGTAAGTTTGCATGTAGTAGCAATTGATGCTGTGCCAACAGTACTTTGGTAAAATGTTTAAAACCAATTTTTTGTGATGCACTTTCGAAACATTATTGGGGAATTCACTTACGGTGTTGTATTGTTTAATGACGTGAACTTTAAAAGCTTAAACAAATGTTTAGAGGACTTGAAACCACACCCAATTATTTTTTAACACTACAAAAATCCATAATATGACTGAAATGGTACTTTGCGAACCCCTTTAATATATTTTTTAGGAATTTAGAGTTTACGACATACAACGATATGACACTTACGACGCCGTTGTGAATACCCCAAATGTTTAGGAAACAGATTTAAAAAAAAATAAAGAAACCTCAAGTGAATGCCTGAAAGTCGAAAGAATGGGCTGTCTGGTAACTCAATGAAAACTAGTAGTGTTCTTTTCTCTAAGAGAAGAATGATGGACGGCCTTGCAATCTCTCTAATCTAAAAGAGTAACTGATTCAAATTTCTTACGAAATGAAATATACAGGTGTAACTAGACCTAGGCAAACTATGAGACTGAGGGGTCAGCACTCATGGAACAAACAACCCACTATCATCGGCATAGGTTACAAGCCTAAGTGTCCTCCCTGTCTTGAAGATGATGAGACGGTGGAAGATATTTTATGCCTCTGACTCGACTTTGAGAGGAATATGTTATGCTTTTGGTAGCGATGTGTTGAGAACCGTAAACCGGTTTGTGAACTTCTTACATGTATGTATGTATTTGCTAGAAACTGTTTTACAGAGGCTGAAAATAAAAATAATTTTTGTTTAAGTTTTCGGAATTTTTTCCGGTGTTTTTCGAAATTCTGATATTTTTTTCGAGATCTTGTGGGATTTTTTCGGAACTTTTCTGGATTTTTTCGCAAATCTCGGGATACTATCATAATTTTCGAACTTCGTCTGTATTTCTTCGTTTTTTAGGTGAAATAGAGAAAACTCCTAAAATCCGAAAGTTTGTATTCTAAATATAAATGGTTTTATTTAATTAATATTCTAAAAAGATGTTTAAAAGTTTTCCAAATTTTGTGCCACGGTAATAGCGTGTCTTTTCATTTCTTGTGTTAGGTAAAGCTTTTTGGTCTTAATTTTAGCGACATTTTACTTCCACTCAAAAAATTATTTAAATCGCTTTTGTAAGTACTAAAAATTTTTCTCTTTTATTCTGAATGAACACAGCCTCGACTTAATTTAATAAAACTAAACATTGGTTTTTATCTCAATTTGAGCCAGATTTGAGGCCTACCTGAAATCAATGCAGTGCTTTGAAATTCAAGTAAGTACTCACTTATATTTTGGCGTATTCTCGTATGCAAGCTATTACTTAGTACATACATGCCCACATTGCGAATTAAAAAATATACCTACCTCATATGTAAATACGAGCATAATTAAATTTCTGTGCTGACCAAATCAAATGAATTTCGCCAGACTGTGAACTATTTTGTAGATTTTTATTCAGCCCTCCTTCGCTTTTTTTTCGAGGGAATTTTCCTGCAATATAGAAAAAAGTACTATGTAAGTACTGACTAGTATTTGAATAATATTGATTTAAAAGCTAAAAAGATTTTGTTTGAAAAGATAGAAATTTTCAGTATACTATAGCCTCTGAAATAAAATAATACTAACTTTTGACCGCAGCTCCATCTGTATGAAGTTCGGTTTAGCGTTATGATTTCAAATGTATTTTCTTTAGAACACGATTGATCATTTTAGTAAGAAAAAAACTAAAATTTCGTAGGCGACGTTTACACCACATTTTTTAAACTGTTAAAGTATTTTCGAAATGAAGCCTTCATAGACCATTTCTTTTGACTTGACATAATCTTGAGCTGTTTTGTTTAACGTATTAATTTAACTTAAGATAAACAAGTAAGAAAGTCTAAGTTCGGGCGGAGCCGAACATTAAATACCCGGCGCAAGTATTAAATATATGTTTTCCACCTTTCCGAAAGCTACCGCTACATGATAAGCGGGTGTATAAATATTAAGTAAACTTGCATCCTTAAATTTCGAAATATTGAAATTTCAAGCATTTCTGAAATTTACCGGCCGTAATTTGAGTCCGATTTCAATAATTTTCAACGTTTTGCTTATATGTGGCAAGCACAATAACCATACCGAGTTTGGTACAAATTGCTAAAACGGTTAACGATATACATATATGTGATCATAAGTGGGCGGTGCCACGCCCATTTTCCAAAATTTTATCATAAGCGTATTTCCTGATAAAGAATTGTTGCAACCATCAATTTTGAATAAATTAGCTTTAATATTTACTGATTTATCGAGGATTTCGTATTTCTCGAAATTACCGTTATATGGGATGTGGGCGTGGTTATTGTCCGATTTTAAAAATTTTCGGCCATTTGGTATGATGTACCAGGGTCAACAACTGTGCCAAGTTTGGAAGAAATTGGTGTAGCGGTTACCAAAATATACACATGTAACTATAAGTGGGCGTGGCTACGCCCATTTTTCAAAAATTTATAATATTCTTATTTTTCGTCTAAAAATTATTGTAAATATCAATTTTGAGTGAATAATCTTCAGTAGTTACTAAAATATCGCTGTTTTCGTATTTCTGAAAATTACCGTTATATAGGAGGTAGGCGTGGTTATTGTCCGATTTCGCCCATTTTCAATACCATCCGTCCTACGCCCAAAAGAAGTGCATGTACGAAGTTTCGTTAAGATATCTCAATTGTTACTCGAGTTATCGTGTGCGCAGACGGACGGACGGACAGACAGTCACCGCTTAATCGATTTCTCTTTTCATTCTGATCATTTATGTATACATTTGCCTATATCTATCTTGATTCGTTTTGCCTGTTACAAACAACCGTTATGTGAACAAAGTTGTAATAGCCTTGTGCACAAGTGCGCTCGGGTATAAAAAGACTTGACTTTAAACAGATGGTAACACTTTGCTGAATATTTTCAAAACAAAGATTTCTTAAAACTTTTTCATTAGTCACCGATATTGCAGTACTGAAGTATTCTTCTTCTTCTTTTTTGGCGCTGTAACCGCCTAAGCGATTTTGGCCGAGTTCAGCAAAGCACGCCAGTCGTTTCTCCTCTGTGCCAACTGACGCCAATTGGAAACGCCAAGTGAAGCCAAGTCCTTCTCCACCTGATCTTTCCATCGCAGTGGGGGCCTCCCTCTTCCTCTGCTACCACCAGCGGGTTCCGAGTTGAATACTTTCAGAGCTGGAGCGTCGGTGTCCATTCGAACGACATGGCCAAGCCAGCGGAGCCGCTGTATTTTAATTCGCTGCACTATGTCCATGTCGTTGTAAAGCTCATACAGCTCATCGTTCCATCGTCTGCGGTACTCGCCGTCGCCAACGCGTAAAGGACCGTAAATCTTCCGCAAAATCTTTCTCTCAAACACCCCAAGAGCCGCCTCATCGGATGTTGTCATTGTCCATGCTTCTGCGCCATATACCAGCACGGGCATGATGAGTGACTTATAGAGCGTGGTTTTCGTACGTCGAGAGAGGACTTTACTCCTGAATTGCCTACTCAGTCCAAAGTAGCACTTGTTGGCAAGAGTGATTCTACGTTGGATTTCAATGCTGACATTATTATCGGTGTTAATGCTGGAAGTATTACTGAAGTATTACATTTAAAAAAATAAGTTTGAAATTTTTAAATAGCTGATAATCCTAGTTGAAATGTTGCTTATTAATAAATTGTATTGACAATTTCAAATAGGTGGTAATCCTATTTAATATATTTTCGTAATAAAGATTTGTTAAATTTTTGTCGTTTCGCATCCATATTATGAAATTTTGTTGAACTAATAATTTTAAGGAGAATTTTAATTTGTAAGCAGGTGGCAACCCTCTCAAATGTTATAATATATATATATTTATATTTAACCGGATTTTAAGCCATCTCTATGAGCTATGTCACAAATTTTAACAGTTAAAATATTAGTAAAATTTCATTTAACACACAAGTTAAATAGATTTTCCTAAGCGGATGCCAACCCTCGTCAAAAATAATTTGGAAATAGTTATAGCTTTCTTAAAGCATTTCTTGTGTGATACTCATATCAATATATTTCGTTTAACTTATAAACTAAACTTTTATTTTTTTTAAATATTTTTATTGATTGTTTGTTAGGAAAAATTGGAAAAGCAACAAAGTCTAAGCGGTAGAAGTTATAGCAGCTATTCCGGAGATCACCACATCTCCTAATCAGACTTCTTTTTTCTAGACTTCAGCAGGGACTTATTTTTATTTTGTGAACAGTTGGCAACCCCTTTAAATAATATTTTGCAAATAATCGTTAAACCACTTACGTCTGCAACCGACATACATACATATATTGTTGTGAAATTTTATTTATTATTAGTTTTAAAAGTTGAAGCAGGTATCAACTTATATTCTATATATTAATCCAGGTCACAACCTATCCGTGCGTCGAATTTTATGGAAATCCGTCCAGCGGTTTCAGCGCAAAAGAGCAACAAGTATACTCACACACTCACTCGCTCACTCATAAACTTTCAGATTTATAATATTAGAAGAATTTCTTAGAAAGGTGCAAATAAATTTAATAAAAATTAAAGTGTTAAAAATTATGCTTTAATAACTTTGAGACACATTAATAGTTAGCGTGCTAAAATTTGCATTATACTCTGAGGTGCAAAAAACAAAAAAAAAATAATATCACTCATACGCTGTGTAATCCCTTCGGAGCGAAAAAACGTGTTATACACGTACATATGTATGCTATCTGTTAAAAAGTGGATTTGCAAAAACAGCAATTTAATAGTTAAAGCCACAAATTCACAAGCAGAAATGACAGCGATTTTTCATAATTTAAAAAAGCGGCAACACAACTTTAATACATTTATAAAAACAAATTTTTGAAATATTTGCAGTAAATATAGTCAATAAAAGTTACGCCATAAACCGCTAAATAGTCAACATAAATTATATAAGCCACGTTGAAATGTGTAATCCAAACTGAAAACGCCGTTACACCCGCACGTTGTAGTAGTTGCAATTCATGCATATACAAATATACATACATACACGTGAGCATTGGCTCAACCAATTCACGCTTAATGAAAAAATATTGCCGTTATTGTTGCAATGCGATTTCGTATTACACTACGCTGCCTCCGCCAACCATTACGCCCACCCATTGGAGCTACGCAATTTTTGGTTTTTGTGGCTTTGCATTTGCTAAATGTCACCAATTAGCCGAAAAATGTCTGCATTTAAATGGCATGGCCAGCAACAACAAAAACTGTGGCAATAATAGTGACAACAACAACATGGCATGTATGAATGTATAAATAAGTATGTGTATATGTTTGGCAGTGCAACAATTACAATAGCAAACCGCACAAACATGCATGCCGCATAGCCAGGGCACAACGGCACGGCAACAAGAACAACAGGAAGAAGGAAACAACAAGAGCAACCAAAAAGTGGAAATAAGTGGCAGGGCGCGCGAGAAAACAAATGAAATGACAAGTATGAAACGGATATTGCCACAACACAAATGTGGCAGCCATGTGTTGCATGTGGCGCATACATATGTATGCATGTTTGTACAATTAAGGTATACAGAGCTGCATGTATGAAAAGCCTATTGCAGCGATGGCTTTGCAAAACAAAAAAAAAAAAAAAACGACAAATAACAATAACAAGCCAAGCCATCACCGTTATTGGTGATGTAAGCTTTGCAAAAAACATCGAACTTTCCGCCCCATCGACTACATTGGATGCAATGAACTGCACAATCTGTTGCATGCACCCAAAATCCATGTGCAATAAAGACATCATTGATGGCAATAACAACTGCAACGACAGCAACTAACTACTCTACTTACTGTGTGGCTAGGTGGCATGCAACCAAAAGGCAGGAGAATTCAATACGGCCGCCTCATAAAATCGAACAGCATGGCTATTTAATGAATTGCAATGATTTTTTATTGTCACTACGTGTTGCAAGTGCAATGTTGCATTGACGATTTTGCCTTTAGACCATTGGCATTTGGTTGGCAATTGGTTGAAGGCAAAGATATGGCGGCATTTTGAGCAACCGAAAATATGCTTATGCTCACTGCTTTGGTTTTATAGAGGAGTATGCAAATGTGTAGGGGTTTCAAGAATATGTAAGTAAGCGCAGCGCTCGTTTGCTAGAACAGCGTCACAACCCAGTAATGTGGGTTCTCCAGTTGCTTTGGCATCCAAAGAGACTGATACAGTATGTCGACAGGATTTGCGTTTTCCCAGCGAAGGCGTAATGCTCTAGTAATTAGGCCAAGCAGGGCGTTCTTAATCGGATTAATGAAGCAAAAAGAAATGCGATGTTGCGTAGACTGGGTTGCGAAAAAAAAAATTTACCTCCCTATCTGACTTTGGGAATAGCTTTGGGTTATACAAATTTTCGTTCTTGGCGAGTCTTGGTCATTGCCGTCCACTAAAATTTCCGCAAAGATCCTGTGGGATAGAGAAAAAGTGCAGCTCGGCATATTTTTGCATACATCGAGTGCAACCGATGCCATATTCGTCCTCTTCTCCACATTGGGGTGCCACAGATTCTTGCTCTTCATTACAGGCGCTTCAGCGAACTGAGTTTAGAAGCGCCAAATGAAACCAAGCCCTCCCTCATCTGGTATTTCTAATGCAGAGGAGCAATTTCTCTTATTCTACCTCTATCAAGGCATACTATATGGTCGACTGCTGCCCCTTATAGTTCATAATATCCGCTACTCACCGGAAAAAACGCGCAAAAAATCGCCCAAACCTTCAGTAAAATCTTTCTCTCAAAAATTTCAAGGGCCGCCTCATCAGATTATGGCATCGTCCAAGTTTCTGCGTCATGCATCAGGACGGGCGTAATGAGAGCTTGAGAAGCGTGCCTTTCGTTTGTTGATAGAGTATTCTCTTATTCGATTCATTTAGATATTTTTTGTTGGAATCGGATTTTATGTGGCGGCTACCAAGCTTTCCGCATAACTAAATACTAGAGCCATCTTAATTGGGTATACGGTCGAGCATCTTAATTCGAATGATATAGTTTTTATACCCCGGTTTCTTTAAGTAGCGAAAATCTTATGTTCATATATGGTGTTGTCTAATTTTAGTCAAAGTGAGCCCTGGTGGATATTTAGGAATCAACTCATTTTTTTTAGTCAAGATAATGATATCATTCGAATTAAGGTGTTTGATCTTCGTTTAAATTTGGTCTAAATGTAATGTGGTCATATGGATGAGAGATGCTAATCTTGGTTCACCTTGTGGCCCCTGTGTAATAGTAAGTTAAAAAGTAAGTCGCAGTGAAGTATGGTACAAAAAGATTGTTGGGTCTGATTAGGTTTGATTGATTTAATTCGCGACGGCTGAGCTCATTTCCTTTGTATATATATATATGTATGTATGTAGGTAAATATGTACATTAGGGTGGTCCTTACAGTCAAATGACAGATTTTTCCTAGTCTCACCCCCGCAATCCGCAATTCCTCGGTCACAGATATCACATATAAACTTTGGTCCCGATTGGAGTCGGTAAAGACGTCTTCATAGGGTAATCTGAACTTTGACCCCTGTGCGCCATGCCTTAACCGATCGGGGTCAAAATTTATATGTGCCCCTGCGCGACACGCATTAACCCTCTACAATAAGGACAAAAATTTATATGAGATATCTTCGACTATAGTAGCATCGACGTACATAGGCGTTGAGGCTTAGGAAATCGAATGTAAAAATTTTGCTTCCTACATTTAAGGACCACCCTAATGTACATACGTTAGACCGTACCAGCTTACAAGCAAGCAAAACTAATTCGGCATACACTCCTAAGTCTTAGGTATTTCTGCAAGGCCATTTAGATTTTTTTTTGTTTTCGGTCTACGTTTTTTGGTGCCACCTACATTCGGCAATACACAATTTTTTTAAATAAATAGTTCTACTGGAATAATCGAAATACTTCCTTGTCAAAAGTTTAATGATTTTTGATGAGCTTTAATTTACTGGCATTAGGCTGGTACGTTAGGGCGATAAGAGATGAGATCTCGCGGGTAAGTACTAGCAGGTATGTACAAATAAAGTTATTATTGAGGAGGACTTTTAAGTGTTATACATAGATGTCTCCCAATAGAAGTGGACACATTTCCAGTGAAGTTCTTGCGAGTAAAGCTCTCTTCCAGTCCCACTCTAACTAACATGAGTTTTGCTACTTGGTACTAACTCAAAACAAACTATGGAACTAGCGTACTCCCATTGCTACATCTGTTCTCGCAATAAATCTAACGAACTTTCTTTTAAATACTCCCCACTGATATTTCTATGCAAAAGCTCAGAGTATTGCCACTTGCTATTACATTTCTCTCGCAAAAAGTGATTTTTTGCTAAAAAAAAACACAAATAGCAAAGCAAACGAAAATAAAGCCACTAAATTTGTTAACCTAGACCCCTAGCCACGGGACATGGTTGCAAAGGTAAAAATGTGAAAGAACTAGAAACAAAAAAACAAAAAAAAAACATAAAACCGAAGCAAAAATGAAGATACAATGAAACAGTAAATAATTCACTTAAAATCAAATAAAATTTAATTTACTCGCACAACGGAAATGCACACAGCAGACCACTTACAAATACGAGCAACATAAGCGCAAGAGTAGCTACATACATATAGCTTCACTCTTCACCTTTGCCCCACTCAGTTGGACACGGCAAACGTTCCTACGTGCAATGAAGCTGCAATAGAGCTTAACTAAGCAAGCTAGACCCCATCACCCGGACTTCACGCCAGATTACCGCTTTTAAGTTGGAGTAGAACCTTTTCGGTAAAAAAAAAATATATTCAATAGAGAGAAAAATATCTAGTTAAAACAACAGCACCAACCGAGCAGCACAAATTTGTAGGAGACGAAAAGCGGAGCGCGTGAGGTGCTTTTGCCTGAGCACACTTTTAGTTGAAATGTACTGTAAATGCTCCCCATGGAATAGTACGCCTTTTTGCATGTTTATGTCGCTTAGTATTTATTGCGCCATGCACCTGAGTTGCATGCCACAAAGACGAACGAACAAGCAATACACAGTTAGTA
>NW_023458556.1:26281876-26290893 GCF_013731165.1 Rhagoletis pomonella
ATTATATACTCCATTTAAAGAGCAGAGAGCTGCAAACATTATGCCACTCATTAAGCAACGTAAAATGGGTCGCTGTAAGGTTAGTGCTATCGAAAAGAACGTTACTTATAAACTTTTTTTCATAGTAACAATATTTTATAGGTCCGCCAAAAACACCAGAAAATGCAAGTTGGGGGGGAGCAATAAAAATCTTTAGTATTAAAAAATGGCTACATAAATAATTGGGGTATTATTAATGGATGTCTCCTGAAGAACCAGAGTTTTCCGATCCAAAAATATTGATATTCGAGAATTCTGTACCCCTTCTAAGAAAAGTTGTTTTTTCCCATACAAAATAAATGGAACACTTTGAGCGCTTTGAGCAGAGCCGAAAGGGAGCAAAACAAAATGCTCAGCAAGCAGTTTCTGGTGGAATGTCACAAACGTTAGCACTCCAACAGACCCTTGCTCGAAGAGGAGTCTCCGCCCACGGACGCGTTATAGACATACATTGACAAACTACTGGACACGACGACGTACCGCTGAGTGAACAACGGCATTCATAAGGAATCGGTCCCAACCTATCATAATGCGGACATATGAATTCAGACACGGAGCTTCAACTGCCAGGAGTGACCTGCGTTACTCTGTCCCAGTTACGCTCTGGATATTGCAGCCGTCTCAACAGCTACCTGTACAGACTCAACCCCAATACCCCCAATGAGTGTCCGGCATGTGGAGACTCCCCGCACGACACCAACCATCTCTTCACATGCCAGCTCAATCCCACTCAACTAAGACCCCTCTCCCTTTGGTCCGATCCTGTAGAAATTGCCCGTTTCTTGGGCCTACCCTTTGTTGAGCTTGACGACAACGATTGATGGAGACAAACCAAAATATGCGGACTTAGCAGTGCGGCAACAACAACAGCAACACCACGCAGCTGATCTTCATGACAGCGGCAGATGGCCTCTTCATACCAGCCGGTAGGATAGCAAAAATTTGGCTGAGCGTCGCTGCATAAGCGGCGGGACTCGCAAAAGTGCAGCATCGAATCCGAGCGGCTAATCTCAGCAAGGGTAGATATTAGTGCCCTCGCCAACCCACATAAACAGTTGGAATGGTCACCCCCTAACCTAAAATATAACCAGCGGAGCAAGCAAGCTGCGTCTCCACAGTAAAGTTGCTACCTTAGCCGGCGAAACGCCCTCGCCCTCACCCTTAGGATATATATATATGCTGATGCTAAACTAGGACCAGCGGGAGTCGGGCATATCACAGCCGCTTTCATTCATCCAAAAACGTCGTCCTACAGTTGGGAATTTACGCCGATTAACGTCTTTGGATCGGTCTGCGCAAATCGATTTGTGTTGGCATATTTTTGCCTGGAGCCCCTGGACCCTCTGTGATCATAACGTTATTTTTGGAAGTGTGGCCATTACCGGTTAACGCTAGAAAAAGACGCACAGAGATGTTTTGACGGATTCTCATATTTGACTTCCAATATTTCTTTTGTCAGTTATTTTTATAAAAACAAAATTTAGATTTTGGCCAACAATTGAATTCACTTTTTTAAATTTTATTTAACAAAATCTAAAAAAATTAACGGTGATTTTTAGCCACCTGCAATTTACACATTATCAGACTAAAATTGAATGGGCTATACAACTGCGTACATACTAAAAAATTCTAACACTTCGGAGAAAAAAGTTGGAAATTTATCTGAAAATGTGTTGCATTTAAAACTTGGGTTTAATTGGGTTTTGTTAGACAATAAACTGCATTTTAATTGAAAATTCTTAAAAATTAATAATTAAAGATAAGTGGCAACCGGTATCACTTTGAAATGGAGTGCTATAGATATGGCCAATACCGTATGTACTTATGTACAACCAATTTTCTCCACGAGTTCATTGAACTTACCCCAGAGCCAACTTATTTACCTTTGCTCTTCTTGTTAACTTACACATATATGTACATATTTACCCACGTACGTATATACATGGCTACATAAATTTGACCTGACCTAAAATGCTAAAACTATTTTTTTTTTGTAAGTGGAGCAAATTCAATAGCGTGCAACCAAGCCAACAGCATTTGAGCGACTGCAACATCAACATGAACGCCACTAGGTAGTAGCAATTCCTCCGCTGTGCAAACGCTCATCTAACTAATCCAAAGAACAACGTATGAACATGCAATGCTATTGCTCGGGAAAAGAGAACTGAAAATAATCTAGTATTTACTAAATATTTGAATCTGTATGTATGTATGTCCTACCATCAAGAGAACAAAATCCCGAGAGAATTTGTTTATGTTATATTTAGGCAGCGGGAGAATGTTAAGGGCAAAATAATGTGAAAATTCCGTGTCATTCCGTGAATTATTATTTTCAGTATGATGCTTGATTTTTTAAACTCGTGATCATCGTCACACGGCAACACTCGATTAGTTTGGCAGCACTTGCAGCAGAAGTGGAAATTGTTACTGCAGCACGAGCAACTTGAAATATATATCCGAAAACGATTTGCGCTATTTCAATTGCAGTCACACTATGCAACTTTAATTTCTGAAACTGATTTCCGAAAAGTGCCAGAAAGTTCCTTCTCGCTGTTGAAAATGAAAATAAAATTTCTTTTTCTCAATTTGACAGCCAATTGCGTGGTAAATATTGCCACGTCTGACACGCTCTATACGCATAGTCGCATGTTGACGGTTTTTCATTTCATCAAATTTCAAACAACCCTGTACCGCTGAAAGAAGATTCACAAAATATGGTCCATATACATACATACATAGTTAATTTCAGTTGGCTTCGCAATAGCGCACCCTGGTTAGCCCAGTTTTCCAAGACCTTGGTGACGGTTTGGTCGATATCCTCCTTAAGGGCCTGAATCGCTATTGGATTGTTCGCATAATATCTATACGTCACGGCACCCCACAATAAAAAAGTCTAGCGGCGTCAAATCGCGGCTACGAGGTGCCCAGTTGACACCGCCGAGACGACTGATGACACGATTGTCGAACTTGGCGCACAAAATAGCGATGCCACAATCACTGGTCGTCCAAGTCCATACTTTAAATTTTAGGCTACAAAAAAAATCGTTTCCAGCAGTATTTTCAAAGAAAATGGGGCCAATGATGCCACCGCTCCGAAATCCGCACCGAACTGTCAGTCTCTGAGGATGCATTGATTTCTCGACAATCACGCGGAAGTTTGCTTGTTAGCATAGCCGCCGAGATAAAAATGCGCTTCGTCAGAAAATATGTTTTTATATTTTATAAGCGTAAAGATAATGGCACCCCCATTGGAACATGGAACGTTCCCTATGGGGAACATCTCTAGTTCTGAACTGGTGCGCTTCTAGTACATTTAGACCCAGTACTGGTTCGCGATAAATCTCTTTTGCATGTAAACAACTGGCGAATTTAACATGGCGATGTCCTAGGAAGTGTCAATTGCTCCTCGCTGCATCCCTTTTTCGATAGTTTCGAATTAGTCCTGAATTCTATAGTTCCGAACCAGTTCCAAAATCGACAGACGATTGATTTTTTTTTTTGTAACAGAACAGGCTTTACTACAAATGCAAAAATTTGGCACAGAACCTGTTATTTTTTTAATTTTTCTTCTGTTAAAGTTAGATTTTTTTTCATTTTTTCATTAAAAAAAAACTGGAATGATTAATTTATTTGTCTGAAACTATAAGTCCTATCGGAAATTGATGTATATATGGTTTATGGAGAATTTCATTGGCTTTCATTTGCCGCATTTTGTATTAAGATTTTTAAATTGGTTCGTTAGATATACGTGATTAAAAGGAACCAATTTTTGCCTTAAGCTGAATAACGGTAAATTTAAAATATCTCTAAAACGTATCCATAGAAAAAAAAATTAGCTCGATTTTTGGAATCACCGAGCAATTCTACATAGGAATTGGATAGTGGCATCCATAGAACATATTTGCTGTAAACCAGTGTGATTTTTTTCTGCAGGGTCGGATGCCAGCTTTTTAGTCTGTGTGGCGCCACGGTTTCTGAGTGAATTCCGCTGGTTTCCTTCATAACTTCCTATATGTATAACGGAATTCGTTTTGTATCATTTCGGCATATGAGTATATATATAGGTACTGTTTGTGTATGATGTTGGTGATAGCATTTGGTCCACATGAGACTGGAAAAGTCCAACAATAAGAGCATCGAAAGCAATATCTTGTAGGGGAGTCCTTTTTCTTCTTCTTCTTAATTGGCACGTTTTTTGGTTTAGGCTGACCAAAAAAAAAAACCTTAAATGTATCCGGCTACAGAGAGGTACATATTATTTCACTTGATTCTTCCTTTCTATTTTTAAGCGCCCTTGATTTCAAGGATATGTATGATAAACTCAAAAAATTATTTTAAAAAATTCAGTGCGATGTAGAATAAAAATATGGATACCAAATAAAGAGAGAATTTTGTAGAATTGAAAAACATTAAATAATTTAATTTAAATAAAATTTCAATAACTTTACGTCCTTGTCATATGCAGAACTTTTTCTTTTATTCACAGAATTTTTTTAATAATTTTTTGAATAAATCATATCCTTGAAATTTTTTTTTTCTTAGCTAACTTCGATTCTCTACAAAAATTATGAAGGACTAATACTTTCGAAGATTATTGCAATTTTAGTAAAAAAATGTATTAATTATTTTTTTTATTAATTTTTATTTTTTTAGCACATTGAACTTTGATGGGCTTGGGCGAGCCTGGATATTGACCAAAAAATTCCAAATTTTACACAGATTTTTTTTAGAGCATAATGAACCATATTTTTGCTATTACCAATCAAAATTCTAAAAAAGCGGATTTTCGGCCCACGCTAATATACATATGTATATTATAAACATTATTATAAATGTATATTATAAACATTATTATTATATGTACATTAGATTGCCTCACACGCCACACAAACTAAATCAGTTATTTCCCAAATCGAGTTCAATAATGTGGTCTATTTTATGAACTAATTTATTTGTTTATTTTAAATTTAGAAAAAACGGTAAAATTTGTATGCAAATCGTTCTTCTCGCTAAGTGGCTTTAAAATGCACTAAATAAAATAATAGAGAATTTACCGAATGCTTAAAACATTTCAATTTCGGTAATGAGAAAAATGAACCAAATTTTATAAATCACTTGGATAAACAGCAATATTTAATATACATACATACATAGAGGCATCCTAATATACATACATATGTATGTATGTATGACACTTGTGTAACCATGTGTATACAAAGGATCCATTAATGGGTCGTACATTATTAGTGCTGCTATTGGGTGCTGCTGCAGTTGCGTATTGGGGTTGGACGCCATATTTTGCGTTGCTTGTACTCCTGTTGTTGTCAATGCTACTTTGTGGTTACGTATACGCCACCGCGCTTTCCTGTTACATATGAAGCTTTACCACTTTTGTGAGAGATATTACAAGTGTAATACAATTTTTGCTTGCCTATACACAGCATTCTTTAGAGTTACGTATTTGCTCACAAGTTTTTTTTTTGCTTTGGCTCTTATGCGATGTACAGGCAATTTCACGAAAGCAATTTAAGTGAAAAGTGATTTATATTTTTTGAATTTTGTATGGAAATTGACAGAAAATAAAAAATCATTTTCCATTTAAATTGCTGGTGAAACCGGCTATTACTGTATTTAGTGGTAACTATGACAATCCAAAAAAATGCGTAGTTTGTTAATTTGTATTCACAAAGTGTTTCATGTTAAATAATTTTTGTTGTTTTTTTTCTAAAAAATAAGGTTTATGGTACAACAAAACCGTAAAAACCTAAGTTTCAAAATTTTCCAAAAACTAGGAGTATTTAACAAATTTCCCTTAATTTTCATGAAAATTTACAACTTTTTGATCAGATTTTTTAGAAATATTTCGGGTATTAGGGATGGGAGCTCTATGCTCTAGTATATTCAGTGTTACGTAAATTTGCTAAGTCCAAAACAGTCCCAGAAATGTTTCTGAAAGAATACAAAAACTTTTTATCAACATTGTGGAATTTTAAAAGAACGCGAAAACTTGGTATTAAAACTTAAGCAAAACAAATGCTTGACGAAAATATAGTCGGTGTCAAATGTAAGTGTAGACCCTAAAGTTCATTCTATAACAGAAACCATAAAAATCAAAGTTTTACACTTTATATAAAGTTCACAAAAATTCTTCCATATAAAAATAGATTTTGATCACGCGTTACATGAAAGAAAACGCGTGACACACTCCCCTTTGTTTTTACTAAAATTGAACAGGCTACAAAACTGCATGCTCGAAAATTTTCTAGAAATTCTGAATAAAAATTTTGAAATTTTGATGAAAATTGTTTGAATTTTTTGGGAACTTTATGTAAAGTGGGAAACATTGATTTTTATGGTTTATATTATAGAATGAACCATATTTTCATAAATAATTTATGAAAAAATTTTTTCATGAAAATGAAGTAAAAAAAATGGCGAGCTATTTCGGGTGTATTCTATCCTTTTTGTTGCACTGTGTTATATCTAAAATGTGTATTAAGGTGGTAAAAAATGCATAGGAAAATCAAATTCTTGGAACTTACCCGCTGCCACCCCCCATTTGAAATTGGTTAATATTTAACATTTGCTGGGGCTTTGAAGTTTTTAATTTACATGTGGAAAATAAATTTCTTCATAGAACTGTTATAGCATCGTAAAAAATAAATATCTCTTTTATCAAATAGGAATATTTGCCTTCAGTAATCTTTAAAATTTGACTAACACTTTTTTTTCATAACGTGCTTGATGTGGCTACGAGCACACAAAATAACGCATATACGTATATATAGTGACTCAAACAAAAGACCACATGTTGATTCTTTTAATATTCGTAATGTTTTGCGAGCTAATTTTTTTTTTTGTTATTTTTCTATAAAATACACCGACCAAGCTTTAACCAAAACCATATAAATCATAGTTTCATACTTTAAAAAGAGTTAGTAAAATTTTAAAGATTACTGAGGGCAAATATTCCTATTTGATAAAAAATATATTTATTTTTTACGATGCTATAACAGTTCTATGAAGAATTTTATTTTCCACATGTAAAAGAAAAACTTCAAGGTCCCAGCAAACGTACGTACATTTGTTTGAGTCAATGTAAAAGTTAGTAACTTTTTAAAGTTAAATATTCATCATAATTTTACGTTTTGAGAGTCTTTGAAGGAAATTAATCTTATTCGACCAAAAAATATTTACTTTTAACGTTTTTATAGCAATTCTCCAAAAAAAGTTCTCGCAGTGGCTGGTAAAGAAAAACTTTGGACGACCCTAATGTGTATACAATTATTTTAATAAGATAAAATGTTTTGACTAACACAACAAAAAAAAAATATCTTCACTTACAAAATGCCATTTATTTCACTCAAATTGATTGATTAAAATTTATTTTACTAACCGAAATTTATTTTAATGATTTCCGGGGCGCATGATGAACGCGAGAATGAGCAACGTCTATTAATCATTTAGGGATTTTTGACGATCAAAAATTTGACGATGCGATTTCTAGAATCCCACCACAGCAAATAAATTCGATAAGCATAAATAAATTGTACCGAATTTCTTTTCATTTTACAGACAATTCTTTAGGATAAGTAGTTTTTTGTATTGCATTTCACTGCTCGCTATATTTCTCTACCTATAGTTGTGAAGGCACATTTTTTTCCAATAGAGCCTAGATTCCTACACTCTCCATTTACATAGATACAAACAAACGCTGCACCAAAGTTGTCAGAAAATAGGCTGCCGACCGGGTGCTTGTTAGGCTGCCTGGGCTAGGCTTTTAGGTCCCTGGCTGACCGATGGGGTGGCCTGTTTCGATGCATTGATTTTGTTGCTATGTATATCACCATGTACGCATACATGCATTTGTACCGACATACATATGTATGTACATTCTAACCAGTGCTGCCAATTTAGCTCTTTTCCCGTCAAATCTGGCTTTTTCGAAGTCCATTTAGCGGAAGGAAATGAGAAATTGCTTTTTGAGATTTTTTTTTACATATGAATTTAAAATTACCAGATATTTTCGATACGATTAAAAAAGATAGTGACCCATAGTCATAGTCGTTGGTTAAAACTCATTCTTGTTAAAATAGTGTTTTAAGTTTAGAATAGATTTTCAAGTTGTGTCAATCATAGACATCTTAGAAACAGCTTTTTGTTAATATGAGAAAGAAAAACTATCCATATGAAGAGAAAAAATTTACTCGACAATATAAGGAAATATTAGTAGTTTAATTAGTTCACTCTGTGTCCGCTGAAGGATTGCGTAGATTTTTTTGCTCTTTTAAATATTATTTTAATTTTTTTATGTAATTATAGTTTTTATGGTCTTTTTAATTAAAATTAAACTCCAAAAAAATTGATTAACTTCAAATAATTATGTGAAATACCATAAACAAAAAAGATAATAAATTACAAATTAATAAAAAAGAAAAAAATATAAAATTAAAAAATATTGCTTGGAATCACTCGGAGTGGGGGCTGACTCTATGACTACGGGCCAATTTGTTTCCAGTGGGCAATGTATTACGTGCAACGTATGAGGAGATAGAAGATGTTCTACCATCATCATTTTAATTACAGTGATGATATCATAGAAAAAATAATAATTCAGTATATTAGAATTAATTTAGTAAAATGGAATAATATAAGTAATACAATGCAATTTTGAACAGAAGTTCAAACTAATGCGGATGTAGGTGGCAACAAATTGTTTTCCGATCTGCAGACCTGGAACTTTATTCAGTCAGCTAAATTTGGTGAAAACAAAGCTACGCAATAGCATACACTTACAGTATCGGCCAAAACTAAAGCATCCCCTCAGTACGTTTTTAGCTATTGCTGTTTTCCTCAAAACAATGAAACTAGAAATCAAAATTTTTTGCATGTTATTTTTGCTTATTTATTCACTTTTAATAAAACAACATACTTGTTATTAATTTTTATTTTTTTCAAAAGTTTAACATAAAATAGTT
>NW_023458556.1:26290993-26293432 GCF_013731165.1 Rhagoletis pomonella
CAATGACACTCCCACCCTACACCTAAAGACAAAAACAGTGATATTTAGTTTTCGTATTTCTTTGCAAGTTTTACGTTTTTTACTTGTCATTTTTTTAATAAATATTGCATAAGTTTTCCACAAACAATCATCTGGCAAACAAATACAACAAAAAAAGCTCAAAGTGAACCATCCATTCTCGAGTTATGCGCCGTCTGACGTACCCAAGTTTGTTATATACATAGATATATTTCTTTTTAATAACAATCAGAGGTTATATTCGATGTAAATAAGCTTGTTTAAATTAAATAATTAAATCAAATTTGTTTTTGTTTTAAAATACCACCATTCACTATTATTCACACCAATTTATGCTTCCATAAACCATCCCTGTGGGTGGGAGTGTCAAACTTTAGAAAAAAGCTACTTACAAAACCTTTAATAATTGAATCATGTATTGAAATAAAAGTAAAAAAAAAGCAATATTTTGTCATATTTGCTCCGCTAAATGATCGTTGTTGTTTTTGTTGTTGTATCGGCTACAACAACCCCGCCCAGATCGGTTAAAATCTCAGTCGTTGTCGGCAAGTTCCACTAACGGCAGCCCTAAGAAGCGTGCAGCCTCCATAGGGTCTGTCCACAGGGACAAAGCCCTTAGGGTTGTCGGGTTTTCCGGGCATGCGAAGAGATGTTTCGAGTCGTGAGGGGTCTCTCCGCATGCCGGACACTCATTTGGCACATCCGCGTTTAGTCTGCTCAGGTATGAGTTTAACCTGTTGCAGTAGCTAGAGCGTAGTTGGGCTATTGTGAATCTCCGTCTCGTCTATGTCCGGTGATTGTGTGCGTAGAACGGCATTCACAGGTCTGGAGTCTACATAACTCGAGACTGACTCCCTGTGAATGCCGTTCAGTGCCTGTTGGTATGCTGACGGGTCCAGAGGCTGCTTAATGAACCTCTGGACTTCGTCCGTCAGTTCGGAGAGATGCCTCCTGACGTGCCTAGGCGAGCGCTCCTCTGCAAGCAGCTGCCTGTTTGGGTGGCCACATCTGTGGCTCCCAACCAGAAACTGCTTGCAGAGCATTATGCACCTTGATTGGGAGCATTTTCGCCTCGTCATGAAGGTGTTGTTCAGGCGACATCAGGAGGTATCCAGTCGCCGTCCTGAGTGCGGTGTTTTGTGTTGTCTGTAGCTTCATCCACTGCGTCCCACTAGTCCCCGGCGACCACACTGGTGCTGCGTAGTTTAAAATCGGCCGGCCTATTGCCTTGTATGTTGCCAGCAACGTATCTTTGTCTTTGCCCCAAGTACTGCCGGCTAGCGACTTGAGGACCTTGTTGCGGCTCTGTACTTTGTTGACAATAGCGGTTGCCTGGGCAGAGAAGGAGGACAGACTGTCGAATGTTACTCCGAGTATTTTGGGGTTATTCACCGTCGCAATTGGTGTATCATCGACGTGAATTCCTAGCGGTAGCCTGACCTGCTTCGTCCAGGTAGTGAACAAGGTCACAGAGGATTTCGTAGGAGAGAGGGCTAGACACTTTACAGTGAAGAAGCGAGAAAGCTCGGAGAGATACCAGGGGAAATGTTTAGCTATTTGTACAACGATTTTGGGTTGGGGGGCGGAGGCGGAGCGGGCGTGGCTCCCCAAACCCCCCTAAACGAAATAGGATGAACGCCGCTTTATGAAAAGTCATCCCTCGCCCCCCTCACCCCCTGGAGACCCCTTGGGAGCTGTTTGAAAAGAGCGGAAATTTTTTACAAAACGATTATAACCCTCACTACTCCTTTCTCTGTTGCCCAAGAAGAGGTGCTGAACACCTTTTGCAGAGAGCACCTTTCTGCGTAGGCGGCCTTCGGCCGCAGTTAGGGATTATAACCCTCACTAAGTAGAATTCTCCTTTGTGTTGCCGAAGAAAAGGGGCTGAACAACTTTTGCAGAAAACAACTTTCTGCGTAGACGGCCTTCGGCCGCGCTTAGGGATTATAACCCTCACTAAGTAGAATTCTCCTTTCTGTTTTGCTAAAGAAGAGGGGCTGAACACCTTTTGCAGAGCAGAACTTTGTCTGCCTCGGGAGACCCGCACTACAATAGCCCAACTTCGCTCTGGCTATTGCAGCAGGCTCAACTCTTACTTGAGTAGAATCAACGAGGATCTGCCCAACCAATACCCGGCATGTGGAGAGTCGCCACATGACTCCCGGCACCTGTTCACATACCCTGAGAACCCCACTCAGCTAACGAGACTACCTCTGGACGGATGATCGTTATTTTTTGAAGCTGTAGGCCGCCAAAGCAGATAGGAGTTGAACGCAAAAATACCGTGGATGGTGTAGGCGATGATGAGGGAATAAATTTCACTGCGTTATGCTTTTTATCTGCTATGTATATGTGCTAAAAATTGTAAAAATACTGTGGCGAATACTGCGGCAACACAAAGCGAACAACGAGAAATAGGCA
>NW_023458556.1:26293532-26298902 GCF_013731165.1 Rhagoletis pomonella
CAGTGCCTACCGGCTTTTGCCGGGATTTGTTGAGAAGTGTTTTTCGTTAGCGAATTTTTACTTGTGCACATACATTTTAAAGAAATTGAAAGTGTGGGAAAGTGAAAAACAATAATAATAAATAATATAATTGTATTATTAAGAGAGCATCAAGGCAATGGATCATTTTCAGGCGACGCTGGATCCGCGCAAGCAGGAGCTGTTGGAGGCGCGTTTTCTTGGAGTCAGGGTGAGTAGAACTGCTAATATTTGATTTTATCAACATATTAAATGTAAATTGTTGTATTATTGTTCTAATGTTTAACTTAACCTGGCTTGAGTGATGAGAGTGAGCCATACATACATACAGCCGCGACCTAGATTGTATAACTTATCATGTTGCATAGGTATTTTTACAATTTTTAGCACATATACATAGCAGATAAAAAGCATAACGCAGTGAAATTTAGTCCCTCATCATCGCCTATACCATCCACGGTATTTTTGCGTTCAACTCCTATCTGCTTTGGCGGCCTACAGCTTCAAAAAATAACGATCATCCGTCCAAATACGGCTACGCCAGCCATACTGCTCAACTTTTATATTTCAAAGCTCCCTCAACCACCAGAGGTAGTCTCGATTGTCTCTTACGCCGACGATTGCTCGATCATGGCGACTGGGATTGGAATTAATGACTTGTTTTCGAAAGTAAACGGGTTTCGGGGACTGTTTATGAACTTGTACAGCGAATTTGGGTTGCTGTGCCCAAACGCGTGCATCGAATCAAAAACCTTTTACACACACTTGTAGACAACAGTTCACGCTTTATTAAAAAAATAAAAATTTACTATATCTGTGCACTAATTTATTAATAATGTCGGTTGGAAATATGGTATTTTTTACAAGTTTCCGAGCTGAGCTGTCAAAAAAAAATATCCACGAAAATCTCTGCAAAAGGTTTTTGTTGTTGTTGTATCGGCTACTAAGCCCCGTGCTGTCCATAGGGACAGGGGCGTTAGCTGAGTGGGGTTCTCAGGGCATGTGAAGAGGTGCCGGGAGTCATGTGGCGACTCTCCACATGCCGGGTAAGTAAGCGTTGAGCCTGCTGCAATAGCTAGAGCGAAGTTGGGCTATTGCAGTGCGGGTCTCCCGAGGCAGACAAAGTTCAGCTCTGCAAAAGGTGTTCAGCCCCTCTTCTTTAGCAAAACAGAAAGGATAATTCTACTTAGTGAGGGTTATAATCCCTAAGCGCGGCCGAAGGCCGTCTACGCAGAAAGTTGTTTTCTGCAAAAGTTGTTCAGCCGTTTTCTTCGGCAACACAGAAAGGAGAATTCTACTTAGTGAGGTTTATAATCCCTAAGTGCGGCCGAAGGCCGCCTACGCAGAAAGGTGCTCTCTGCAAATGGTGTTCAGCCCCTCTTCTTGGGCAACAGAAAAGGAGTAGTTTTGGAAAAAATCCAAATTTCCGCTGTTTTCAAACAGCTCCCAAGGGGTCTTTAGGGGGGAGAGGGGGGTGAGGGGTGACTTTTCATTAAGCGGCGTTCATCCTCTTTCGTTTAGGGGGGTTTGGCGAGCCACGCCCCCGTCCCCCGTCCCCCTCCGCCCCCACCCCAAAATCGTTGTACAAATAGCTAAACATTTCCCCGGGTATCTCTCCGAGCTTTCGCGCTTCTTCACTGTAAAGTGTCTAGCCCTCTCCCCTACGAAATCCTCTGCGACCTTGTTCACCACCTGGACGAAGGAGGTCAGGCTACCGCTGGGAATTCACGTCGATGATACACCAATTCCGACGGTGAATAACCCCAAAATGCTCGGAGTAACATTCGACAGTCTGCCCTCCTTCTCTGCGCACGCAAACGCTATTGTCAACAAAGTACAGAGCCGCAACAAGGTCCTCAAGTCGCTAGCCGGCAGTACTTGGGGCAAAGACAAAGACACGTTGCTGGCAACATACAAGACAATATGCCGGCCGATTTTAAACTACGCAGCACCAGTGTGGTCGCCGGGGACTAGTGGGACGCAGTGGATGAAGCTACAGACAACACAAAACACCGCACTCAGGACAGCGACTGGATGCTTCCTGATGTCGCCTGAACAACACCTTCAGTTTCTGGTTGGGAGCCACAGATTTGGCCACCCAAACAGGCAGCTGCTTGCATAGGAGCCCTCGCCTAGGCACGTCAGGAGGCATCTCTCCGAACTGACGGACGAAGTCCAGAGGTTCATTAAGCAGCCTCTGGACCCGTCAGCATACCGACAGGCAGTGAACGGCATTCACAGGGAGTCAGTCTCGAGTTATGTAGACTCCAGACCTGTGAATGCCGTTCTAGGCACACAACCACCGGACATTGACGAGACGGAGCGTCATCTGCCTCGGGAGACAAGAACCACAATAGCCCAACTTCGCTCTGGCTACTGCAACAGGTTAAACTCCAACTGCCAATTGAGTGTCCGGCATGCGGAGAGACCCCTCACGACTCGAAACATCTCTTCGCATGCCCGGAAAACCCGACAACCCTAACGGCTTTGTCCCTGTGGACTGACCTTATGGATGCTGCACGCTTCCTAGGGCTGCCGTTAGTGGAGCTTGACGACAACGACTGAGATATTCTGGGGCGGGGTTGTTGTAGCCGATACAACAACAAAAACAACAACGATCATTTAGCAGAGCAAATATGACAAAATATATTTTTTTTATTTTAACTTTTATTTCAACACATGATTCAATTATTAAAGGTTTTGTAAGTAGCTTTTTTCTAAAATTTGACACTCCCACCCACAGGGATGGTTTATGGAAGCAGAAAAATTATATCACACTTTCTAAAATGGTGTGGATAATAGTGAATGGTGGTATTTTAAAACAAAAACAAATTTGATTTAATTATTTTATTTAAACAAGCTTATTTACATCGAATATAACCTCTGATTGTTATTAAAAATAAATATATCTATGTATATAACAAACTTGGGTACGTCAGACGGCGCATAACTCGAGGATGGATGGTTCACTTTGTGCTTTTTTTTTGTTGTATTTGTTTGCCAGATGATTGTTTGTGGAAAACTTATGCAATATTTATTAAAAAAACGACAAGTAAAAAACGTAAAACTTGCAAAGAAATTTGAAAAATAAATATCACTGTTTTTGTCTTTAGGTGTAGGGTGGGAGTGTCATTGATGAAATTAGAGCGAGAGAAAGTTTTTCTTACAAAACCTTTCATTATTGAATCATGATTTCAACATATATTAATTAAAAAAAAATACTGATAAAAATAAAATATTTCACACAAACAGGGTTGAAATTTTGAAATTCCTGTCCGTATTTTGTTTGCAAGTGAAATATTAGTGGCATTGTGCTACTATGATAGCACTGCCGAGTAATAATAGTCAACTTATGCCCAGTAGTCGAAAAAATTATAACCGCACCAAATTTTTACAAGTTTTAAAATATTCTTTTTGTTATTATTTAATTTTGGTTAGTTTTTTATAGTTCATTCTTTACCAACAACCGTATAAATACAAATTTAAAGACTGTGTCACATGATTGGGAATTTGCCGAAAGTCGGTGCAAATTGTACCTATCCCGATTGTGTGTATACCCAAACATTTTTCTTTATCCCTATCACGAAAAGTAATTTGTGTCTTGTACCAAGCTTTTGAAAAAATAAAAATTGTCCCAATTTTTTTATTTTGTACCAATAGCCCAATATAAAAATGCTTAAATCTCTGAAAATGTACCAATCGAAAAAAAATTGCTTTAAAAATTCATGCCATAAAAAAATTCAACGAATTTTCGTAAAAATTTCGAGTTTTTAATTAGATTCTGAGTATTCAGTTTTGTAGCCCATTGAAATCTAGTAGAAAAGAGTACAAGTTTCAAATGGCTAAAAATTACTGTGAGATTTTAGAATTTGGGTTCACAACACCTACAATCCCCCGCCAACTCCTGAAAACCAATTAAGGAAACCAGCTGTACCCAAACTGACTATTTGATAATTTGCCGTAAATTATCCGTGGTTTATATGGTTTTCTTAATTGGTTTTCAGAAGTTGTCGTGCTAACTTCCACGGAAGTTGGCAGAGCACGCGATATTTTTGTTAAATGTGCCTGCGACAAAATTTTTAGTCCCACGGATAAACGACGGACAATTTACGGCAAATTAATAGATCGTTAGTTTGGGTTTAGCTGGTTTCCTTAATTGGTTTTCAGGAGTTGTCCTGCTAAAAAATGAGAGAAACTAGTTTTCTTCGAGCATTTTCGGACTTCTTTCACAATAAAATAAACTAGTTCCTTATACTCTTCATTATCCATGTGTTTTCGGTGGAAAACTATTTGTAACGCAACAGTCTTTTTTTTACTAATTGAATTTTGAGGTAGGTTTTTGTTTTGATTTTTTGCAATTGCAAATATTGACCACAAAATTAATTTTATCAGTTCGATTGATATGTAGTTCTTGAACATTGTATTAGGAGAGCAGACTTGTTCAATAATATAAAGCAGCTTCAAAAAGTATTTCCAAAAATGGTAATGTACCAGTCCGTTGTTTAAACGTTTATAACTCCTAAATAACAGGAGTTACAATATATTTTAAGTATATATTAAATAATGCCCATACTTACATATGCTTTCAGAAGCAAGAAAAAATAAATTATCCGATAATTGTATTCTAGCGAGTTAATGCAGTAATCTGTTGAAATAAAATTTTCAGATGTTCGTTTTCATTTAAAGAATTATTTGAGAAAAACATTTGATATCAAATTGAGAAATACATTTTTCTAAAAAAGTTTGAACCTGTGTTTACTGGGACATAATGCTCTATGTTGGTGTTGTGTTCTTCCCATAGTTATCGTCAACACATTTATTTGTGCTGCCACTAGCTTATGTTGCTTTTCTTTTGTTGGTAAGTGTTGTTTTTGTCTCTTCGCTTTTTTCGGCTTGTACCCCACCACCTACATACAACATATTAAAGATACTTATGAAAGTTGCCTCGTATGTCAACTGATAGCCGGGCGTTTTGTTGCCAAGATTTTCAGTTTTGTTGCAGCAGCAACGCTTTCCGCAACGGCTGTGCGATTTGTTTGCCTGTTCTATTAGTCATCACACTTTTTGAATATTGGCAACTAATTTTTCGGGAGTGAAGTGTGTTGTTGTGTGTGCGCTATCATTGGACTTTCTAAGGCACAAAAAAAATAAACTTTTAAAAGATATTAAAAACTTTGTAAAAAGTACTTAGCCAAATTAAAAAAAAAAGAAGCCAAGATATTTAATGAATTAATAGTGTAAAATTCTGAACACATGCGCATATGTACGTATGCATGTATAAGTTTAGCATACAATTAAGCGTTGTATTATATACTCCATTTAAAGAGCAGAGAGCTGCAAACATTATGCCAC
>NW_023458556.1:26299002-26302054 GCF_013731165.1 Rhagoletis pomonella
GTGGCATAATGTTTGCAGCTCTCTGCTCTTTAAATGGAGTATATAATCCAACGCTGTATTCTTTGCGGCATGTCTGTCTTTTTGGTACGAGTGCAATTGTACGCTAAACTTATACATACATACGTATATATGCGCATGTGTGCAGAATTTTACACTATTAACTTATTAAATATCTTGGCTTCTTTTTTTTAATTTGTCTAAGTACTTTTTACAAAGTTTTTAATATCTTTTAAAAGTTTATTTTTTTGTGTTTTAGAATGTCCAACAACACACTTCACACCCGAAAAATTAGTTGCCAATATTCAAAAAGTGTGATGACTAATAGAACCGGCAAACAAATCGCACAGCCGTTGCGGAAAGCGTTGCTGCTGCAACAAAACTGAAAATCTTGGCAACAAACCGCCCGGCTATCAGTTGACATACGAGGCTACTTTCATAAGTATGTATAAGTATGTTGCTGTAGGTGGTGGGGTACAAGCCGAAAAAACCGAAGAGACAAAAACAACACTTACCAACAAAAGAAAAGCAACATAAGCTAGTGGCAGCACAAATAAATGTGTTCACAATAACTATGGGAAGAACACAACACCAACCTAGACCATTATGTCCCAGCAAAGACTGGTTCAAACTTTTTTAGAAAAATGTATTTCTCAATTTGATATCAAAATGTTTTTCTCAAATTATTCTTAAAATGAAAACGAACATCTGAAAATTTTACTTTAACAGATTACTGCATTATGGCCCAAAACGCGGACTGTTGCATTAGATTTTGGACAAACTGCTTTTCAAAAACCGCTGAAACTCGCTGGAATACAATTTTCGGATAACTTTTTGTTTCTTGCTTCTGAAAGCATAAGTATGTGGCATGGCATGGTATGTGGTATTGTAACTCCTATTATTTAGGAGTTATAAACATTTAAACAACGGACTGTTACATTACCATTTTTATACCCGAGCGCACTTGTGCACAAGGGTATTATAACTTTGTTCACATAACGGTTGTTTGTAACAGGCAAAACGAATCGAGATAGATATAGACAAATGTATACATAAATGATCAGAATGAATAGAGAAATCGATTAAGCGGTGACTGTCTGTCAGTCCGTCCGTCCGTCCGTCTGTGCACACGATAACTCGAGTAAAAATTGAGATATCTTAACGAAACTTGGTACGTGGACTTCTTTTGGGCATAGGACGGATGGTATTGAAAATGGGCGAAATCGGACAATAACCACGCCTACCTCCCATATAACGGTAATTTTCAGAAATACGAAAAGTGCGATATTTTAGTAACTACTGAAGATAATTCACTCAAAATTGATATTTACAATGAGTTTTAGACGAAAAATAAGAATATTAAAAAATTTTGGCAAATGGGCGTAGCCACGCCTACTTATGGTTACATGTGTATATCTTGGTAACCGCTGCACCAATTTCTTCCAAACTTGGCACAGTTGTTGGTCCTGCTACAACATACCAAATGGCAGAAAATTTTTAAAATCGGACAATAGCCACGGCCACATCCCATATAATGGTAATTTAGAAAAATACGAAATCCTCGATAAATCAGTAAATAATAAAGCTAATTTATTCAAAATTGATGGTTGCAACAATTTTTTACCAAGAAATACGCTAATGATACAATTTTGGAAAATGGGCGTGGCACCGCCCACTTATGATCACATATATGTATCTCGCTAACCGTTCTAGCAATTTGAACCAAACTCGGTATGGTTATTGTGCTTGCCACATAAAAGCAAAGGGTTGAAAATTATTGAAATCGGACTAAAATTACGACCGCTTTTCATATAACGGTATATTTCAGAAATGCTTGAAACTGCAATATTTCGAAATTTAAGGACGCTAATTTACTTAAAATTTATACACCCCGGCTTATCGTGTAGCGGTAGCTTTCGGAAAGGTGGAAAACATATATTTAATAATTGCGCCGGGTATTTAATGTTCGGCTCCGCCCGAACTTAGACTTTCTTACTTGTTAGAAGTACTTTTTGAAGCTGCTTTATATTATCGAACAAGTCTGCTCTCCTAATACAATGTTCAAGAACTACATATTAACCGAACTGATAAAATTAATTTTGTGGTCAATATTTACAATTGCAAAAAATCAAAACAAAAACCTACCTCAAAATTCAATTAGTAAAAAAAGACTGTTACGTTACAAATAGTTTTCCACCGAAAACATATAGATAATGAAGAGTATAAGGAACTAGTTTATTTTATTGTGAAAGAAGTCCGAAAATGCTCGAAGAAAACTAGTTTTTCTCATTTTTTAGCAGGACAACTCCTGAAAACCAATTAAGGAAACCAGCTAAACCCAAACTAACTATTTGATAATTTGCCGTAAATTGTCCGTTGTTTATCCGGGGGACTAAAGATTTTGTCGCAGACACATTTAACAAAAATATCGCGTGCTCTGCGAACTTCCGTGGAAGTTAGCAGGACAACCTCTGAAAACCAATTAAGGAAACCATATAAACCACGGATAATTTACGGCAAATTATCAAATGATCAGTTTGGGGTCAGCTGGTTTCCTTAATTGGTTTTCAGGAGTTGGTTGGTCACCGTAATTTTTAGCCATTTGAAACTTGTAGTTTTTTCTACTAGATTTCAATGGGCTACAAAACTGAATACTCAGAATCTAATTAAAAACTCGAAATTTTTACGAAAATTCATTGATTTTTTTTTTAATTGCATGAATTTTAAAAGCAGTTTCACTCGATTGGTACATTTGTAGAGATTTGTGCATTTTTATATTGGGCTATTGGTACAAAATAAAAATATTTGGACAATTTTATTTTTGTTTTTGTCAAAAGCTTGGTACAATACAGCAATCTTGTATTAAAAATTTTCACCAATATATTTTTCGTGATTGGGATAAAGAGAAATGTTTGGGTATACACACAATCGGGATAGGTACGATTTGCACCGACTTTCGGCAAATTCCCAATCGTGTGACACTGTCATTAAACTTGTATTTATACGGATGTTGGTAAAGAATGAACTATAAAAAACTAACCAAAATTAAATAATA
>NW_023458556.1:26302154-26305541 GCF_013731165.1 Rhagoletis pomonella
ACTTAATTTTGTATGGAATATCGGTTTATTTACGCGTTTATATGAATTGTTTTATTTTATTAATTTTTTTGGTTTTATTTACAACTTAAAAGCATTGTTTTCTTTCTCGAAATTCTCACTAATCTTTATATTCATGATCATGATCATCGTGACGATCTATGTATGTTGCCTTTTCCACGCGACATGCAGGTTTCGTCGACAACGAACTCGTTTCAGCTGGTTTACAGCCCGCTGCTTACGAAACCCGAGTTCAGCGTGGATTTTTACGTTAATAATAAATAATATATTTGTTTTTAAAGTAATATCACTATTTTTCGACGACAAACTTTTATGTTGTTGTCATTTTGAAGCAAACACCAGCTACATAAAATGCGAAATAAAAATAAGTTTTACTTAAATTTAACTGACTAAATAAATTAAATTCTTGCTAGTTTATCAGCAGAAGTCAAGTTCACAAAAAAACAATGCACACTAAATATTATTATACCGTTTATTGCTACTTCGCAGGTACTTCACTTTATATCACTCACTGGCTTCACTTTTTGTCGGCTGCTAAAAGAAAAGTAAGTAAATAGTTAATGTTTTTTACGGCATTTTGTTTTGCTGAAAAATTTTCATTTCTTGTTATAAAATGTTAGCACATAAATTTGAAAAGTAAATAAATGCCAACATTCACACCTTGCCACATGCGGTTGCAGTTTGCTGGCCAAATATGGTTTCGAACAATAAACAACGTCTGCACCAAGGTGTTTATGACCAAAAACAAGCAACTACAAAGCCACGAGCGAGTATAATGGCAGTGTGTTTGTTGCATGAAATACCTGTGAGCATGTGCAAAAAAGTGTATATGTATTGGTGTTGTTGTCTGCGTAGGTGTGCATCTTTGAAAGTACAAAAGTAGTAGTTGTTGTCGACGTTGCGAGGGCCATAAAAATAATTGTCAACCAAGGAGTTTGGCATTCTGTAAGCAACAACAGCGGCATGCAGAAAATAATCATAATAGAAGCGCTACATACATACATATGTACATATTTATGTCCTATATGTACTATAAGAACCTACCTATAAATGTAACTTAAAGCTGTAGAGATTCACTAGATCTTCTTCCTTTATTGGCGCTGAGATTTACTGGTTACTTAGGTATATTTGTTGACATATCTGCTTTGTTGTTTGACCGGTGTTGTCTGTATTGATCACTCCTGAATGATCCGTGAGTATTAGGGTGGTCTTTAAAATATCAAAATCATGGGGCACACCTGTATATTCTTCTGCGTACAAATAAAGACATCCACAAAAATTAAAAAAAAATTTGCTAAATTTTGACTTTGACCAGCTATAACTTAGCGAGTTTCTGTATTTAATTGAGTAAGCCCCAATAATGTGACAAATTTATCAAATTTGACGTCAAAATTTTGTCAAAGTTTTGGGATTTAAAAAAAAAAATTTTTTTATCCCATTTTACAATTTTCGTGAATGCCTTTATTTTCTACTTAGAACAAAATCAGGGGGTGCCCCGTACAACACTTAGATGCTGATAGTTTAAGGATGGCCCTAATGGATATGCTTGGGTTAAATTCAAGAATTGCGCTGGTTCTGGTGGTATCCGCTCTATCTCTCCTTCTCCTGCGCATTCCAGGATAATTTTGGCCTTACAAAATTTTCAGACGAAGTTACGGGTAGGATGGGTCAATTTATCGTTCGCAGTCTTGTACAGCAACATGGAGCTACCATCGCCAGAAGCAACTTAAGTAAACTTGTAACCAGCATTCACAATGTTTTTCAAGTAAAAATTTTGTTGTAATTTTTTTTTTTTTTATAAAAATATTGTCCATGCTTACATAAGCGCAAAAAATCCGCTTGAAACTTGCACTTTTTTATAGTAAATGGGTTATGGTCTATAAAACTGCATACCCGAAAATTTTCTAAAAATTCAGACTAAAAAGTTAGAAATTCTGATGAATTTTTTTTTGATTTTTTTCTAATTTTTGTATAAAGTTGACACTTGTTTGAGTCACTGTACATGCAAGTGTGAAGAATGCGACGATAATTGTCTCACGCTAATTTTTTCTGAACAAAAATTTTATTTTGCCTTCTTCGGAAATTATTTCTTCCATTCTTCTACAAGCTTTGCATCATCTTCATACATACGGGTATTACCTTGCCCTTCATCATTAATCATACAAACTTCTGTGTTACCAGCTGCGCGTTTTATGTGGCTGAAGAAAAATCCATAAATATGTTGCAGCAAAAGTTTTCTATGCAATTTGTCAAAGAGACCATTCAAAAACTGTTACGAAAAGTTCGTAAATCCTCAGTTTTTTCGTAAGCGTTATTAACGCGAATTTGAAGCATACTTCGGAGGCTTTTTAAATTATAGTTTTTCTCACGCATTATAAATGCAACGAAGACCACAATATACTCCTTTTACTATTTGCAAACGAAGTGAGTTTCATTCGTAAATTTCAAAAATATATTTATTATCTATACAGTCAGCGTTAAAAATATGCCTAACCTGATGCTTTGGCGATTTTATTTATTTATACTTTCCATACCAAATTTTTCTTATTTTTTTGTATAAAAATATAATTCTTTTAACAGCAGAAACCACAAGAATAAATTCCTATGAAAAAAAATCGAACGCATAAAGTGTTAATTCATCACTTTGTTAATTCAAAATCATTATATAAATAGGCAATCATGTTTCCTTTACACCCCTTTTACGGCTAAACTATAATTCTAAGGTATAGACAATTATATATCATTAGAAAGGTATTTTGATGCTGATGTGCAGGCAATTTTTAAAATTTCAAATCAGTTTAAAATAGAGCGAAAAAATCAATTCAAAAGTCACACCAATACCAATGCACACATGTACATGGTTGGGGCGGAAATGCCCCCTAAATGTATGCTTTAATATCGATAGTGAATTAAAGAAACGTGCTAAGCAGCAGTTCAGGAATAAAATGTATGTATGTATGTACATGAATAGATTAGCCTCAAACAAGGAAGAAGGTAAAGTTCAGTATGGAGAAGAAGAAAGTGATAAATACAGAAATTAAAATAAAAGTAAAGAAACCGAGATATAAAGACAAAGAGGAAGGAAAATTTAAATACCTAACCTAATAACAATGGTGGGGGTGAATATGTAAATGAAGAAAAGAATGGACATATTTAGATCAGGATAAAGGAAAAGATAAAGATGAAGACCAAGACGACGAAGATGAAGATGAAGATGAAGATGAAGATGAAGATGAAGATGAAGATGAAGATGAAGATGAAACACACCACAACTTAACCCCCACACCGTAATTCACCACACTTCAACTCTCTCACCACACCTTAACTCACCACACCTCAACTCACCACACCTTAACTCCACACACCTAA
>NW_023458556.1:26305641-26309333 GCF_013731165.1 Rhagoletis pomonella
ATGAATGGCCCTAATGTGAAATTCAAGAAATAAAAATAAAAGGAGTAAAATAAAAACATACATATAACGAAATCTAATACTCGGCGCACGTTCCGCATGCATTCATTTTACTATCTGGATGTCCCGTTAATATCCGTTCATATTGTTAGCCGGATATTCGGGTTTTTTTAATTATTTGAAATCACAGTCCTAATTTTTAGTGAATTAACTTCAGTACTTACTGGTTTATCGCAATTTCCATATTTCTGCATATTACCGTTATACATATGTGGTTATTTCCCGATTTCTTTCTACAGATTTCTTAGTTAGGCTCTAAGCAATGTTCGTACTGAGTTTGGTGGGGATTGGTGTAGCGGCTACTGAGATACATTAGAGAATTAGTAGATTCATAAATTGATTTGTTAATTATTTTTAACCGACTTCAAAAGAAGGAGGAGGATATCAATTCGTCGGGATATATATATTTTATGTACATATGTTACCGTATCCATAACTTTGGACCATGTGAATCGTTTTCGAGCATTCTTCTTCTATAGGAAAGGGTGGTCTCATACTAATTTGGTTTAGCTTAGATAAAAAGCTAACAGTAAACTAAACCGTTTTTCTTAAAAGAGGAAACTCTGCACCTCCATCGCCGCTTTTTATTTTAAAGTTTGACTTCCAAAAACTGAAAGAGATATTTCTATTTATCTATTCAATTCTGAAATATTGAAAAAAACTAATTTTAATTGGTTGCAGGAGACAATTGATTAAAATGTAAGGTTGTCTAAAAAACTGTAACTTACAGTTAAAACTATGAATATGGCAACACTGGCGAAAATAAACCAATCCACCAAAGTGTCCCAAACCAATGCCGGATGCGAGATACTGGGCTCTCTTTAAAAGCGAAATGCAGATCACAAAAAAGTTGTATCCAGCAGCTTTAGACACTACTATAAAAACGCTAACGTGCGGGGATTCCTTAAAGCTTTTCCCTTAGTGCTGGTTTCTTTAAAATTTCATATGAATATTTTGTTTCAAGAAAATCATTATTTTTGTAGCATACAATTTTATTCGGCGCAGTCCTTATGCCACCCATTCCATTTTCCATTACATTTACTTCGGAGTTCACAGAAGTGCTACATGCAGTATTTTCTACTATCATGCATGTACTACATATGTATGTATGTAGATACATATCTTTGCCGACCAAGTGTAGTAAAACGCAAAATTTACAATTACATACGTTTGTATTTTCACCCAAAATGTGCCAACATTTCTAATTCAATAATAAAATCGATTAACACGCCATAAAACCAAAATTGCAATTTCAACGCGTACACACAAACATACTCCAGCACAATTTCGTCACACCACGTACGTGCACGCACCAATTACACTCACAATTACATTCGTATTACGGGCACGCTTACTAGTATTTGTACCCTGCAGTGAAAATCCAAAGCAGTCAGCAAGCATTCTAGTAGTTCTTTAACTAGTAAAAGCTGATGCAGAGATCTATCAGTTTGACAATTTTGAAGAACTTTCGATTATTTGTTTAGTGGCAGCTGTCCTCGAATTGTCAAAGCCAAAATGAAAACGTAAATTAGGACACCAAGCTTGGTTCTGAGATCGCAGGTTTGAGCCCGTTTAGAAGTTTTGAAAATGTCTAAAATTATATATATAAAAAGTAAAAAATTTTGCAGAATAAAGAATGTGCTTAACAGTAAACTAAGTAAACTACTTCATAACAAGTAGTTTTCACTGCTGGGTACTTATACCTTTGTACATTAGGGTGCATCACTCTCCATACAAAACAAAGACCTATCGGTACTGTTTTATCGTTGGAAATATAAAATGTGTTGTAATTTGAGATTCCCGCCAAAATATTTTCGAAAAATATTAAGATTTACGTGAAAATACATCCAAAAATATAGTTTTTTCCAAATAAACTTAGTTTTAGAAAATATTTTTTTCTAAAAATCGCCTCAGATGATGCAAGAGTTCAAGCCTAAAAATGTTTTACAATTTTTTCAAGTGAGTCCAGTTAATGAAAAGTACCAGGTTGACCGAGCTTTGCTCGAAGTCCATGTGCTTGTGAAAGATTCAAGGTTTGGGTTTCAAAGACTAGTCATTTGGGTAGCTTAAAAAACTAATATTTTGGAAATAAATTTAAAAAATTGACTTTTGATATTTTATAAAGTAAGTAATATTTTTACATTAAACATTAGGTAGCTTAAACGGTGTTCACATGAGGAGTTTTTCCATGCAATTTTGGAGACAATTAGTTGAATCAAAAGTTGGTTGCACCCCAACTTCATTTGAAGTGATAATTTGAAAGACGGTTCACACCAGGCGATTGTTGCTTTCAATTAAAAGTTGTCTGTAAAATTACCTCATGTAAACACCGTATTATGGAAATCAACAAAATACAAATTTGTATTACAAAGAAACAAGGCAACCCTCATAGAAAATATTTTCGGACTAAAGTTCCCAAAAATACCTTTAATTTGATATCCATATAGCGATTATTTTTTGTTAAATTTTGTAGAATCGAAAATAAGTGGCAACCTTACACTTATATTCTAAACGAAAATATTGCTGAACCGGGAGTTTTTTAAATTCCTTCCGTTAGATAGCAATCTATATATATAATATGCGAAGGCATTTTTCGTTCAGGATAAAAGATCTGGACCGTTCGCTCGATTTTCAAAAATGGGGTGTCAAATTAAAGCGCTTGGCCTGTAGATGGGCAAACTGGTTTTATTTTTTGGAAAAGAGTTGCCACCTGTTGAACAATTAAATTCAAATAATTTAAAAATCAATGTCATCATATCAGGTGTCAAATTAAAAGGCTTGGACTGTATGTGCAATAAGGTTTTATATTCAAATTATTAAAAATAAATAAATCAATTTTTACAAAATGGGTATCAACCGACATAGTTTTGAAAAGCTTTGTTTCTTAGCTGAACTATAGGAGGGTTGCCACCTGTTTAAAAAATCATAGTAGGTAAGAAAATTATGTATCACCATATGGGTACCAAAAGAAAGGGGTTTCAGAAAGTAGTAGTTTGAAAATATTTTCAAGAGGGTTGCCACCAGCTTGAAATGTCGAATTAAGTTTACTGATACACAAGGTATATGAAACATTAAAATATGGATGTCAAACGATGTGTTAAGAAATCTTTAGTTAGAACGCTAAGAATATTTTTGAAAGGTTGAAAGAGGGTTGCCACCTGTTTAAAAAGTTAAATTCAAATTGTTTAATAAGTTTAATGAATTATTTAAATATGGGTATCACGTAAATCTTAATATTTGTCCAAAATATTTTGGCGGAGATCTTAAAATATAATACATTTTATTTTTCCGGTGGAAAAACCTTCAGTTTTTGGTGATTCGCCCTAATGTACATACAAACATACATACACATATACATATACCATGTATGTATATAAGTAAATGATCTAGAGTGTGTGTGTCCTTGAGTGCGTGCTTACAAACCGATAAACCGTACTTCCGCTTTGTCGCTTTCACCAAAGCAGCAGCCGGAAGCACAAAGCAAAGTAGACAACAACTGTGGGTAAGCAGAAGTGACACATACTTACATACATATGTACATTGTACATACAAACATGCGTATCTATAAATTTAGAAAACGGGGATGTTGATGTGGTAAATGAAGTGAGAGAAAGGGTGAACGATGCAGTGGCAGA
>NW_023458556.1:26309433-26313490 GCF_013731165.1 Rhagoletis pomonella
TCTGCCACTGCATCGTTCACCCTTTCTCTCACTTCATTTACCACATCCACATCCCCGTTTTCTAAATTTATAGATATGCATGTTTGTATGTACAATGTACATATGTATATAAGTATGTGTCACTTCTGCTTACCCACAGTTGTTGTCAACTTTGCTTTGTGCTTCCGGCTGCTGCTTTGGTGAAAGCGGCAAAGCGGAAGTACGGTTTATCGGTTTGTAAGCGCGCACTCAAGGACACACACACTCTAGATCATTTACTTATATACATACATGGTATATGTATATGTGTATGTATGTATGTACGTTAGGGCGAATCCCCAAAAACTGAAGGTTTTTCCACCGGAACCATAAAATGTATTATATTCTAAGACCTCCGCCAAAATATTTCAGGCAAATATTAAGATTTACGTGATACCCATATTTTAGTAATTCATTAAACTTATTAAAAAATTTGAATTTAACTTTTTAAACAGGTGGCAACCCTCTTTCAACTTTTCAAAAATATTCTTAGCGTTCTAACAAAAGATTTCTTAACACATCGTTTGACATCCATATTTTAATGTTTCATATACCTTGTGTATCAGTAAACTAAATTCGACATTTCAAGCTGGTGGCAACCCTCTTCAAAATATTTCCAAACTACTACTTTCTGAAACCCCTTTCATTTGGTACCCATATGGTGATACATAATTTTCTTACCTAATATGATTTTTTAAACAGGTGGCAACCCTCCTATAGTTCAGCTATGAAACAAAGCTTTTCAAAACTATTTCGGTTGATACCCATTTTGTAAAAATTGATTTATTTATTTTTAATAATTTGAATATAAAACCTTATTGCACATACAGTTCAAGCCTTTTAATTTGACGCCTGATATGATGACATTGATTTATAAATTATTTGAATTTAATTGTTCAACAGGTGGCAACTCTTTTCCAAAAAATAAAACCAGTTTGCCCATCTACAGGCCAAGCGCTTTAATTTGACACCCCACTTTTGAAAATCGAGCGAACGGTCCAGATCTTTTATCCTGAACGAAAAATGCCTACGCATATTATATATATAGATTGCTATCTAACGGAAGGAATTTAAAAAACTCCCGATTCAGCAATATTTTCGTTTAGAATATTAGTGTAAGGTTGCCACTTATTTTCGATTCTACAAAATTTAACAAAAAATAATCGCTATATGGATATCAAATTAAAGGTATTTTTGGGAACTTTAGTACGAAATCATTTTCTATGAGGGCTGCCTTGTTTCTTTGTAATACAAATTTGTATTTTGTTGATTTCCATAATACAGTGTTTACATGAGGTAATTTTACAGACAACTTTTAATTGAAAGCAACAATCGCCTGGTGTGAACCGTCTTTCAAATTATCGCTTCCAATGAAGTTGGGGTGCAACCAACTTTTGATTCATCTAATCGCCTCCAAAATTGCATGGAAAAACGCCTCATGTGAACACCGTTTAAGCTACCTAATGTTTAATGTAAAAATATTACTTACTTTATAAAATATCAAAAGTCAATTTTTTTAATTTATTTCCAAAATATTAGTTTTTTAAGCTACCCAAATGACTAGTCTTTGAAACCCAAACCTTGAATCTTTCACAAGCACATGGACTTCGAGCAAAGCTCGGTCAACCTGGTACTTTTCATTAACTGGACTCACTTGAAAAAATTGTAAAACATTTTTGCATCATCTGAGGCGATTTTTAGAAAAAAATATTTTCTAAAACTAGGTTTATTTGGAAAAAACTATAGGGGTATTCTCTGAGTCTTGCAAAGCCCTTGCACGGTGCACGGATTGCACGGTTTGCAAAGCTGTCCCATACGAAAACCGGTTTTAACCGTGCAATCCGTGCAATCTGTGCAGCATGCAAGGGCTTTGCAAGACTCAGAGAATACCCCTTATATTTTTGGATGTATTTTCACGTAAATCTTAATATTTTTCGAAAATATTTTGGCGGGAATCTCAAATTACAACACATTTTATATTTCCAACGATAAAACAGTACCGATAGGTCTTTGTTTTGTATGGAGAGTGATGCACCCTAATGTATAAAGTTATAAGTGCCCGGCAGTGAAAACTACTTGTTATGAACTAATACTATTACCACTCCTTTAGTTTACTATTAAGCACATTCGTTATTCTGCTAAATTTTTTACTTTTACATAATTAGTTTTAAATATTTGCAAAACTTCCAAGCGGGCTCAAACCGTCATTTTGGTTTTCACAACTCGCGGACAGCTGCCACTAAACAAATAATCGAAATTGTCAAACTGATAGATCTCTGCATCAGCTTTTACTAGTTAAAGAACTACTAGAATGCTTGCTGACTGCTTTGGCTTTTCACTGCAGGGTATAAATACTAGTAATACGAATGTAATTGTGAGTGTAATTGGTGCGTGCACGTACGTGGTGTGACGAAATTGTAATGGAGTATGTTTGTTAGCACGTTGAAATTGCAATTTTGGTTTTATGGCGTGTTAATCGATTTTATTATTGAATTAGAAATGTTGGCACATTTTGGGTGAAAATACAAACGTATGTACATAATTGTAAATTTTGCGTTTTGCTACACTTGGTCGGCGAAGATATGTATCTACATATATGTATACATATGTAGTACGTGCATGATAGTAGAAAATACTACATGTAGCACTTCTGTGAACTCCGAAGTTAATGTAATGGAAAATGGAATGGGTGGCATAACGACTGCGCCGAATAAAATTGTATGTTACAAAAATTATGATTTTCTTGAAAAAGTTGTTAAAATCTTCCAAAACTATAGTTTTTTTAGAACTAACAAAATATCAATTATATAAATAGGCAATCATGTTTCCTTTACACCCCTTTTACGGCTAAACTGTACTTCTAAGGTATAAACAATTGTATATCATTAGAAAGGTATTTTGATGCTGATGTGCAGGCAATTTTTAAAATTTCAAATTAGTTTAAAATAGAGCGAAAAAATCAATTCAAAAGTCACACCAATACCAATGCCATACATGTACATGGTTGGGGCGGAAATGCCTCCTAAATGTATGCTTTAATATTGATAGTGAATTAAAGAAACGTGCTAAGCAGCAGTTTAGGAATAAGATGTATGTATGTATGTTCATGAATAGATTAGCCTCAAACAAGGATGAGATAATTTTGAGTATGGAGAAGAGGAAAGGGATAAATACAGAAATTAAAATAAAAGTAAAGAAACCTAAATATAAAGACAAAGAGGAAGGAAAATTTAAATACCTAACCTAATAACAATGGTGGGGGTGAATACGTAAATGAAGAAAAGAATGGACATATTTAGATCAGGATAAAGGAAAGGATAAAGATGAAGAAGAAGATGAAGACCAAGACGAGGAAGAAGATGAAGATGAATATGAAGATAAGGATAAAGATAACTTATCTTAACTTAACCCCTTAACTTAACTTAACTCACCTCAACTCATCTCACCTCCGCTTAAAAACTTACTCCACCTGAGTTCGCTACACATTAATTCAACACACCTTAACTCCCCACACCTAAATCCACCACTGCTTCACTCCCCACACCTAAATTCACCACACCTTAATTCACCACACCTAAATCCACCACACTTTAATTCACCACACCTTAACTCACCACACCCCAACTTTCTCACCACATCTTAACTCACCACACCTTAATCTACCACACCTCAACTTTCTCACCACACCTTAACTCACCACACCTTAATTCACCACACCTCAACTCACCACAACTAAATTCACCACACCTCTTAAGACCACCACGCCCGAATTCATAACACCGTAACTCCCACGCCCAATTCCACCACACTGCAACTCACCACACCCAATTTCAACACATGACATGATATCACTAAAGAAACAATGTAAAGAAAAAGAGGAAGGAAAATTTATCTACCTAACCTAATAACAATGGTGGGGGTAAATACGTAAATGGAGAAAAGAATGAAGATATAACGGGTGATTTTTTAAGAGCTTGATAACTTTTTTTTTTAAAAAAACGCATAAAATTTGCAAAATCTCATCGGTTCTTTATTTGAA
>NW_023458556.1:26313590-26322547 GCF_013731165.1 Rhagoletis pomonella
GATGTGGTAAATGAAGTGAGAGAAAGGGTGAACGATGCAGTGGCAGATATCGAAGATGCATAGCGGTGACAAACAGACAACAAAGCAGCGACTGCTAGTTGCATTTTGTAATAAAACACCACAAGGCATTCACCGACAGTCACCGCACATCGCACTGTCCGTTGCATGCAATTACGCCCACAAAACTGCACTCGCAACAGTGTATGAAAATACTTGCAGTGATGCACACAGTGTATGGAGTGAAATTAAATGCATTTTTTCACTTAAAAGGGCAAACATTTAATACTCTGAACAAAAATGTTTAGGTATTATTTTAAAATTGAAATGGAATGCTAAATTGAAAATGAGAACTTATTGCAAATGCAGTGAAGACTAGTCTAGGTGGACGCTTTAAGATTGCGGCTTGTACGACCAAAACATTTTTAGTTGTTTTCCATAGTAAGTATTCTCGCATTATTAGATATCAAACGGCAAGAATTCGTACAAATTAATAGGGACGAGACAGTTTGATAAGTTTTGTCTATTTTTCTTTCGTTTGTTTATTATGTATTGATAAAATTTCAAACTTTATGCAAAAAATTAAAAAATCCATTAAAGTTTCACCTAAATTGCAAACTTTTTAAGTTTAATCACTAGAAAAAGCTTTTGGATTATGGGATAATAAAGTACATATTTGAAGTTGCTAAAAAATCGCGTTGATTTTTTACAATTTGATTTGTTGACTGTGTAACGCATTTTCCTCCATATAAAAAAAATTTCGAACATACTTTGAGATTTTCTTTTTTTTTTAAATAGTTTTTAGTTTTGTACAATTTTTGCTTTTGAAATTACAATACGAAGAAAATTTGGCCGATCCAAAATTAAACTATTCAAAAATGCGAACACGTGGTAGATGCTCAAAAAAGTGGTAGCAGTCCGAGCATTGGCAGTGACCAGAGAGAGATAATTGGAGAAGCTTTTTGGTCTCGACCAGTGTTGCCAAACTTTTTTTTTCAAAAACTGTAAATTTCCGGAAAAAACTGTATTTTCTACGAAAAACTGTAACCTTCAAAAACAAAAAAAGTTTTTAAAAATTAACGATTCCCTTAAAATAAGATAACAAAAACCGTTTAAATTATTCTTAACTAAACAAATATAGACTTTATAAAATGGAACATTTAAATCACGTTTTGTTTTAATGAAATCCAGTTTCAATATTTTTCGTAAATTTTTTGGTAATTATTTTGAGCAATTGATACCTCAAATTTAGCACCTCCGGAAGCACTTTTTTAAGAAATTTTTGGGTCTTAAAATAACAAAGAGTGGTGCAATGCCTAGTCCATTTCTCGTTTTATTTTAATTGATTTCGAAAATTATGTAGTCCTTCCATATTTACTGTGATGACTGGAATGCAAAGGACTGCTGAGGAAACGCAGCTCCTTGAAATTAACTTACAAAAAAAAAGCCAAAATAGAATTTTTAATTTATTCGCTCATATCGGCAATTTCGAAAAAAAAGCTGTAATTTGCAATAGGAGGCAATTTACACAATTTTAAGCTTTGTCCAAAAAACTGTAATCTACTGTTAAAACTATGAATCTGGTAACACTAGTCTCGACCCAATCTAGCAAATAGTTGTGGTGCCAAATAAGACCAAGGCAGGCGAAAGATCTTTTCGGAAGTTAGAACCCCAAGAAATCGAGGGAACAAATCAGCCTCCAAAAGGCAAACCCAATATTTTTAACAGATCTGCTAACCGTTAATTGCAGGCTGTAGTGCCCTGAGCATTAGTGCAGATGACTTATGTCATTACTGCGACATCTGCATCTACATTCAGAGTGCGATGCGGAGGGTTGTGGCCAGAAGCTACGCGTATTCACTCTATGCCTACCTCGAAACTGCTGGTTTCATTCGAACACTAGGCCTGCACGAGGTTTGTGATGATCTTTTATATTTTACATCAAAGATTTAAGCGTTTTTTCTTTACTTTTTTTTAATATTTAAAAACTTCGTAGCGCATCAAATGGAAAAAGTTGGTATGTTCACTTCTACGGTTCTCTACTGTAGATATATTTGTTACTCATACGCCCCACCTCACCTACACCAAAGGCAAGTTAGCGTGTGTGTAAAAGTACATATATAGATACTAAACGCCTCAAACCGCATTTACTCGCATTTGACTTTAGCAACAGTTATGCCAAAGAGTATTTCGATGCCTTACATATATGTATGTACATATGTATGTATGCAGGAGTAGGAGGCCTGCAAACTTACGTGTGACTGAACTTGGCTATATGTGGTAGCATTTAACCCAAAGTATGATTGTGTGTTGACATCTGAAACCATCATCATTCACCACTGAGCATTAGAATTGTGGTATGCCAGCAGCAGCAGGCATGAAATTCCAACACTTCAAGTACATTCTCTTATGTATTGCCAACTGATGAATTTACGCATACATACATATGTACATGAATGTATGTGTTGAAATATTTTGCCTAATGCCAAGCAAAGTTTGCCGCCTTTCCAAACAATTTCCAACCTATTTTGCCTCCTCCTCTCAACTTTTTTCACACTCGATCACACTTCTAATAACTAGCTGCTCTCTCACTTTTAATGCTGTGCTGAAAATCCTTAAAATCCTAAGCCACTTGCACTTAACAAATTTACCAAAAAATTTCACACTTTCCTCAAATTTCACTCAACTAATGGACCTTATTCTGTCCATACATACGTCTGTAGCGGCAGCCACTGACTACAGAAGAACACTTTGCAACAACAAAATCAAATAACTCAATAAGTAAGTTACATGTTGTTAACCGTAATGTAAACACCGTAAACTTCACTTACAGCAATAACAACAACAACAGCAAGCGCTTGCAACAAGCAATTATTACCCACAAGCAGCAACAGGCAGCCAGCAATCGTCCGACTCTGAAATTTTTGGTAATAAGAAACTTGCAACGGTTGGGTTGATGAAAGCTTCTGCGTGTACGCTACGCACACACATACATACATACATACATAGGTATGTACCTTTGTACAAACGTTGCACATTGGCCAAATTGAGTCACTTTACAAGCTTCTATGTATGTACATACGCAGTTGTGTGTATATGTTTGCCCAAAAAGTCAATCGAGTTGAAAATGAAGAGTCAGAGCCTGTTTTCCGGACCAACGAACGAACGAACGAACCCAACTGACTAACAGCCGAAAGGGCACGCCGTCAAACTAACCAATGAATAAACGAGATCGAATCGAATGGAAAACGTTCATCAACGCCACCGGATGTTCATATCCGGTGCCAGAAATTGGAAAGTGCACAATCAACAGCGCCACAAGTGCAACTAAGGCAAACACTTTGGTGAAGTGTTGCAATCTCCTTTCCATAAGCAAAGTAAGCAAATAAGAAACAAAAAAAAACCGTATCAGCCTTCAAGGCTAATATGGAAGTCATTTGAGATTGTAAATTAAAGCTTTTAAAGTGTATAGGGAATAGAAACTACATACATACATACATACATATGCTCTTTCAGTGCCTAAATTCTACTGCCAAATGTCTCATCGTAAAACAGTATTTTGGACCTAAACGACTACTAAAAAGAGAGCAAAAGACATTTTTTTTATATTCGTTGTTTGGTAAAGGAGTGCATTTCAGTAAAAACCAGAGCTTAATTTTTCCAAAAAGAGAAACCTGATTATAGCTCCGGGTCCTTAAACTTCCGAAATTGCTCTGTCCTCCATCGTTGAGCCCTCTGTGTATCAGCGTTAATATCTGGTATCAAGGACAGACGACGCATTTGAAGAGACATCTTGTTCTGAGATAACTATTTACCTGGCATTTTTAGCCAAAAATAAAATAGATCTTTCTTTTGGAATACTGTCGGAAAAGCCACCTTTCTGTTGCATGGTGTTATGAAGAGTAACTCCAGGTAAATGCATTTGGAGCTCTCTTGAGGCTGCTGCAAAAACTTAGAATGGAATACACCGTCTCTAGGGCCGCGGTTGAACAAGTTAGTAAAAGTGTATGTGCCAAAATATTATTATTTGTTTTTTTTTTTCGAAAAGAGTTGCCACCTTTTAAAAAAAATTAAGCTCAAATTATTTAATAAGTTCACTGAATTATTACAATACATATGGGTATTTATCGAAATGGTTTTGAAAATACCTTACTTTTTGACTACCTTTTGGGAGGTTGCCACCTGTTTGCAAAATCAAACTCAACTTCAATTAAAGCAATTAGGTAGTTGAAATATGTGTCACAATATGTATGGTTGTAGACGAAAGAGGTTTAAGATTTTAGTTTGAAAAATATTTTAATAGGGTTGCCATCTGTTTGAAAAGTCTAAATTAATAAAATTATGCCTTTATTTTAAATATTCATCTATGATTTCTTTGAGGTATTTGAAACGGGCTCCCACCTGCTTAAAAAGTTAAATTCAAATTATTTAATAATTTAAATGAATTATTAAAAGATGGGTATCAAGCGAAATGGCTTTGAGAAGGCTTTATTTCTTAACTATATTTAGGAGGGTTGTCACATATTTAAAAAATTAAATTCAAATTAATTAATTAGTTCAATAGTTAATTGATATATATATAGTTTGCGTATATGTACTTTGAAGAGGGTGGCCACCTCTTAAAAAAGTCGAATTTAGTTAACTTATTCACAAGTTATATGAAATATCAAAATATGAGTGTCCAGCGAAAGAGTTTGAAGAAAGCTTTAGTTTGGAAATATTTTTAGATTAGGGTTGCCACTTATTCAAAATTTCATATTTTTCTTACTATAATAATATTACATATTAGATTGGCCGAGCTTCTCTACCGATTTGTGGCCTGCTTCTTGATGTTATCCCACAAAGGGAAAATGTAGGTCCCATTTTAACGCCGACTCCAAATGGCGATTGTATTTTTACGAGAAGCTGTTTTTCATAGCAACAATACACTCGGTGGTTTTCCATTGCCTTTCGAGGGGTGAGCGCTAATAGAAAAACATTGTTTATGATTTATTTTTGATGTCGGTCGGAAACTGGGCTAACTTTCGAATTTCAAAAATTAAGCGTAAAATTAAAAATCGTTGCCTGTAGATGAGACTAACATTTGAGATATCTTTTCACTAGTAGGTATAACAGAATGAAATTTTTAAAACTAGGTACTAGGTAGCAACGCAAACTTTCGAAGAAAAGTGTTGCCTAAAACTTAACATTTACTTAGGATGACTGATAAGCGATCGCTGAGAGCTTCCTTGAGAAATCCGATTTGTTATACTAACGCGATCGTCTCCAAACTCTGTTATGACATTATTTTACCAAATGAGCAAGATTTGCCCTCGCTTTTAATAGCTTGGGATGTAACTATGTAATATTGATGCGCCTAAAAGATACAGCGGTTTCAAGTTACATACCTGATGAAATGAAAATTATAAAAGCGAGTTTCTAGTTTTTTAAACTATAACTTTTTGTTTGCAATCACCACTGCTACAACATACATCCATAACAGTATAACCAGGTACATAGGCATTCAAACAAATAACAAAAACCATCTCACTAATTCCAATTCTCCAAAAAAAAAATTAGACGAAGAAAGGGAAGTTACAACCAGTACATTTCACGTCTAACCACAACATGAGCAGCTACACACACACACACACAATAACAAGCATATTGGTATTAAATGCGCTTTTGGCAATTTGCAGTTCACTTGTCTGCTAGCGAAACGTGTTATGGAGCGAACACTAAGATCCTTTACTGGTCCTTCAATATTTAGCTGCTGATAGTTGATGCTTGATTTCACCAACCAGATGGCTTCCACTTCGTTTAGCTTGTTGCAATGCTTTTAATGGAATATTTAGTTTAGTAAGTCATTTATGGTATTACCAACACCCCGTACTTACTCGTACTTATGTATGTGCACACATATAAATATATAGGTACATATGTAAATGTGAGCTTGCCTGCATATTTTAACAGCTCAAATTTCAAATAGCACCACAGATGAATGCGCATAGTTCGTATGTGCATATATGTATATGTATGTATGTATGTACGAATGTTTTCAAGTGCATGGTATAAATACGTACATACATTTGTATTAAACATTTCTATACTCTTCTGGCTTGCATTCAAATTTTGATGCATATTTTGAAATGCTTTGAGTGTCGGTTTATTAAATTAACTGTAATACTTGTATATATGTATATATTTAATATGTTCTGGGCATTTATCGTGGAAATATTTAAATGGCTGCATTTAATTAACTATGCATATCTCTATACATACTGTAGCTACACGAGAGCTCCTTAAGAGAGCATTAAGCGCTTAATTGTTTGATTAAAATATAACATAAATGTGCTATTTGTATTCAAGCTGATTCTGTAGAATTATTTGTAAAGGAGAATGAAATAAATGTACACAATTTGTCCAATAACTAAATTTAGTTCAAGTGGCAGTTTTCTAATTCGTATACACTTTGAATAAGAATATAAATACATAGTATGTAAATCAGGACTGCAAACCAGTTTTGAACAGAACCGTTGCCTTTTTGGGGGCTTCGAACCGAACTGCAATTAAAACCGTTCTTATTTTGAAATGCCAAAAACGAACCGAAATCGCCCCAAAAATGGTTCGGTTCAAAATGAAAATCCAATACAGCATTTTTCAAGTTTTGTAATACACAACTTTGCCTAAAAATGCCGCCCTATGAAAAACCTGAAAAATGTTTGTTTGTTGGCCACTCTGTGAGTTGCAAAACATTTTCGAAATGTTTTTATATGGAAGAAAATTCTTAACACCGGCAACAAAAAAAAAATACTCGAAGCCCCATGCGAATTATAAGAGGCAAGTCCTTCAAGCTTGCACTTTATTATCACAAAATCGAACGAGCTATTAAACTTCATTCTCCATTTCGTTTTAATTTTGTTTAAAACGTTTGGTACTTTAATGGAAATTTGTTGAAAATTTGCGATTTTTTCTAGCCTTGATGTAAAGTGTTAAATTTGGGTTTATTTTTGTCTATTCGACTAGGCTTACGACTTGCCCAAACCTTCAAAAAGTTGATTCATGGCAACCCCCTGCATGTATGTATGTAAATTAAAAAAATTATGAATAAAAAATTATAAAAATATATGTGTTCTGGTACAATACAGCAATCTTCTATTGAAAAATTTTAAAAAATTATTTTTTGAGATTGGGATAAAGAAAAATATTTTGGGTGTTCACACAATTGCGATACGATTTGCACCAAATTTCGGCAAATACCCTATCGTGGGACACTGCCTTTAAACTTGTATTTATACGGATGTTGTTAAAGAATGAACTATAAAAAACTAACCAAAATGATATAACAACAAAAATAATATTTTAGAACTTGTTAAAATTTGGTGCGGCTATAATTTTTACGACTGCTGTACATAAGTTGACTATGATTAACCGGCCTTGCTATCATAGTAGCACAACGTCACTAATATTACACTTGCAAACAAAATACGGGCAGGAATTTCAAAATTTGAACCCTGTTTGTGTAAAATATTTTATTTTTATCAATATTTTTCTTTTAATCAATCTATGTTGAAACAAAAGTGAAAATAAAAAAATATTTTGTATATATATATTTATATACATATATATTTGAAACTACATATACGACCCCCGGGCTGACAAAGACAGCACTAAAAGAGTTAAGTGGTAAAATCACTTTAACAAAATTTAGAAAAAGGAATGTAGGACTTTGTCGCGCCGCGCTTTGAACTTTCATAATGACGAATGTGTTTAGCTTCAAAAAAATGATGACTTAATAAAATACATTAATTTTTTTTTTCAAACAGCTAATATTCCGCAATAATTTAGGCACTAAATAAGTCCAAATTGATTTGATGCCATCATAGCTAATAACTGTGGACAGCTGATGGACAGTAGCATAGAGAGGTAAAAAAAAGCTTAGTAAAAAAGCATGGAGTAACTAACGAGCAACATGTGTTATATGGAAATGTAGAAATAGTAAAAAATTGCAACAGTGACAGAAAAATCAAAGAAAAAATTAACTTAATTGACTGGTTGACAGCTAAACGCGTTTTGGCGTTGGGAAATAATCTACATACATATGTACATAATTGTATTTGAAATTCGAGGCAACAATTATGTAGAAAGCAAATAAAAATAGAAAAGCCAGAGAGGAGCTAACCCACGAAGGGGACATAGCGCAAACGTCGTAGTTGACATTGACATCGCAGTTAAGGAGGCTGTGAGGAGAGTTAACGATGTTGATAGGGAAGAGATGATGTGCAGCACTGCCGACAGCTTGTTGGCTTTGTTGTGAAAATCATTCACTGTAATTATGTAATTCCATTTAATTTATTACGATATGAATCGGCAAAAGAGATAAAAACAAGTACAAGCGACGGGGCACATTTTCTGTTTCTGGAAGTATAGCCAATAAAGAAAAGGTGTATGACAGAACAGCACTTCTAAAACTGAATGGTAAAAACATCGATAACACAGAACTCAACACAACAAATTTAAATGCAAAAAGCTTCTAATGAAAGAACACTTGCCATGTGAGAGACGACGGCGCTTAAACTAAGTTTAAGTATGTATTTATTTTTTTAACTTTTCAAAGAATCTGAAGCATAAGGCTCAAGGAACATTTTCATCATTTTTTTTTTAACCATTATTCGAGCTAGACCTCGTACTTTTTCGAATTGTTCTCTGAATTTATGGCGAAATACCTTCATTCCATACTCGTTTCTATATGTTGAAGCCCTCTCAATGCTAAAACTGGATTTTAGGGGGTTAGTGTGTATGGAAAAATTAAATAAATAAATTCTTGCATGAATATCCACACCTGTACTCATCTTAATCGCCTTAAGAACGCTAAAATTGCACACAAAAAGTACAGAGCCACGTAAACTAAATTTTCGTCGTAAATTACGGGTCAGTTTTTCTAAGTTAGGTCGTTTCCCATGATATATTCAGTTGAAGTC
>NW_023458556.1:26322557-26325201 GCF_013731165.1 Rhagoletis pomonella
AAAACCCCAAACCCACTTCAATTCTCAAATAAAAATTTAAGAGTATAATTAATTTCTCCATGATCTAATGATCGGATTTAAACCAATATAGAAATCGGTTAACGTAGTCTAAAGTTATGCGGTAACATACATACAAAAAAAATATTCCGACGAATTGATTACCTTCTCCTTTTTGTGAAATCGGTTAATAACATACTCGATTTTCATTGTTAGAAGCTTTATCTGATCGAATCTAAACCAAATTAGTATGGGACCACCTCTGGGGTTCGCCATTTCCTTTAAAAAAGAATTATAGCAATCGGTTAACGTAGTCGAAAATTATGCGGTATCATACATTAAAAAAAGATATTTCGACGAATTGATAACCCTCTTCTTTTTAGCCGACCTCCAAAAAAGTAGGAGGTTATTAGTTCGTCGGATTATTTTTTTTTATGTATGTTTCCGCACAACTTTGGACCACGTCAACCGATTTTGATAATTCTGTTTGAATGGCTTAGATCCGATCATTGGATCAAGAAATATATATATATATATCATTGGATCAAGAAATATATATAAATAGATATATATATTAATATGAGAATTGAAGTCGGTTTGAAAATGAAAATATCTTGGCAAAATGCCCTCATAAATTAATAACCAAAAAATGCATGTACAGCATATACAAGGTGGCGCAAAAGTAACCTTGCGATGGCGCTAAAGTAATCCTCCTATCAGAAAATGCTATAAATTTTGCGATTGGCCCCTAATGTCAGTTCTGTTTTGACATATGTGTAGTAAACACATGCGAAATACACGTTAATAAACAATGTTACGCTACACTGCTCCAGAACGCGGAATATTGCTGACTATTTATTTGACTTTGGCACAACGCATCGCAAGGTTACTTTTGCGCCGCAAGGTTACTTTTGCGCCACCCTGTACAAGTTGATATTAGATATTGCTTTCACTCATACGCCCTGGCATGCGATGACTTAGACTGGTCGGTAGGTAATCAAGCAGATTTGGGTTCCGCGTGTTTGTGTTTTATTACGGAACTCAACACCAAAAAGCATGCACTCAATTACGTGTTTCCCAACATATGTCCCATTGGACAACAATGTCTAGTATCAAGGAATTTCTACATTAGGTCGAAATAGACATTTCAAGTCGTTGTAACTTTTTTTGTTTATTGATATTCTGAAAGGCTCTTAAGTCGATTTTTAGAACTCGACAGGGAGTAAAATGTTTACTGTTCCACACAATTCTTAAAGTAAACTTATTTTCTTTATATGGGAACCAAACCAGCAGGTTAATTTTACCTGCAGTATACATATGCTGTACACGAATTTATGAGAATTTAGATATTTTTTTCTAAATATGTACATAAATATTATGCCAGATAGATAGGTCAGTGACTTTTTGAATAAAAGAAATACTTTCAACAAAAAAGCGTTTTGTTTTTCAAAAACATTAATTCAAAATTATTAATTCTTTTAAATGGCCATCGTATCTTTATTCGACCCAAATCCCTCGCCGTGGAGCCATTTCTTGAGTTTTGGAAAGGGGTGGTTCTAAATCGGATGAATATGCTGGATGTGTTAGCAGTACGTAACTCACTTTTTAGCCATGACACACGAAATTTACTTTTAAAGTAACACTTTTTTGCGTTCGGTTGGGAGTAAACGCAAACTTCGATGATACGAAATTGCGAAACAGTCGTTGGGCTCTAATATCAAACTGCAATGAAACGAAAAAGCGACAGAAGAAGAAAAAGGATGGCGATAAAAATTAATATTAAGATTAATATCAAGATCAAGATTAACATCAAGTTTTCGATAAGGAATAATATTAAATCTAAGATTTGCATTAAGATTAAGATTTCGATTGAGTTTTAAATTGAAGTTGAGATTGGGATAAAGATTTATACTAAGGTTAAGATTAAAATCAAGATTTAGTTTGGTATTAAGATTATGATTAAGATTAACATTAAGATTTAGGATTGGATTAAAATTAAGATTAATATCAAGATTAGGATGTTAAGATAAAGATTAAGACTAAGAAAAAGGTTAAGGTTAAGATTAAGATTAAGGTAAAGATCAAGATTAAGATTAAGATTTAGATGAAGATTAAGCTTAAGATTAGCATCAAGATTAAGATTTAGGTTTAGTTTAAGATTAAGGCTAAGATTATGACTAAGAAAAATATTAAGTTTATAAGAATAAGATTATTAAGATTAAGATTAAGAAATTTCATTCCGTCGCGCAAGTACCTAATTCACAAACAACTTTTTTTCATTTTCATCCAGATTCACGAAGTTACCTTTTTTCAATGCCTGTCATGCACAAGCCAAATCATGCAGATTTGTATAAATTTAACAGTAGTTAGTCTATTAGCAAAAGGTAGTTGCGATGCAAAGTTTTGTATACTAGTGTTCGCCCAGCGGTTGAAATTCAACCGATAAAATTAAGGATAGTTTATGTAAGTTGAATGAGCTAAAATAACATTAGTTGGAATTGGTTAAGTGGAGGGGAGTTTAGCTTAGTACTTGGCATAACATAACATAACCATAACATAAGAATAAATAACATAACATATGAAGCATAACACACCACAATATAACATCGCACACTCTTCAGTTGTATTTCCTTTTTATCCCTTTTTT
>NW_023458556.1:26325301-26331158 GCF_013731165.1 Rhagoletis pomonella
AGAACTTGTTAAAATTTGGTGCGGCTATAATTTTTACGACTGCTGTATATAAGTTGACTATGATTAACCGGCCTTGCTATCATAGTAGCACAACGTCACTAATATTACACTTGCAAACAAAATACGGCCAGAAATTTCAAAATTTCAACCCTGTTTGTGTGAAATATTTTATTTTTATCAATATTTTTCTTTTAATCAATCTATGTTGAAACAAAAGTGAAAATAAAAAAATATTTTGTATATATATAATTATAAAAATGTATTTGAAACTACATATACGACCACCGGGCTGACAAATACAGCACTAAAAGAGTTAAGTGGTAAAATCACTTTAAGAAAATTTAGAAAAAGGAATGTAGGAGTTTTTCGCGCCGCGCTTCCAATTTTCATAGACGAATGTGTTTAGCTTTAACAAAAATGATGACTTAATACAGTACACTCATTTTTTTCAAACAGCTAATATTCCGCAATAATTTAGTCACTAAATAAGTCCAAATTGATTTGATGCAATCATAGCTAATAGCTGTGGACAGCTGATGGACAGTAGCATAGACAGGTAAAAAAAAGCTTAGTAAAAAAGCATGGAGTAACTCACAAGCAACATGTGTTATATGGAAATGTAGAAGTAGTAAAAATTTGCAACAGTGACAGAAAAATCAAAGAAAAAATTAACTTAATTGACTGGTTGACAGCTAAACGCGTTTTGGTGTTGGGAAGTAATCTACATACATACATAGGTACATAATTGCATTTGAAATTCGAGGCAACAATTATGTAGAAAGCAAATAAAAATAGAAAAGTCAAAGCATGCGGGAGAGGAGCTAACCCTCGAAGGGGACATAGCGCAAACGTCGTAGTTGACATTGACATCGCAGTTGAGGAGGCTGTGAGGAGAGTTAACGATGTTGATAGGGAAGAGATGATGTGCAGCACTGCCGACAGCTTATTGGCTTTGTTGTGAAAATCATTCACTGTAATTATGTAATTCCATTTTATTACGATATGAATCGGCAAAAGAGATACAAACAAGTACCAGCGACGGGGCACATTTTCTGTTTCTGGAAGTATAGCCAATTAAGAAAAGGTGTATGACAGAACAGCACCTCTACAACTGAATGTTAAAAACATCGATAACACAGAACGCAAGAGAACAAATTTACATGCAAAAAGCTTCTCATAAAAGAACACTTGCGATGTGAGAGACGACGGAGCTTAAACTAAGTTTAAGTAGGTATTTATTTTTTTAACATTTCAAAGAATCTGAAGCATAAAACTCAAGGAACATTTTCATCATTTTTTTTTAAACCTTTATTCGAACTGGACCTCAGTGCTCTTTCGAGTTGTTCTCTGAATTGATGGCGAAATACCTTCATTCCATACTCGTTTCTATAAGTTGAAGCCCACTTAAATCTAAAACCGGGTTTTAGGGGGTTAGTGAGTATGGAAAAATTAAAAAAATTAATTCTTGCATGAATATCCACACCTGTACTCATCTTAATCGCCTTAAGAACGCTAAAATTACACAAAAAAACGCCAAGGCACGTAAAGTTAATTTTGTGTCGTAAATTACGGGTCTGTTTTTTCTAAGTTAGGTCGTTTGCCAAGATATATTCAGTTTAAGTTTCTACTGGGAATGAAAAAAAATCAAACTTTTGCAGGAAAAAAATTTAAAAACAAGTAATTTTTAGCAAAAAAAAACCGACTTCAACTCTCATATAAAAAAAAATATATATATATATATCTCATGATCCGCTGATCGGATCTTAACCAGATTAGTATGGGGCCACCTCTGAGACACTACCTTTCTGATGCAATTATCGAAATCGGTTGACGTGGTCCACAGTTATGCGGTAACATACATAAAAAAAAAAAAAAAAAAATATATATTCCGACGAACTGATAACCTCCTCCTTTTTTGGAAGTCGGTTAATAACATACTCGTACATGGCGTATGAGTAACATTCTTTCCTGCTCATAATTTATACAAGTAATTTTCAAGCAAACAACAAAACCGACTTCAGTTCTCATATAAAAATTTAGGAGAACTGTTGATTTCTTCATGGTCCATTAATCGAATCTAAACCAAAATAGTATGGGGCCAACTCTTAGGTGCACCATTTCCTTTAAATAAAGAATTATAGAAATCGGTTAACGTGGTCGAAAGTTATGCGGTAACATACATTAAAAACGATATTCCCACGAATTGATAACCCCCTTCTTTTTTTTGAAGTCGGTTTGAAAATGAAAAAATCTTGGGAAAATTACCCAATCTAACAGAAGAATGCAACCTTGTCTTTGCCCACTACGCACAAACACTAAGAAGAGGGCAATGAGAAGGCAAATTTTTTTGTAGAAACGAAATCGCCATTAGGCAACAAATACATAGCATAACATTAACATGACCCAGAGCATGGTGGTGTTTCACAAAATTTATGAAGAGGGCGAGTGTGCGAGAAAAGGATCTGTTGTAAGACTTTAAGAACCGTTTTTTTTTTTCTTGGACCCACAACAATAAATTAATAACCAAAAAATGCATGTACAGCATATACGAGTTGATATTAGATACTGTTTTCACTCATACGCCTTGGCATGCGATGACTTAGGCTGGTCGGTAGGTAATCAAGCAGATTTGGGTTCAGCGTGTTTGTGTTTTATTACGGAACTCAACACCAAAAAGCATGCACTCAATTACGTGTTTCCCAACCTATATAAGTCCCTCCCATGTGACAACAATGTCTAGTACCAAGAAATTTCTACATTTAGTTAGGTCGAAATAGACATTTCAAGCTGCTGTAACTTTTTTTGTTTATTGATATACTATAAGGCTCTTAAAGCGATTTTTAGGACGCGGCAAGGAGTAAAATTTTGACTGTTCCATACTTTTCTTAAAGTAAATTTATTTTCTTATATGGGAACCAAACCTGCAGGTAAATTTTGCCTGTAATATACATATGTAAGCTTATTACAATGTTGTATACGAATTTATGCAAATTTAGATATTTATTTCTAAATACATAAATATTAGGCCAGTTTGATAGGTCAGTGACTTTATGAATAAAAGATGGTAAACGCATCTTTGTTCCCTTGCGGTGGAGTTATTTCTTGAGATTTGGAAAGGGGTGGATCTAAGTCGGATGAATATGCTAGATGTGATAGGAGTATATAACCCACTTTTTAACTATGACACACGAAATTTACTTTTAAAGTAACACTTTTTTGCGTACGGTGGGGAGTAAACGCAAACTTCGATGACACGAAATTGCAAAACAGTCGTTGGGCTCTAATATCAGACTGCAATGAAAGGAAAAATCGACAAAGTAAGAGAAAGGATAGCGATAAAAAATAATATTAAGATTAATATCAAGATTAAGATTAACATCAAGGTTTAGATAAGAGAATAATATTAAGTCTAAGATTTACATTAAGATGAAGATTACTAAGGTTAAGTATAAAATAAAAATTTTGGTTCGTATTAAGATTATGATTAAGATTAACATTAAGATTAAGGATTGGATTAAAATTAAGATTAAGGTTAAGATTAATATTAAGATTAAGATCAAAATTAGGATTAGAATAAGGTATAGGTTAAGATTAAGGTAAATATCAAGATTTAGATGAAGATTAAGCTTAAGATTAACATCAAGATTAAGAAATAAGATTAATCTTAATATCAATTTAAGATTAAGATTAAGATTAGGAAGAAGAAGTTTCACTTCCGTCGCGCAAGTACCTAATTCACAAACAACTTTTTTTTCATTTTCGTCCAGATTCATGAAGTTACCTGCCTTCAATGCCTGTCAGTGATACAAGCCAAATGATGCAGCTTTGTATAAATTTAACAGTAGTTAGTCTATTACCAAATGATAGTTGCGATGCAAAGTTTTGTATAGAAAGTTATTAAGAGGAAAATTAAAAAAAAACAAATCAGTGACTTATCACACTGTCCCCGTATATATGCGCTTCAAAATAGATAACAACAATCAAATTGATATGGCTACTTATTTATGGCAATTAAATGCATAAGTATCAATGTACTTATGTATGTACCTGTGTACAAACAAATGCAACGCATGCAAATTGTGTATGTAGACAACAGCAAAGCGCAACTATCGCGTAATTTAAATAAAGCAGCGCTTATAAAATGCAATACATTAGCAAAATCAGCAACAATTGCCGCCAAGCGGCGCTTTTCCTCCATTTGCGAATATGTAACAACAAAAGAACAAATGGCTGGTTGGTGAAATGTTTTTGTAAGTAAAAATACCTGTAGGGGGGACGAGGTAAGCACTATTTCAGCATTTCCATTTAATATTAAACAAATAAATCGCATTGACGGTACACATGTGAACAAGAGCATCTTATTTACCAAAAAGATGAAGCAACACATACGCAAAGATAAGTTTATGCATACGTATGTGTATTTACTTACAAGTAAGCTAACGACTTGGGATGCTCACATATCCTACGACGGCATTTGCCTACAGACAGACACTTTAGTTAGACATTATCCTTACGTGCCAGCGGCGTTCTTTCTATGCATTTACCTTCACAACGGAAATTTGTATTTGTATTTTACTGCATACATGCATACATATGCATATATGTAGGATATATACATACATATTTATTTGTTTTTATTTATGTAAATATTTAAATATGTATTGACGCTGAGCGCCACACGTATTCAACGTACGTATATCTATATATATGTAATCATGTGCAAAAATACGAGTACTTTACTCTATAATACATATCTTCTATGCTTCCTGGTTGCACTACACGGCGCTGCTTTTATACTTCAAAGACACTTTTCCAGCACCTGAACGCCTTCGCAACTAAATACATACATACATACATGCACTCTTCTCCATCGCAGTTTAACATTTTTTGTACGCAATCCAGCGCTGAGGTCGCTGTTGAAGTGCCGCTGTTGCAATGATTCTAGTGGCTTTTATGCAAATCCCAATTTTCTGCAGCACAATCTCAAATGGGATTGTGTCAACGTCATCATCATCTTCATGTAAGCTCTCTAACGCAGAGCTAGGTGTACGGTATGTAGCCAAAGCTGGAGCACTGCTGGAGTTGCTGTGCCTTGAGTTGGGTGCTGCCATTGGTTAGGTATCAGCTGTGCAACTACAATGAATATACTAAAGTTCGTATATACATACATATGTATATTTGCATTGGTAACCGTAGATGTATGTATGTATCTAAATTGCGCCAAACGTATTAAGGTAATGTGGCATCCTCTCCTGCCGAAGTAGAATCTCCTAGACGTCCGTGTTTTTATTTATGAATTTTCCATTTTAAAGTCATGCTAACGCAAATATACGTACCTATGTACATACATACCATACATAAGTACGTGTATATGTAATTGTATAGGCGCGCCAGCTTCTTATGAAGTAATGCTAATGCATAATGTAAATTTTGCAATCTTCGAGTGGTTAAAGAAGCATTTGTAGTTGGGTTTTCGGTGCAGCGGAGTTGTATAGAATTTTTATTGTTTTTAGTGTTCTTATTTATTTATTATATATGTATACATTATTGTTATTCGAATGGCTTTGAATAGTATCGTTTTTTGTTTAATAAGCTTTGGTCATCACAAACCAAAGAGTTTCCAGTCAGGTATGATTTTATTCCAATTACATTTAAAGACTTGGATTTTTCAATAGTTGAAGTCCAGACGAAAATAGTCTGCCGTTTAAAGATTTGCAAAACGTCTGAAGCTTAGATTTTTACGGCTTTTGTTTTGGAATGAACTGTATTTTTATTAAAAAGTAATAAAAATTTATTTGAACAAATATATAATTGTTGGGTCACCGATAGGGAACCACTGCATTCGTCAATCATATGA
>NW_023458556.1:26331258-26346486 GCF_013731165.1 Rhagoletis pomonella
TAGTACAAAAATTTACTTATTTATTTATTTGTGAAATAAAAGTTGTTGGTCTGCTACTGCTCTTAGTGGATTGTGGATAGATAGCTCAGTTTATCCAGTTGAACTAGCTTGCCTGGTGTAGTGGCGGCTAAACTTTTCAGAACAATAACATCAACGTCATTTCAAGTGTTCAAGTGTATTTGTGTGTTCGTGCAACGACAGCCGCAACTTGAGCTTACGACAACTTGGTTTTACTGAGTGAATTAAGAAAACAAATGAAAGCCAAAACATATGTTTGTTTGCAAGTTTGTGTGTGTGTGTGCGTGTGGTGGTTTGGGTGCAAGTGAAATATAGTTGAATAGTAAGTAATAAATAAATACAAATGAAAATTGTCATTTAAAATAAAACCAAACAGGTGTGCGGCATAGAGTAGTAGGTGGTAAGGTTTTGCTTGAAGTCCGAGGATTGCTTTTGAAAGTAATATCAAAATTGATGTCTGAGAATTTTCATTACTATGTTTTTTTTTTGGAATTTGCGCAAGCTAAAAGTAAATGCAGACTTATGAAAAACCGCACACAACAACAAATTAAACTTATTTATATTCATTAGGGTGCCTCATCCTTCATACAAACAAATAAATATGTACCAATATTTCACTAAATTAAACAATTTATTATATTATAAGGCTGCCGAAAAATATTTCAGAAAAATCTTGCGATTTACGTGAGCTGCACCAATTTTAAAATATCTCCAAAAATCTCATTATTTTGACTCCGCTGATACAATTTTTAAACATTTTTATGCATACCTTTAAGCTTGAACTCCTTTATCATCTGAGGTGATTTTTTGGAAAAAATAATGAAAAAAAAATTATTCAGAAAAAGCTTGAATTTAAGAGATACATATATAATAAAATCTTAATAATTTTACGAAATATTTTAGAAGGCTTCTTAAATATAATGAATTTAATTAAACCGATGGAAAAACCGCAGCTTTTTTCGGTGGGCCACCCTAATGTTTATACATATATATGTATGTACCTCTAAGAAATTGAGTGACGTGTTGGCTATTGAGATTGCGTGTACTTTAAAAATGGTTTGTGTTCCCAATTTCTTCTTTAAGAACTTCGTTGATGGATTAACATTTGTAAGGTCGCTAGACTCTTATGGGAACGGCGGTAAAATTTTAGCGCTTAATACTGCTGCTGGGCTTAAAACCACACTACAGTTTGTACGTCTACGCAATTCCGGACCCGTGCGTTGAGATGAATTTCAATGACGCCAGCTAGGTCGAATGCTGGCGTGCGGACATGCGGATATCGCAAGAAGTGATTATTTACACAAATGATCCGACAATGGACACAAGTGTAGAAGCGGCAGTGTTTTGTGTGGAGCTCGAGTTTAGAGAGTCTTATAACTGACACAATTTTGTAGAAGGTGGTTTATCTATTAAGTGTTAACCAAAGAAATGAATGAGTGAATCTCTGTATTAACAGTCTGACTCCGAAGAGGGCACAGCACTTCTCTAAAAAGTATGGTAGAGTTTAGGGCAGCTTTGACTTGATTATTAGCTGATACGGATGTACAACGGTACTGGGTGCTAGAGTACACTGGATTTAAGTGATTAAGCGATTGTTCACTAGCCGGCATGCAGAAAAGACGTTGACCACGAAATACACAATTGAAAGGTGCCACGAATTATTTCAATGCGGCGAACTCGATAGCAAGTTCAAACAAAAAAGTAACAAAAGCGAAGATATCGATAGCAAAATCGATAACAATGTCGATACAAATTTCGATAACAAAATCGATAAAAGTATCTATTATTGTAACGATAAATCCCGAGAACCCCGAAAATCACTAAAATGCCAAAATAGTTCACAGATTGAGTCTCTCTACATATTCCCCTTCACTTAAGTAAAGTGTTTACATTTACATTGATCTTAATTTTTGCCCTTATTTTTACGCATATTTGTTTTTGTTTTTATTTTTGCCTTTGTCTTTATCCTTTTCTTTATTTATATACATGCTCCCCTTTACTTTCATTCTTGTATTGGTCTTTTTCTAAGTGTTTATTATTCTTTAAACTTTTATTAGCAAGTTTTTGTTAAATCAATACCATGTGAATACACTCAAGAAGCACTTGTTTCAGACCCAACCATTTATATATTTATTTACTCCCAACCAACCAACCGCCGCGGCTAAAGAAGTTTCACTTCAAAAATATGCACAGAAGATAGAGCGTCCCGATTTGCTAGGTCATATTTTTACATTATTCCATTTTAGAGTTGGTGGACGGGTGGTCTGAATCACCTTGTATATTACTAGGGTTAAATATTAAGATGTCGAAAAAATGCACACATACACACACATTTTAAATGGATTCCTATGCATTCAAATTCAATGTTATTACACATTTTCTTTCAATTCAATACCAAACCCGGTAAAAAACCATTTACACATCATCATTTAAATCAATTCATCATTTTGACTCGCATTAATTTACGCGATCCCAATTCATCCTTTTCGTCGTTTAAATACAAATTCGCGCACATACATATGTATATAAGTAAATTTATATGGTTTTTTGCACTTCTACTTCAAATATCCAGCAACAATTGCCAGCATTACAGTGAAACATTCAGCTACACATATATACGTTCGACCGCCTGGGCGTATGAGTGACCCGCGAATTAATTCAAATGAAATTTCCCATACCATCTAACCATTTGCTTTCCCCACCCCCTGCCCAATCACCTTTTATTACATTCAAAGCACAGTTTTAGCATTGTTTTCGTTTATCTGCTTTGCTGTTATTTTAATCTACAAGCATTTTTTTCACAATACGCCATTTTTCTTTTTTTTTTTTGCTCTCATTGCCCATCAAACCACACACACACATTACCATTACTGCTAGTCAGCCGACGGCCAGCCAGCTGGACCACACAGGTCAACCTTCATGTCAGCTTTTAAGCTGTCGCTGCTGCCGCTTTTGGCTGTTGGTGCGGCAAAAAAAACAAAAAAATAGAAAGTGAAAATTGGTGAAGTTAAAGAATCGTAAAAACGGATTTAACTTAGGTGCGAGCATCAGCGCAGCGTAAGGTTGCAAGTGTTGGGTTGGAAGTAATAAAACATTCGGGCAGATTTAAACCATCAGCCAACCGTTCAGTCACCGCACACATACATACATATATACTTACGCTAGTAGTGGGTGTGGCTGTGTTGAATGATTGTCCACCTTTGCTATTGTGCTTTGCTGTCGGTTAACAGACAGTTTGAAAAAGAGAAATTGAAAGAAAGGGTAAAGGTAAAGGATAGCTAGCGCACAACGAGTGAAGGGATAAGCGCATAAGCAAACAAATGGAGCTAAACAAATGCTCAAACTCAGACACGCTGATCCTTTGCATATCCATATAAGTAAGTATGCACGTTTGTATGTATGAATATCGAATTCTGCTTTTGCTGATAAAAATCTATATGTAAGCAATTCCTTAGCCAGTCTGCCCCTCAGCTTGCCAGACAATTTAATTCAATTGATACGAAATGATTTAAATATTGTGGTCTCAAAGGAGTTTTGCATACACTCTTTCGTACTCTCATTATTGGCGAGTTGTGGCAGCGCTCTGGCACACCTTTTTCCTGCATTCTTGTGTGGCCCAATTTATTGTTATTGGTTTGCATATATTTGATTATGTTTAGGTTTACGTGCACACATATATGTATTGTTTGAGGAAATTTTATTTTCCGTTGCTCTTTTTATTTCCACTTTATTACTATTAAATGCTCATTTAAATAATTTTCTTTAGTGTTAGTAAAAATTTTATTTGTTTTGCGCCAATGTGAAAAACATTTAATGAAATTGGCCGATTTTAATGAAAATTTTGTTGCTTATGATGCTAATCAATTTTATTGTTACTTTTATTGGGCTCTAAACAAGCATTATTGCTGCAAAGTGGTACTTTTTTAGGATATATGTACTCTTATTAACCTTAACTCTGATCTTCTTAGTAACTTTAGCTGTAATGTTTGCCCAAGCCTTTTGCATTCTTCATAGGTATTATACAAGCCGACTTAAAAATGTTTAGGGGATATGTTTGAGCTACATATGAGTTATCTCACTGAAAATCTATTATTTTGGATTAATCATTTAATTCGAATTGTACTATTCCGCGAACACTAATATTATTGGCGTATTTCATGATTCGCAATATACCAAGCGAAGTAAAAATAAAGCATTTTAGACTGAATTATCGGAGTGGTCAAAAAATCTCAAAACCAAGAATAATTAAATAGCGAATCCCACAGGGTGGTGTCCGTTCCCCGCTTCTATTTAGTTTTCATATTTCGAAGCTCCCTCAAACACAAGAGGGAATATCTATCATCTTGCATGCTGACGATGGCTCGATAATGTCTTCCGAAAAAACAATTGATGAATTGTGCTCGAAAGTAAACGTCAATTGTTAGAGTACAGAGTCGCAACACGATCCTTAAGTCACTAGCCGGCAGCATCTGGGCCGAAGACAAAGAAAAGTTGTTGCAAACACACAAGGCAATTGACTGGTCCACGCAGAGAATGAAGCAACAGACCTGCCAAAATATGGAACTCCGTACCATCAGAGGATACCTTCTTATGTTGCCAGAACACCACCTAAATGACGAGGCCCAAATGCTCCCCCATCAATAAGTACAATACCATGCTATGCAAGTATACCCTGGTAGGGTGCCACAGACGTGGGCGCCAGAACATACTTGATGCTGCTTGTTGCAGAGCTCTCTCCTAGGCACGTCAGAAGACGTCTATACGAACTTACGAAGGAGGTACCTCTCAACTTACACCCATTCGCGACGTGTGAACGCCGTTTTGGGAACGTCATGTGGTCGGAACAGAACTTCATCTGCCTAGGGAAATTCGCCCAATTATAGCCTAACTACGCTTTGGATACTGCAGCAGTTTAAGCTCCTACCTGAGTAGGAACAGTGCAGAAGTGCGGAGAGCTACCCTATGACTCAGTGCACCTCTTGTGATGACATTTAAACCCCAACCCCACTCTTCCTCTGGTCCAACCAAGTCGGAGTGGCTCACTTCATGGCCTCCCTTTGGTTGAACTTGAGGAAAACGGCTAAGCGACAAGCCGATCTAGGTAGGGCTAAGTATGCCGGCAGTACTTAGTTTAAGTCCGGATGCAATCAGAGGGTGTTTATCTGTTGCATCTCTTGTGTCACGTGGCAGTGGACGTCCTCAAAGTAGACTTCAATTAGGTATATCCAAGTATATTCGGATGATATTTACGCACTAGCGTCTGGATAGTCTCACAGGGAGATCTGCGTAAAAACAAGAGAATTCTGACTAAGACTGAAGAATCGTGGGAGAATAACTAATTAGGCGGGACGCGAGCCAGGTTGAATACCCTTACACAATAATACCAGTATATATTTAGTTTAAAAATGAAAAGTCATGCAGAGCTTGATGACCTTGGAAGCCAGTCGTAGCTCTTCAAATAAGATTCTTTGAATTTTCTGCATCGCCAATGTTTTGTCTATTTTGCAAACCGGTTTATACCCTGCAGTGAAGCACCAAACTAGTCAGAAAAAATACTAGTTTACAACTAGAATTTCCTGACTTAAATCGAACTAGTCTGAAAAAGACCGGACTTTTACCATTACAAAACGATTTATTAACGTCTTATTTTATTTTACTTGAACATTTTAATAAAATTAAGTGCACAAAAAATAACTTTTATTTACTTTCATTGTAACCATTAAAACGAGTACATATTCAGTTATGTTTATATGTATTATGTAAATGAATATACATATGTGTGTACATAAAATAAAGTGATTGGAAATGGGTTCCGTTTCTTAAGTTAATTTGTATGACTAGTATGTTTCTGTCTATTTTCAACTAGTATGAGACTGGCATATTTGGTCCAAAATTTGACTAGTATTTTTCTGTATATTTTGAACCAGTATGAGACTGGTATATTTCCGATTGAACTCTGACAATTTCCATCTCGTAGGACATCCCCATGTTAAAAATACCAGTTGCTTGTGTGGAAAAAAGGTAGTTGGCTGACTAGTTGGGCATGCGGTTCATACTAGTTGTTAAGTAGTTTTCAACTAGTACATTTGACTACAGGGTATCTACACCAGCCTTGACAAGAGAAAATGCATTTCAAAATATATCATTATCTCCACTTGTCGGAAAAACCAAATGATAACAGCAAATCTTGTTTTGACCTCCTCATTGCCCCTTGTGCTCTTAGATCTTAGGATCTAAGAAATATGCATTTCCATCTCCATTCTATGAAACTCATTTCGCACCATAAAAGAGTACAAACATACATACTTATAAGAAATTCCAGTACTTTTTTCAAAGTGAGATCTTTTAAGTAAGAGCGTTCTCTCATCAATAATGTGCTTAAAGCACATTTTAAAGCTCTAATAAATCATCTCATTTCACTTAAAATCATCAGAACACTATCTACCATTACCACTTTTGCGTTTGACTCACGTTCATTCACGGAAATTCAATACGGCTAATAATCAAATTAGAAGCCACTAATCAACAGCCACGAACCGAAACACCACCGCAAATCGATTGTCAAAGACACATAGGTATTTCAATTTCTTCGTATATATGTACGTATGTATGCATGTATGTACTTCTCTTTAAGTAATTGTGTGCACCTACTTATTGTCTTCAGCGACAAATACAATTACGTTTAACATTACCATACGCTGACAGCAAGCCCCCTGCAGAAAAATAGTATCAATTGATTAAAATAACCAACTTCTAGTTAGATTTTTTGCGGGATTTCGATAAATAACTAACTTTTAATTAAGCTATGACAAAACTAACTTTAAGTTAGTTGTAAAGTCGTGCAGGAGTCATGCAGACGTTATCGAGAGTTTGTTTTCTTTACAAGTTTCTAATTAAATATCCTCATATAAAAATTACTCTCAATACAAATTTTTTTTCTGAACTTCGCAGATTCAGATCGAAATTTTGTATTAGCATTTTGATGGTATCTACGTCTGATCGAATTCAAATATGAGACCACCTACAAAAGAACATGCAAACAAATAAGCAAATATTTAAAGTTAAATAAAGTAAGTAAATAAATAAAAATATAAAAAATTGAAAAAATTTGTATTGATAGTTTCCAGTCCAAAAGTAGTTAGCTACAAGTTAGTTGACATCTAATGCAGAGGAAACCAGTTCTCACTATTTTGCGGCCATCGCCCTTCAAAAGTATTTAGTTACGGCCAATTACGGTAAGGAAATAGTTAATAAATAGTTACCACTAGTCAAGTGCTAGTTAGTTAATAGTTAGCTACAAACTAGTCCCAATTCCTGCAGGGCCACCTGTCCCTTTAGGCACATTACCACGCTCTTTGGGATATCAAAACGCTGTAAAAGCCTAAGTTCCAGAGGCACGGTGTATAAGACAAAACGGCGATGCTGGAAGCCAAAGTGGATGCTCAATGGTAACCACATCGTTCTAAAATCAATTCACGTGCAAAATTAGTTAAAATTGATGTGCCGCATAGGGTACAGTAAGTATATTGTACATAGCAGGCCGCAGGAGTATTGACATACAATTATGCATACACAGTTACATATTGAAGCATACCTAGTATCTATACCATTACCTGAAGGAGAATTCCTTAAAGGAATCATGGCATTTTACGACGAGTTTAGGTAGGAAACTCTCTTAGACAACTCATTGTCAGTATATGATTCGGCAATGTACTTCAGAAGCTTCCTTACGATTATTAAAGCGTACATGAGCGGCTGCAGAAAATTTTGCAAAATTTCTAAACCTTTAAAGATGAAAAGTACAAATAGTCTTTAAAATATTTGCTAAAAGTCGGAAAACGTGCAACATGCAAGTATGTACATATGTGTGTCTGTGTGTGTATGTATGAATATCGCAACTTCCGTTTAGGTCGACTGCTGTCGGTGTACATTTTCAAGGCTGCTTAAAATGAATATTTCTTTAATCTTCTACTTCCGTGCGCGTTTTTCTAAGTACATACGCATATTGTCTTCCCTTTTCCTTCCTTTCGACTTTGAGCTTTTGACTTTTATCTGTCATTACATGCTTGCGTGACACGGCATTGCCGGAAACTTATATGAAAGCGTAAATAATAATTACCACGCTCACAGACACACCATTAAGTCCACAGCAAAAGCAAAAACAACAGCAACAACAATTACGGAAACGCTAATATTTACGAACGCACACATCAAAATGACTTAATTATCCTGCGCGTCAAAGCTTTGTAAGCGAAATCCTTCCAAATTTATTGCGTGCCATAACGAGCTTGTAGAAGTGGGGCGTTTGCACGGTAGAGAGGTGTAACTGGTGGGATAGTAGAGCAATAAAAATGGGGAACACAAATTGTAGACACGCAAGCTAATGCTGGCTAACATACATACAAATACTCGTATACATATGTATGTACAAAGTGGAAGTGATGACGAGCGCAGAGCTGTGTTTAAGTTGATGAGGAAAAATTAAGATATATTTGTGTAGGAATTACAATTTGTAATAAATTTATTATTTCGATAAACTTTAAATTAAAAAAAAAAATAATAATTTCAGTAGCATACATATATTACCGACTGCTCCGGCGTGGGTCGTGGCCCCTCGTTTTCTGTGAACTTTAGGTTAGGTGCATTCCTTTATTGGCAACACCACAACAGCATCACTTATATGTAAAGGTAAACCATCCTAATCATAAAATCATCCTAATCATAAAAAAGGTTTAGAAAGCGGGAGCTTATGGTTGGTTGGCAGCAGCGCTGCCTGAGCACTGATCCGGGACAAAATTAGCCAAGCGTTTTCTTCGGAACCTCCTATCTGCTGTCACGATTCGTGGGAATTTTAAAACCACTTGGACTTGAGTATACAAAAATTAGTAGTGAATTAAGAATATGCTTTTTCTCTCATGTCTTTTACATGCCAATGTATGTAAGACCGCGGCACGCAGAGAGTTCGTCAGCTTGCGTGGAGAAGGCACTTATAACTTCTGACCTTGCCGGCGCGCATCGAAAGAGACTCTGTGCGATCAGAAGGATTTTGGAAAATGATAAGATCTACCACAGCACGTCGTCTATGGTATGTAGACTACAGTCATAAGACCGTTTGGGAACGTAGTCCGGTGGAAAGTTCTGAACAAAGGAAACTACAAAAATTTCTTAGTATTTTGGGTGTGAAGCTTTACATGTTTTGGCATGTTTAAGTGAATAGCACACCTCTGGAAGTTTTAATATGAATCTGATATGCGGCAATAAGGCGAAAAAGTGCGGCTTAATGGATCCACGGATGATGCTTTCAACAAACTACATGAGAGCAAAAGACGTTCGTACATGGCGTATGAGTTACTCAGATGAGATTAGAATGTTACTCATACGCCATGTACGTACGTTCGATTTTAATTCTTCCGTTATAAATTGTAGATCCAATATGTGTTCGCGATTAAGAAATTTGAAAATCAGACACCAGATTTGAGTTAAGAAAACCCGAAATGACCGAATCTCAAGTTTTGAGCAAAGATTTTGAATTTGAAAAAAATCGTCCTCCATCTTGGATCAGCCATTTTGAAATTTTGAAATTTGACACCAGACTTGAATTCAGCAACCCCGTAAATCACCAGAAAATGAAGTTGCGAGCAAAAATGTCGTCCTCGATCTTGGATCCGCCATTTTGTATTCAGTGACCCTAACAATGCTCAAAAAAGGATCCTTTCATTTCGTTTTGTAAATTTTATTAATGATATTATTTGTCGGTTCGTGAGTTTGATGAATTGCATCATGGTTGATATGGAAGGCCTCACATACAGTGACTCAAACAAATGACTACGTGTTGATTTTTTGTTAATAATGTCTGAATGTTTTTACAGCATTTTTTTTTTGTATTTTTCTCTAAAAATATCGTCCAAGCTTTACCCGAAAACATATCAATCAAAGTCTCTAACTTTATACAAAATTAACGAAAATTCAACAAATTTTCATCAAAATTTCAATTTTTAAATATGAATCTTTAGAACATTTTTGGGTATGCAGTTTTTTAGCCATACAATTCTAGTCTTATGAAGTGCAAGTTTTAACAGGCTAAAAAATCGCGTTGATTTTTGAGAATTTTTTTTGAAGACTACTTTTTCTGTTTTTGTTTTTTTTTATATAACAAGTGCTATTTACAAAACCGGGCGTTGATTTTTTGAAATTTTGTTGCTAACGGTATTCCGCGTTTTATTTCATAAGAAATTCATGCTTATATGGAAAAAAGTGCAAAAATACTTCACCAAAAAAAAAAAAAAATCTCAAAAATCAACGGAATTTTTATGCCGTTTGAAACTTGCACTTCATTAGACTAAAATTGTATGGGCTATAAAACTGCATACCCAAAAATGTTCTAAAGATTCAGATTCTAAAGATTGCAATTTGGTGAAAATCTGTTGAATTTTCCTAAATTTTGTATAAAGTTTGAATCAATTATTTATGTGGTTTTGAATAAAGCTTGGACAATACTATTATAGAAGAAAAAATTTAGCTCGAAAACATTGCAAATATCAAAAAAAAAATATAAAATCAACTCGTCCTCATTTCTTTGACCGCTATAGCTATATATTTATTGTTTGTAGTTTGACCATCTGTCATGAAGCCATTTGTGCATTTAAAGGCTTCTAAAGATTAATATTTAAGTCAGTAATATGTATATAATTAAAATTAATATTAAATAATAATCTTCAGCAGCCTTTAAATGTACAAATGGCTTCATGACCGATGGACAAATCACAAACAATAAATATGTAGGTCCGCCGCCCATTACGAGCACTCGAGCTCTGTGTACAATGAGCAACGTAAATCAATATTTTGTCTAACTAAATATTATTGGCTAATATCCTTTAAACAGATATTAAATGACAACTAACAGTCAGATTGCAGTACTGTAGCACGACTGTATCTGTGTACATACATATGTATGTATAAATGTATGTGGGGCCATGAGCATCGCCTGGGAATACACGTGTCGAAATGGGTGGCATTTTGGTTGGCAAGTTGGAATTTAGTTAAGCACATGAACTGCATTGATCCATATTATTCACTCTCCACACTGCGATGATTGGAGCCACATTTTCGCATACACACATCTCCACTCACATAACTACTCATTCGTACACTAAACATTTCTAGCTTTGTACTATGTATTTGTGGTCACGTGTGTGCGAATATATGCGCGCATATTAATCAGATTACGACTAAATTAATTCATGATGTTGTCTGCATTTATGTGCGATAATTATATTAGTCGTTGTGTCGTCTTGCTATGACAATGCGTAAAGCCACAACGACACACATCCTCTTACCCAGCTAAATATGTATATGCATTGTACTATGGAGCTTAGCAGTCAGCAGGAGTTACGCGTTACATACATATGTACATCGCCATTTCCTTCTGTAATAATTTATTCGTTTTCATCACCCTTGAAAATTTGTACTACGCTTGTGGAGTTGAGTGTGCTGGAGGCGTGATAAGAGACTGAGTTCATTGTATGCATAAAATCTGTTGCTAATGCTTTCGCGACAAAACGACTTCTTTAATTTCTATTAAGCATTGCTTAGCATACATATCTTTTGGCTATATGTAAAATTAGAAAAAGAGGAAAATAAAACATTTCTCACACTCAATTTCTTTATACGCTTCTTATTTTTTCCTATTACTCGGTATTATCAAATAAGGGACTTCGAAATGATTTATGAGCGCCAGTTTCTAGCATATCACTGCGTATATCCGCTTCGTTTCTTCTTGTTTATATATTTAATTTAGCGGGGGTCATGCCTGAAGCGCCGTTTCGCATTGTTAAGCAAATTACTAAGTGCACAAAAATATGAAAAATAAGAAAAAAAACATTGCACACGGTCGGTACGTATGTACACTTGTGCGTACGAGTATCCACTGTTATTTGCTAAGCAATAAAAATAATTGTGCTTTTCATAATTTTTGCGGGCTTTGCTGGCATTCTTGCGGTTATGGGTCTTCCTTTTGCAATCTCACGTATTTATTTCTAAAGTCCCTTTGTCCTTTGTAAGGTAATAAACTCGCCTTACATGTGTCGTTGCTCCAATTTTTCCATAAACAGTTCAAAGTAATTATTATTTATTTATATGTATATAAACTGCGTTGCATAATTATAAGACCGCCACATATTAACAAGGTTTTACTATTTATTTTTATATTATTTAATTTCATTTACTTTCTTATACAAATTTTATTCGTTCTTTAACAAACACCTTACAAATTCACACTTAAAAATTTGTGCAAGAAATTATAAAAGTTCAGCAAATTTTTACCAAAATTGTACACTTTTTTAATAGAATTTTCGGAAAAGTTTTGCGCATGCAGTTTTATAGTTATATTTTTCCTTAGTTATTTTTTTCTTGAGGGTGTCACTCATTTTCTTCAATACAAAGTAGTTTCGAAAGTTTTTTATATGGAAGAAAATGGACAACACCATAAAAAAAAACAAATAAGAATGCCAAAACTCAACGGTATTTTGTAGCGATAAGAAACTCACACTTTATTATTTTAAAATTGCTTGGGCATACGCACTAACAAAAAGGTATAAAATTTTGGTTACAGTTCGGTGAATTTTTGCACAAAGTTTGAAATGTGGATTTGTATGATGATTGTTAAAGAATAACCTATATTTTTATAAGACAATAATTGAAGTTAATTCTTATAAAAATAAATAGTCAAAACTTTTCAATATGTGGCGGTATTATAATTATGCAACGTAGTGTATTTATACCATATATATATTTCTTAATTTTAAAGCATCTTTACTTTAAACCAAACTTAATTTTTGTGTTTTTTCAATTATTCCGAAGATTTCATATCTGTCCCCTATAGCGGATCTAGTATTTTCCTCCGGAGGGGTGGGGGGAGAGTCGGGGTTGAGTGTTTGGAGTTTTATAATTTAATAATTTTTTTATTTTTTTTTAATAATACTTTTATACATAATTTTATTTTATATTTACAAATATTTTAATAATTTTTGTAGTTATTAAGAACTAGCAAGAAGTATCTTTCGAAAGCACCTGCTTGTTAGTACCTTTAATGCCAAGGATATGATGGCGCTCCAGCGATTAGTGGTGAGTTCCACGGGGCCTAAGCGTACATACAATTGGCTTTTCCTCTTGCCACTAATACGTTGGGGACTATTGCAATATTGAAAAATTAAACAAGAAGAGCTCAATGCCACGAAGCGGTATCAAGGTACACTGAACTTCAGCCAGAAATCTTTGAAGCTCTTGAAGAGATAGCAACATGAAAAAACTTTTCAGTTCCTGGCTGCTGGAGCTGGAATAACTTTTCGAGAACGAACAAAATTTTAAACAAGGGGAATCCTATCTGCGTGCTGCAACCACTTGCCACCACTCACTGGGAGCTATCTTGACTATGCTTCTCACAGATTTGCTCGCCCATACCCTCTTTGTAAGTAGGTAAGCCATGTCAATCAATCGATACGCTCTTATTGAGCCTCGACGCATTATGTAGTCATTTTATACCATCTGAAACCGGGTTTTCATGGGCGAGCAGGGTTAGAGAGTAATAGTTTACCTCAGTTAGTTCAGACACCGAAAAACGCGGTATGACTTCGGTCTGAAACACACAGAGAGAAATGTCTCTTACTAACATAACTACAAAGCGCATGTGAATACAAGTACATAGCCGGTTTCAGCCGGTCTGAAAATGCTAGTGTGTCTAGACTCATTAGTTCCATTCCATTTGAAAATGTGTTTTCACTCATTTGACGACAAATGCCATTGAATTTGACATAGTGAAATCCAGCCTTTAGGAGCCAGCATATTGTCAGTCAGAGATCGAACAAAGTATAAATCTTGCCCGGTCTTCTAAATGAACAGAAATCAACCTTAACAAATCTCTGATCATTCTTGTCTGCTCATATGACATATGGCAACGTAGACGATGCCTGATTAAGAAGAGATGTGTTCGAGTGCATTCTAGGGAACAAATCTGCACAAGGTTCGTGGCCTTTGAGGTTAGGCTATCCAAGCTCAGATGGATTCGTCTGCACTAAGTTAGTATAACTACAAGGAGGAAAAAAAATTCTAGGAAAATTTATTTGGCTAAAATGAAAATGTACCGAAAATGCTTCATATGTATACACATATGTACCGAATGTACTTTGAAATTATAAAAGCATAGAGAAAAGTACAATAGCTCCACCTTTTCCATCACTGTGTGAATTATTCCCAAAATAAGTTCTGTATCGGAGGTCAAAATGGGGAAAAAATAGTCAAAATTTCAAAAACGTGTTTGAATGCACTTGACATTACCGTCATTTCGACATTCAAGTACAATATATTTGTGCGATATTTCTTATTTATCTGGATTTTTTTAGATGATCAATCATAATGCTTTGAACCCGAAACCCACCACCGTAAATCCGACACTGTCTATTCCATTTTCTAAGGGCACACTATCGTCTTAAATCCAAAAAAGCTGGCTAAATGCTGAAAAACGAAAGTTAAATTTTAAATTTTAGCTTTTCATAACAAATAAAGTACGCTTTAATGCAGGCGTTACATATTTCCGAACAGAAGTAAGACAAAGCAAAGTTCAAAGCAAAGGTTACTCATCCTCGCGTTCATCATTCACACCGGCAATTTAAAAAAAAAAACCAGCAAGCTATAAAATATGTTTAAGCTGGTCAATTTAAATTAAAAAAAGGGATTCTTTAACCCAGATTCGATAATCTTATTGAACTTTGCTGAGAAGATATGCATATGTCGGTGAGACGTTAATTTTACGGTAATTGCAGTTTCACAAATTGTTTCTCAAATTTAAAATTTGTACTGCTAGAAATCAAATCAGGATCTACCATTCAAAAGTCACTGTAACTCTCATTAAATGGAAAATCAAACTTAATTCCAGTACAACAAATTAAATGATTCTTTTCGGCATAGGTAACTAGGTACAGTTCATTATGAGACAATCAGCTAAATAATAAACAAAAGACTAAATGGTATGCATGACTTGAGTACATACACACATTTGTACATATGAATTTATTTATAAAGGCTTGGCTTTGCATTTAGTAAACTTAATTGGACCATAGTTGACTCCCTGGTATTCACTTTGTCTACATGAGTTCATTTGTGTATTCAAGTTGCCGGTAATATTTTCATAAACAAATGCGTACATTTGTACACACC
>NW_023458556.1:26346886-26394511 GCF_013731165.1 Rhagoletis pomonella
GTACACACCCATATATTTATACTATGATAATAAACTGCATAAAATGGAGGGTTGACAAACGCTTGTTAGAGCACACACTTCTACTGAACTTACATACATATACATTAGGGTGGTGTTTAAAAAATTTCAAAATCGAAATTTTGTATGAGGCAACCCTTTATTTTTTTCTACAGACATCCACGAAAATTACAAAATTTTAAACACGTTTTAAGGGTCGTACCAGCGTTTGAAAAAATTGTTGACTTGAAATTTGATAAATTTGACATAGTATTGAAACCTTTTCATATAAATAAGATACAGAGTCAAAATTTTGTAGGATTTTTGCGATTTAAAAAGATAAAATCAATTTTTTTAAACGCTGGTAGCGACCCCTAAGGTTTTTTTATTAGGAATTTTTTTTTTATATTGCACGTAGAATGAAAATGAGGGCTGCTCTATAATTTTGGTATTTTAAGAAACACTCTAATATACATATGTATGCACATTAAGGTGTCTCAATATCTTTTATTGCGAAAATCGATACGCATACCCTTACAATTTTTTCCTTTTACCTAAATAAATATGGTCTACATATATATCATTTTATTGCTGTAGAATGACGACAAACCGTGTCCACTTGAAGCTGAGGTTTGGTTGAGAACGTATACTAGGGTAACCACATGTGGCGACAAAATTTAATTTCGCATAAGCAATCGCATATACTATTGGTGCTGAGGCGTATTAAATGCACGTTTTTCAATAACATTAAAGCAAACAAATTTCATTGAGGACATTTTTTCGCTTTGTTACAACAAATGTCTCCAAGGTGACTAGTGTTTCATTAGTAGACCTTTAGGCCGAGATTTCCTACTCGGTACATTATTTCGTGCTGTAACAACTTTAAGATTAGCTATTTTATGAATCGTAGCTTTATACAGCTGCACTATCTTCTACCGCTCTACAACTAGACGTTATCTTACTTCACACCCTAATGCAAGGATGCGTTATGTAAAATTCGTTTAGTTTAAAATCCGTTTCTAAATAAGAAATCTGTTTGATTTGTGATTGGATTCAGTTTGTGATAAGTAAAAAATAAAATTCATTTGTGATTTGATTTTTCGGACAAATAAAAATTAAAATTTATTTTCGATTTGTTCTTCAACCAAATAAAAAATATTTTTTTTTGTCATTTGATTTGCATTGGTACAAACTGGAACATGGCTTTTGCCTTACATAATAAAAGTACTTTTTAGTTGGAAAATCACGAATAAAATTGATTTGTTCGACACATCAAATCACAAAATACATTTCATTTCTTGTTTCTCCGAAAAATCAAATTAAAATACATTTCTTTATTTTTTATTTGTCCAAAAAAACTAATCACAAAAAATTTTAAATTTCATTTCGTTGACAAATCAAAGCACAAATAAATTTTATTTATGATTTGATTTTTCAAACAAATCAATTTGTATTACTTAGGATTTGATACATATTTAAATTCAAAAAACTAATTTGATTTTTGGATATGTGATTTGACTAATTAAAAATCACGCAACCCTACCCTAATGTATACATATTTGTGTGAAATTAAATTATGTATGAAACAAATGTGCAACAAACGGTGGCCAACTAGCGCTAGCAATGGACATTGCTTCGGCGGCGCGCATGAAGTGAGCTGCTTCATACATACATAACTCAAGCAGAAGATATGCTAAGAGTCACTGCTGTGCCATTCTATCTACTTCTTACCACAAACAGGCACAAATATATTTCCGAACCTTATTTGTTGTTAGTACAATTTGTTTGCGTTTTGTTTGTTGGGTGGCATGTTGCACGTGACACCGGTGATTTGCATGCTTTGGTCGGTTTCATGCACAAATGTGTGTGCACTCATATCAGCGTGTGCGTGTTGCTTCAATTCAATTCATTTGCAGTCCTTTGCATTTGCTTGCGAAAATGTTGCAATTTATACATTCATAGATATGTACATATGTATGTAGTATATTGCATGCGATCGAAAAAATGGGACTAGTCCGAGATGACTCTGGTCGAAACTACTTAGTACCACTACTGTTCGCTTTATATGACATGAACGTGTTATTGATTAACCGTTTCGCTTTATTCCCGAACGGCTATGTATTTTTGAGCCAAAAGTTGTCGCTAACTGAGATTCGAGCCGGGGTACTCATATCAACAAAATGTCACAGTACGCCTACCGCAAGAGCGCTCTTTATCATTTGAATATGTATGTAAAACATATCCTAGCTGGGCACTTTCAAAAACGTCGAAACTGAAATCATCGGTAGGGCGCTAGAGACACGGTCCCTTGCAATTTAGAATGGCATGAATTGGCAGAATGTTCAAGACCAAATTAAATCTCGCAGCAAGAAGAACTATGACGATTGTCTTCGTGGATAGCTTATCTAGTGAGATGATTCAATCGGCTCTGTATATGAGCAATGACCTATGGAGCAATCTAGATGACTGTGAAGTCTTTGTGGCAAGGCTTAACAACTCAGTGAACTGAGGAGCTTTTGATGTTAAACAAATCTGTAGTAGGAATTCTTACCGGCGTCATCGCAAGACACTGCGCTATTGGAACAATGCTCTAACGATGGGGTAAAATAAGAAGTTCCCTCTATAGAAGTTGTCGTGATGAAGAAGAGGAAGAGAAAACCATTTATTATTTATTAATTCAATGTCTACATCTCCAGATAAATCAATTGGGATCTCGGAAGTTAAACTTTCGAACCTCTTCAATTTCAACTCAAACTCTTTGGAATAACCCCGGTAAGAGGGATGTGCCTTATAGTCGGTATTTACAATGGGCAAACATGCCTCCGAGTGGGAGTACGGAGACTTCATAAATGCTTTCCTAACCTAAACTAAACTCACCTAAACTTGTTTTAACCATAAGAGATGATTCGAGTTCTAATAGCACAAGTAAAGTGATGATTCAAGGATTAATTAATCTGAAATTATACCCCTTATGAGATTAATAGAAACCAATTATAGCCGAATTATACCCCATGACGAACAATCTGGGTCTAAGCTCTTTAGAGATTTGTCGCAAAATTTTTGCCGGGTATCGATGCTTGTGTTTTTTTATGTCTGGCTTGCTTGCATATGCGCCCGTATGTATGCGATTCGTATCAAAATTAAAACCGCACTAAAACCAAAAGTTAATATTTATCTTTTACATTGTAAGCCACAATTAATTTGGCATTTTGGCATAAACTTTTGCCACAGACACAAAAACATTTGCACGTGAGAATGTTTATATATACATACATATATTAGGGTGGTTCGAAAACAAAATATCTTGCGTCTCGCAATCGTAACAGCGGGGGATCGTTGTCTTTAGACGTCAATAGAATACCCTAATTTTTTTCTGAAATCAGTTAATACTTTCTCTCTGGAGATTTTTATATATCGCACACCTGCATGTAAAGTGAGCTAACTCAAAATTTAGATACGGAAATATAACTGGTTGAGGATCGTAAAGATTCAACGCAATTAAAACAAAAAGACGTATTACAGTAGTTTTTTACTTAATTGAATGACCTACACAACTGCGTACATAGAGCTTTTAAAACTGACTTTGATAAATGACGTTATTTGTTTAGAAAGTATAAAAATCTCAAAATTTCAATCAAAAAGTGAAGCTCGAAAGTTTTAACCGATTAAAAAAAAACAAAAATGTAGGGGTATTAAGTATATTGACGTCCAAATGCAATGATCTCCCGCTATTAGAATTTCGAAACGCAAAATTTTTTTGCCTCCCCTCCACCCTAATATAAATGGCATTGATGCTCACGTGCAACAGCAAATGAATAGCAATAAATTCATAAGTACATACATGTAGTCCCATATGTTTGAGCTTTTTATGCAAATTACGAGTATCTACACACACACCCACACAAGCTAAGCAAATGTACAAACCCTGTGGAGAAAATCTCTAGTTTTGAACTGGTGCGCTCCTAGTACATTTAGAACCACTACTAGTTCACGATAAATCTCTTTTGCATACAAGCAACTGGCGAATTTAACACAGCGATGTCATAGGAATTGGAAATTGTCCCTCGCTGCATTACCTTTTCTATAGTTCAGAACCAGTCCTAAATTCGACATATGGGATCTAGTTTGCTTTGCACCCCATTTTCTATAGTTTCGAACCAGTTGTAAACGAAAAAAGTAACAAGATGTTTTCTTTTTGGGTTACCATGGTAGCAATTTTTATTATTTGCAGAGAAATGTATTTTCAATCTGAAATCAAATTTGTTTGAATGAATGTAAATTAAATTGTGCATTTGAAAACACGTTTACATACCTTTGGCTGTAGCTGAATTTGCAGAGGTGCTGACTGTTATTGGCTATATTCCAGAGGGTCCCATAATCTTAAGATGTTAACACAAATATTAGTTTTGTATTACCAAACTATGAAAAAGCATCTGCGACGTGCAGACTGGAAGCGTATTTGAACGAAAAACCCGCCAAGCAAAAATCTATTTAAAGTAAACAAGCCCCCGCTGCATCCCTTTTTCAGTAGTTTCGAACTAGTTCAAAATTCGCCAGATGAGATCTAGTTGGTTCTACATCCCTTTTTCTATAGTTTTGAACCTGTTCTAAATTCGTCATTTTAGATATAGATTTCTAAAATTGTTTTTTAAAAGTACCACATAGCGCTGCTTTTGAACTGGTGGCGATCTAGTTACTATCGGGCTGGTTCGTTTTTGGCGATAAAGATCTAGTACGGGACTACAAATGTGGTTCACCAGTTCGGGGTTTCCCTACAGGGAAAATATGCAACTCTGTACTTGTGGATACATATGCATGTGAGTAAGATGTATGATCCTTGCATGCATTTGTCGTTTTGTTACTACCATTGCCGTCACAACTGTTTCTGATTGTTGTCATTGTTTTGTAGCAATGTAGTTGTAAAGCTTTGTCAATTAAACATACAAACATAAATATTTTGTTTGTGCTGACTTTGTTTTGTTGTTACTTTCACTGCGGCTTTTTCCATTCACCTTAACTCTATATATTTATAAACATACATACATACATATGTGCGTACATATGCACACGTATATACTCTGCCAACACGCTGCCATGTTTGTTTTCTTTTCTAATTTGGCATCGTTGTTTGTTTGTCTATCGGTTTTACTAATAATAATGTTCATTGTTTAATAATAGTACTATTATTGCATAAAGTTCGGTTGCACAGCTGGCCGGCCGTTGGTTGAGGTAAATTTTTAGTAGATTAGTGAAATTTACAGTGGCTGCCTGTGAGTGGATATGTATATATAGTTTACAATATTTGTACATAAATGCATATCTACATATCGTCACCTGAAATGCAAAAAGACATATCTAATAAAAAATTCAAAATTCACTTTTTGGTTTATATGATGGATTTCATCGAATTACAATTTCTCACATCATTTTGTAAAAAAAAAAAATGAAAATATTAGTCACGACTTTTTCCATTTAATTTACAATGTTGTGACGTCTCTTTGCATTTCAGGTGACGATACATATGCACATTACACTGCTTTAACAAAATCGAACATAATTTTTTTTTTTCAAATCCCCTGTGAAATTTTTTTCGGCTCAGTAAAAAAAGACGCCTGTAGAAAGCGCGGGCCTTATTATTACAATTATTATTAAATAAATAACACAGGCAAAACACTGTTTCAATTTTGAAATTTCATAACTCCGAGTCAACGCATAGGAATGAATGATATATATACACTCTGCTTTTCCGCTATTTTTTCTGGGTTGATTTTCCTCAATTTAATTTCCATGCATTTTTTTCAAATAAAACACAGTTCATTCTCTAACAAATAACATATAAAGGAAAGCTCCAAACTTTTGTCTTAGACTTTTTCAAAATTTGTAGCCAATTCAAATTTAGTATAATAAAGTGCAAGTTTGGAGTAGCCAAAAATTACCGTTGTTTTTGGCATTTTTTTTTGTTAACGCCTTTTCGCAATTAGCAGTTTATTATAAATTTAAAATTTTGAGAAAAAAATTTAATTTTTTTTTTTAATTTTCTACACAGAGAATGAAATATATTTTATCTAAATAATAATAGAACTCAAATAAAAAAATTTAAAATAGCAAAAAGCATTGTCCCTATTCAAGTGCATGCGAGTGTATTTTGGATATAAAACTGCGTACCCTAAAAAGTCTACAAAGTTTTCTCAAAATTTTAAAATTTTATTCAGAACGCTAGAAAATTTTTGGTACTGCAGTTCTATAGCCCATTTAATTCTAGCATAAACAAAATTCAATCTTAAAGTGGCTAAAAATTACCGTTGATTTTTGGATTTTTTTGTTGACGGTATTGTGCAATTTCTTCCATAAAAAAATGTCGACTTTATCCTTGAATAACTTTTTGAGGAGTAAATATGTGTGAGAATGACTTTTTTACAGTCTTAAATTTACTTCAAAAGTATATATCGCTCTTCCGAAACATTGACTTAAAAACGAGTGATGAAATTTGAAAAGTGAAACAATTTTGTCCCTGTGTTGTCAGTTGTATGAGAAATAGAAATTTGGGATGAGCGACCTCTAAATCTTCATATTAAGCGATGCGCTTTTGACTGGCGTTCTTTTCACTGTGCCAAAAATATTTCACAGGGGATTTTGGATAAAAAGACAGTAGATTTTATTGAACCATTCTAATGTATACAACGTGTCAAAATTGTAAGCGCACCGCATATTGAGCAGTTTTAACCACTTATATTTTTTATAAAAATATAGTTTATTCCCCAACAGAAACCATATAAATCCAGGTTTGAAAGTTTGCGCAATATCTAAAAATATTTCATAAACTTTCGTAAAAATGTCAAGCTTTTCAATTGGATTTCTGAGTGTCTGGACAATAAAAGAAGTAATTTTTAAGCAAAGACCGAAACCGATTTCAAATCTCATATACAAATTTAGGAGTACAGTTAATTTTTTCATGATCCAATGATCGGATCGAAGCCAGATTAGTCTGGGACCACCTGAGACACTACCTTTCCGATACAAAAGAATTTTTTAAAACCGGTTGACGTGGTCCAAAGTTATGTTGTAACATACATAAAAAAGGTAGTGTCTCAGATCTGATTTAGATCCGATCATTGGATCATAAAAAAATAACGGTACTCCTAAATTTTTATATGAGATTTGAAATCGGTTTCGTTCTTTGCTTAAAAATGACTAGTTTTATTATTTATTCACTCTAAAAAACACAAAAAGTTTCCAATATCTTGGTCTCAGTAGACTGCAATATACTCTTATGCTACCGTTATATCTTCAATATAATAAAGCGGTCAGTAAATATAAAATTTCAAAACTTTACGACCTTAGCGTCATCAAGCTGGTTAAAAAGTAAATTTTGCATAAATTCCTCAGATTTCAATTAATTTTTAAAATATTTCAACATTTGAAGAATTTAATAACTTACATATCCATAGCTTTCATTAACGTTGTTTTTACTGAAATAAAAGGAAAAAATTAATTACTAAAAATTTTGATGATGTGCTATGTGAACAGATTCTATTTATTTGATAAGGTCAGATGTAGGGGATGGATATGTATATATAGTATACCCCAAAGCAGCGAAATTAAATATCGTGGAATCCATTCCGATCGAAGACTAACAAAGCGCGTATGACGCACATATTTACCAAGCGAAAGGTTCTCAGCTCAAAACTGAGAAACTACACCGCCACTCTCAATTATCAAGAGAAAATAAACTACTACTATACAACTGTGGGGTACAGCTTCCTAACTCAAGTATTGAAATAATCCAAAGATTCCAACCAAAAACTCTGAGAATGATTGCTAATGCCCCCTATTACGTTTTAAATACCCAATTCCACCGCGATTTGAAGATTCTCATCGTTTTAGAAGAAATTAAAAGACACTTGAGACTGTCAAATCGTCCTAACCCATTCATAACAAAGTTGTCGACTAACCAGAGAATTTATTTACTAAATTGAGATGAACTAGTTGCAAAGTGTAAAAATTACAGATCGCAATAAATATAGAATATTCAAAAAAAAAAAATAAAAAAAAACCTTGAGGTTACTGGAACTGTGTCTGTGAAAAGAACTTACGGGCATAGACGCGCCGTGTACTCTTTCAACGATCCATGTATTTGCCAAAAATCTGACCAAATATGTCCTAAGTTTCCTTAAAAATTGGGGTTTCCAGTTATAATTCAAGTCGACTAGAAGCATTTGCCTCCACCATAATAAAAGCATTACAAGGTAAAACCATTCAGAGACAGTTTGACGTTCGCCAGCAACGTAATTCTAAAATTCAAAACTCAAACTCACACACGCATTCTCATTTTCAATCTCAGAGATCAACAATTGTGACCAATTTAATTTTTTTTATTTTCAATTTTGTATGGTCTTAAAATTCTTGCAAACTTCAGAAAAGAAATCATGGCCGACGAATTGAGAGAATGATTTTACTTTGTAATGTTTTTATCATGACCTCCACTAAAAGCCACAGTCGCAGGGCACTGGGTACCGGGTACAGGATACTCATGCTGTAAGCCTAAGAATGTAGCACAACTCTCCCTGTCGTAGCTGTAACTGTCAGATACACATAGAAGAAACGGTAGGCTGACGAGCTAGCCAGGGAAGGAACATGTGAAACGTAATCACCGGATAAAGAGCGGCTGGGGGTGCCACTGATCACTTACGGTGCACTGCTGGACAGATGGGCCTCATGTCAGCTCAGCTAGCGCTGGGCGAATACCACGACATGCGCGATCGCAAGGTCCTTTTGGCCGAGGGTGGACCGGGAACGGTCGAGGGCACTCCTCACACTCACTAAGCCATAGCTCTCAATTCTGGTGGTGGTTTTAATGGGTCACTGTCCTATCGGTATTCACGCAGTAAGGTTGAACATTCTACCCCTTATGTCGCAGTGGCCTGGAAGAGGACGAATCACCTCAACACTACCTTCTCATCAGCGTTTGCGAGGCTAAGGTTGAAGTACTTTGGGTCTCACTTTCTAAATAGCCTCGAGGAGCTCTTGGGCAAATTGCCAGTTATAGTTTCGAAATTAACCTCTTATATTTCTCTAATTTTATTTTCATTTTAAATTACTTTAACTTTCAATGTCATTAGTTGATTATCTTTAGAATAGTACATCTACCAACTGGCTTAATCTCAGGCTCACTTTGCTTGCAGCAAGCAAAAACAACGATAATTAAGTTGAACGATGAAACTTTCGATCAAGATTTATTTTTTTGTGAATATACATAAGAATTTGTATACATACTTAGGTGTCTAGGCATATTAAGCTTATAAATAAGTATAAATTTAAAATGTTATCATTATCCAAAGCGTTAGACAATGTGCGGCAAAAAAAAATGTTTAAAAGAAAATTATGAAAATAACGCAAAGGTAAAAGTGCCGCATGAAAATCGGTAAACAATCATAATGTCATAAAGAAAACGATGGAATGAGTAGGCAAATAAAATTACAAAATAATAAACGAGAGAAAAATGATAATAAACGAGGGTGCGAATAGCAACTATGTAAATAATGTAAAGAAACCTTACGCATGAGGGATGAAAGGTGAGCTGGTAGAATGGGAAAAATTGGGTCAGAAATTACATAAATTCTCGAAAGAAAAAGAAAAAAAAGCTAGACCTTTTCTGCATTAAAATGTGAATGAAGGCTAAGAAAATATAAGTTTTCAATGGAGGGAAAGTGATAAAACTGCTTTGTCGCTATATTTTCTGATATCGTGCGATAATAAATTTTAAACACAAAAAATCAGTAAATCGGTGAATATAGGGGCAAAAAACTGTTTTCGTTTCTACAAAAAATGCTGCCTTTTAACTGCCCGGTTCTTAGTGTTTGTGCTTAGAGCGCAATGAGAAGGTAGCATTTTTTGGTAAAACGAATATGTGATACGTTTTTAGTTTGAGTCTATGACGTCAGAACTTTTCTTAAAAGGAAATTTTAAAGCTATGATTAATTAAAAAAAGTATTTAAAAAATTCAGTGCAATAAATATATACCAATATTTAGCTAATCATGCTGCCAACCACTATTCATCTGCTACATCTTCCTGATGACAAACTCATACTCCTAAGTACAAAGGCAACCTTTATAACACTTCATAGTTATGTACCAGCTTTGAAATTTCATGACTTACCGGCTTCCTTTTCAACTTTTGCGCTTCCTTGCTGGAATATTTTTTGCCTTGGCTTTATTATAATTTCATGTTTACGTCCGCCCACTTTCTTGCAACTCCATCCCTGGCGCGCATGCTTCTATGTATGTATGTATGTAGCGTTTTAACTCTCCACACCTACAACTCATTTCATTATGCTTTGCCTTCCAATTTACTTCACTGCATCCGCCTATTTACTAATTCGGTTTTCTTCCGCTACTTGTTTTTCGTTTTTTTTTGTATACTCCACTTGTTTATGTCGCTGCTATTTGTAAAGATTTTGTGGGTTTTCCTCAATTTTCTAAGTACTTTCCTACTCATTTCCACACTAATTTTATGCTTATCCGCCCTGAGGGCGAGAAAAGGCATACCAACGGGGTAGCGGTTGTGCATAGCAGACGAGGGCAGAAAAGGGGGAGTTTCAGCAGAGATTTCAGCCGAAAATAAACATGGCTACAAATGCAAACGGCAAAGCAGAATCTGCCAGCTTGAGGCAAAAGCAAATAATAAAAAAGGACAAAATTTGCAATAGCAACGTAAATACGAGGGAGATTGGAAGAGTCAGTGATTTTTTCAATGTCCCGCGCAGCTACTTTATATGGTGACAGGTAACAAGATCAACGGAAATAAGGTCAAGTGATACCATTTCGCATGCTGGTGCGAAATAGAGTGAATTGATATTATTACCTTTTTAAAAGCGAAATAAAATCCGTTGACATTATTGCTCTTTCAAACATCAAATTTGGGTCTGTTGAAAATAAAGCGAAAAAGGCAAAATGATCACTGGTGAATATAATGCGGAGATTTGGGAAGATTCGATTATTATTTGAAGCAAAAACGACCACATTTGGCAAAGAAAAAAGTGCTGTGTAATCACCCTAGAAAAAATCCAGCAATTGGGCTATGATCTCCTACCTGACCCACCATATTCACCGGATTTAGCTCCAGGCGACTGTTTCCGGTTTCCAAACCCAATGAAATGGTTGGGCGGTAAGGGATTTGGGTCGAATGATGAGGTCATCACTGAAACAAACGCTTATTTTGAGGACCTAGAAATACCTTTTATTTGGAGGGAATTAAAAAATTGAAAAAACGCGGAACTAAAATAAAAAAATAAATCTATTTTATTTTTTATGAATAAGGACATAAAGCTAAAAGGAGGCTGTGTTGAAAAATTAAATGATTTTTTTGGCGAAAAATATATCTATAATTCCAAAAAGTCACTGACTTTACAAATTGCCCTCGTAATAAAGAAATGTATATGTATGTTGTATGTCTATGCAAGCACTTGTATGCGCTAGCTGCTTGATATATGTAGTACTTGTTGCTGGTGTCAGCTGCCGCTTAGCGACCTCTTTTGCATGTTTTTTTTGCTTAGTTGTACTGTTGTTGTGGCAATTTCAGTGGCACTTGTACACTGCCACAAGCCAGGATAAAATGTTATCACTTTACAAAATTGCTTATTAGCACGTGCTAATATGGTATTTGCCACGCACTAAATATGTACACACGCATATGCCGCAGCTCGTATAACAGACATACATACATGCATAGTATATGTATATATGTAACTTGTGAATATGTTATGTAAAAACCAGTCGGTTTCGGTTACACCTTTACCAAACCAATTACCAATATTTTCGCAAAAATAGTATCTCTGACACGCAGCAGACTCGCTTGTGTATCCTTACCACAAAGGTGGAAGCGAGCAATCAAAGAAGCGCACAAAAATAACAAGAAAGAAAAACGAAATTTTCCACAAAGATTTTTATTTGTGGGTTTTGTTGTACTTGTATAAGATATTTGGCTTTTTTCCTGACTGTAATAAATATATTATAGACGGGTCTTGTGATAAGTGTTTTCTTCTCTGTAGACAGTGTGTTAAGGTTGATCAAATGGAAAAGCAAGAGCAAGTCAAAGTGTCGAGGCCGAATTCATAGAAAAAAGTTGATGGTGGAGATAATATTTATTAGAGATTTACATTGGCCTTGCCCAAGTTTCTCCAAGTTACACTTAGTAAGTGTTGTTTTAAAACTAAAACTTTCAGTTTAACTTGAAACTAGACAATAATAACCTGAAAAGGAAGGCTTGTTCAGAAGGCAAGAAAGTCGCAGATAAGGTACTCTACTGGACTTTTCGCTTGCGTATACAATCCGCATACTATCATCCCTAACTCCAACGTTGCACGGTGGGGCAAAAAAGGTTGCTGTGGACAATTCATTTTGAGAGCCCAAATATGAACCGATTTGAAGTTTCTTTTTTTTTTAATAGAAGATAATTGAATTTCGCGTCGATCTATCTGTGGCGATTTTTTAAAAAGCTCTAGTTTTTTATTTATTTATGTTGAAAATTGGAAGAAAAAAAATTTTACGTTTGAATACTTTAACTTTTTTGCAAAATACTTGAAACTAATTTCAAATGTCTGCAATTATTTGAAAAATTATTCATAAACATTTTTCCATAGGATACATTTAATTAAAAGATGCATTTCATTTGTTATCTATACTAATATATATATTTTTTTATTTATTATGTTTTTTTCTGTTCGAAAAATTTGAGAACAGCTGTATCGATATTTTTGAAATTTCGACTCCAGACTATCCAGGGATGATAATGGATGAAAAGCAATTTTAAGAGGGCGTGGCACCTCTCATACAAACTGAACTTTTCACACAACATATCTCTGGAAGTATTCATCGTAGAGTGCTGCAACTTAGTACAGAGATATATAATATCAACGCCAATCTCATGGAAAAAATGGGAGTTATTGAGAAAAAAACGGGGCGTGGCACCTCCCATACAAACTGAATTCTTCACACCCCATACACGGTAGGACGAAATTCCAGAATTGTACATACTAGTCCTTAAAATATTTTTTTTTTTTTTCAAAATGACTTTTGCTGCAAATTTTCAAGTATAATGTTTTAAAAAGACATTTTCAATACCTATTCGTCATTGTGTACTTAAAAATGTACCTCTTTTTTATTCTAAAGAATTTTTTCTTTTATAGTTTTTTAAAAATAGTTTTATGAATTAATTATATGCTTCAAATAACAAAGTTTCGCGAGTAGTATATTGAGTTTTGTGTGTCTAAAATTTACTGTTGCCTGGCTAAGATGATTACAAAATTAATTTATAATATTTTATGTTGAAAATACCCAACTGGAACCCACTGTAATTTTTCATTTTCATATAAATCCTGAAACACAGATACTCGCACGTTTGGTATTTACATTTAATTTCATTTCCTGTGTCATGAAGCGTAGCTGTTGTTTTTAGCCTCTGGCTGTCATTCCCTCAGATCGCACACGCCAAAGTATCTCATTTACCACTTCATAAACACTTGAGGAAATCTTGGCGAATATGCAAAAATCGAAAATTTCACGGTAAAAGCAGCTGAAGTGTAAGTCAAATATGGCGCCGAGCATTTAAGATGCTGTTAGTGGCATCTAAGAAAAATGTTCGTGTGCCAAATATATGTAAAGCATACTTCAAGGCGCTTAAATAGCAGCTCATGTCTGCTACGTATAAATGTTAAACAACCGTGTATATGTGTGTATGTATGTTCATCTTCATCTTATATATAGGGCGGGTGTGCTTGAAAGGCTTTTATGAGTTTTAAATTGGGTCCTAAAGTGCTGTCGAGAGACTACAGCCAACATTTGGGGGGTGGTTTGGCGGCGAAAAATCAAAGGCAGGCGCATATTTTTCGGTAATTTAGCTAAGCGTTTGGCATAAGCACTGGTAAGCAAAGGAAAAGAAATATATGCGTGTGTGCGTTTGTAGATAAGCAACGTAAGAAATTGGAGCACTTTTCAGCGTGGCAAATGCTGACAGCCGTTGAACAGATAATGTCAGCAGCTTTCACAGCTGTAGACAAAAGCTTTTTGAAAATCTAGCGTCATATTTATAAGCAGATGACTTACGTACTAAGAATTCATAAGTGATTTCTTCTCAACGGAATTCCCTTTATTTCTATGCCATTCCCTGAATAGCGCATGAAATAAAATTTTCTTTACAATTTCGCCATTCACGTGAATGAGTCGAGTGCCTAGTAGGTAAGCTGCACATACATACATACATACATACATATATACATCCATAGGTATGGACTTACACAACAGACATTTATAAATAATGAAAGGCATTAAGCTGTTATCTTTTTAATTATTAATATGCCTGTATTCTTGTGCTCGACGTAATAACAAAAACAACAGCAGCAACAACAACTCATTCAACTGCAGCAACATATTTCATTTAGCGCCACATGTGTTTGTGCGAGTGTACGTTCACGGCAAGACAGGTGAGTTGTTGTTAACAATTAGTTGCTGTTGCTGCTTTTTCGTTTGCTCGGGTTTAAGTCTTCTGCTGACAGCCTGAAGTGTAAATAAGCTGATTTAATTAAGTTGTGTTCCATGAAAAATTGATATGGCAATTGACTTAAGTGCATGCGTGTAGGTGCAATATGGGTTTATGGCATTCTTCCATATGTCGGTACGTGAGTGGCGTTTTGGGAAATTATGATTTTCAATTACTATTTTAAAGTGTACATAGAATGTGCAAAGAAAGCCCACTGGGAAAATAGGTAAGCACCTTGCGAGGTAAGCCATGTTTTCTTTCAGTTTTTAGTACCAAAATTGTCATCATGGCCAATGTCATCTACTAGTAAAGGGCAAAATGAACACCTCCGAAGACACATTACGTTGTCAGTTGCAAAATAACGTGCAGCCGAAGTTATTTCCAAGCACCGAACTACTCCGAGCGACTGCTCTGCATTACACGTAACTTACTTTGTAAAGCGGCTCAGAAGTATGTCTGATACCAAATGTACATTCTAAATTCCTACTTACATAAGGCGGCCATGCCTTTGTAAAAGTAAGGGACGTTCGGCAGGGAAATGGTAATGACTGCCAGGTGAAGAGTAAGTTGCTAATAAGGCATTATTACGTGCTCCTAATTCCCACTGGGAGCATATCCGAGTATGAGTATCACATATGGTTGCAAACAAATTTTTGTCTTCAGTTCTGTCCTCGAAAAATGCTTCCCCTGAAATAAAAGTGTACGATACCATAGGGACTTCAAAAATAAGCAGCCCAGGTCCATCACAAGAGTGACCCAATGTCTAATTGAGCATTGAGCCGATTCATCTGTATAAAAATTAGGCTATAACCAACCACCTGCCATTTTTACTATTTTTATAAATAAACGAAAACAAATAAATTTATTGGAGGTTGCCCGTATTTACCTTTCTTATGATGATCGGAAATCCAGTGATGCAGGGCCATCACCCCCGAAACAAAATATAAAAGAAAGCATAAAAAGTTGTTGCATATTTTTTTTACGTTTTTAGTATAAAGAATATCCCTATTGAAATTTTCATGCAAATAATTTTCTAAAAAATTTTAACCCCCCAGCGAACTCAAAAATGCCATTTTATTCAAGCTTTCCAAACAAATTTTAACCCTCTAGCGAACTCAAAGGTGCCATTTCATTCAAGCTTTCCAAAGTAGAGGTCCAAACAAAACTTTCGCGAGAGAGCTGTTCTACAAAATTATTCTTCGTGAATTTTTTTTATATATACCTAATATTGAAACTTTCCAAAAACGGGTCAAATGGGCCCTTACGTAAGAGAGCTAATGGGTTAAAATTTAAAAAAATTGTGAAGTTAATATAAATAAAAAATAAAAAATAAATTTGACCTGCGAATGCAAAAGGATTTAAAGGTTTTAAATGCGGTGATGAAAAAGGCGGTGTTATGATTATGAATTACTGAAAGAATAGTAAGCAATTCAAACTTTGACTCGCCGCGTACTGCACGATCGGCCAAAATCAATCTGTCGCAATCCTGTCATAAAAAGAAACTCATCTCTCGCAAGTAAAATTTATTTGTTTACGCGATACCTTTGAAGCTCTATGTACATATTAGGGTAATTGACTCAGATTTTCCAAAACGCTTTTAACCGTTTTTTCGAATATTTTCAGGCGGTTTTTTTTAAATCTTCATTTTTCGAATACCGAGTAATCCGTATTTTTACAATCGAATAAATCGGGGTTGAAATTAGAGTTACATACAACATTTTCACTAATTTTATATTTGAATACTGAAAATATTTCTGCTGCAAAAAATTACTTAAAAAATAAAAGGAAACCCGAACGAAAATATTACTCTTTCCTTTCGCTGTAGCAGCTTACTAAATACTGTCTTAATCAGTGAATCGACTATAAGTTGCCTTCATTATCATCTAACGTCAAGTTCTGGAAAAGGCCTGATCCGATAGATAGGAGAGGGAAGTTAGGTGAGCTGATGAAAGTGGGCATATGAAGAGGTGGTTAGTGTCGTCGGGGCATTTTATTCAAATTGGACTGAAGAGTTTAACCTGCTACAGTATCCATAATGGAGTTGTGTCAAAGTACACCCAGAAGAAAGTAAGCTAAATATATTTAACTCAATATATGATTTGCTTATGGTTATAGCTATATTATTTGGTTATAGTTACCAAATAATGCGTTGAGAGAAATATTTTTAGCTGCATTTTTTTCTGGGAGTAGTTACACGAATAAATTCGAGCTCTTCATCTGCGATGGGTGCCGTTCGCTTTCGATAATGGAATTCAAGGGTTGAATGTTTTTTCCCGCCAAAGGCCGGTTAAGATCGGTGAACGCATTATGTGTGCATATTTCGAAAATATTTTGCCTTTTTGATTTCTAAATTAAAGCTGTACATATGCATATGATATTCTAAAATATTAATCATATCGCTTCCAACCTCGCTGAAAAATCAGCTTACTAACATTATTTCTCTTCTCTTGAAGTGTGTCACTGAAGTTTGGCGATAGTTTGGTGGATGCCATAAAAGGACTCATAACCGCCGCCTTCAGGACGACGTAGATTCCATAACCTTTGGAGTCCCGAAAATACTCGTAAAAACTTTTAATGACATGAATAAATTCAATAAACTTCTCCATACATCTTAACAATAATAACCAGTACTTTTACGTCAAACAAAAGCATTAAAATTTAATTTGATAAAATACCTGTAACTACGAGTACCTGTTAAACAAATCCCATTAATAATACCAAACAATATGCTCTCGAATACCCAAACACAGAGCAGCAAATTAACTTAGTAACCACTTTTTCGTGTGATTTATTTACACTATAAACAAATTATAAAGTTTTAACATAAATAAGCTAAATATGTGGCATGTGTTGCAAGCACTTTGTGCTAGCTAATTGAGTTTTGAGGTAGAAACAAAGTTGCCATTGACAATAGAGTAGCGCAAAGTAAGGAGTCAAGTACAGTCAGGTATGCGTGTGTGTGTGTGTGTGTATGCCTTCGTTTGCTCATATGTATTTATGTATGTAATTACTGAAAGCTCACAGTGATCAATTGCCGTATGCCACAAAGCATGTCACTAACAAGCCAACAACAATAACAACAACAATTACAAATAACCAGACATAGCGACAGTTTATAGTGTTCACGTAAAATCACAAGCGCCACAAGCTAAGCAAACAAACGAAAAAGAGCGTATCGATATAGGAAAGTGCTGATGGACAAGCGTCGCGACGATTTCTCTGCATAGTTGTAAGTTAAGCGTACTTTTGAAAGTTTGCTAGTCAATCAAGCGGCTGCACTAGCTAAAAAAAAAACAAGAAACAACAACAACAGCAGTTTATATGGCTCATGTTGAATGCTTCGCTGCACTTTGCGGAAGAGGATGCTGCCGCCACCTGGCATCGGCCATTGTACCCCTGCTGCAGCTGCTGGTTGCTGTTGTAATTGTAGCTGTCGGCAGACAAGCTTGACTGGCAGTGCATCACTTTTAATGCAATTAGAACGTAAATTACTTTATTTTTCGGTGCATTTCATTAAACGTACACACGCACACACACACACACACCCACACACACACTGTCAAACAAAAGGAGGAGCAGAATCAATGCGCTGTGTGGCGCGAGCCATTACTTGCCGGTGGCGATGGTGGTGGTGGTGGCGGTGCTGATGGCGGTGCTGATGGCAGTTTGTTGCCTGCCGCGCTGACAAGTGACTGTCGCGGCCAGCTGTTATTGTGTATTTTTTTGGTAGTTGTTGTTGTTGTTGTTATTGTTCCATACTTGCTTTTTGTAGTTGTTTTTGTGAAATACCAGCAATTAGATTAGCCATGGCCGCAGTCGAAAAAGCCAACAAGCCAGTCACCATCCACTGATTGTCGTCAATTAATGTTGCCACCGTAGCGCTGCCACCGTGCCTGTGCCTCTGTTACCTCTTAGCAGCTGATGACCATACTAGTTATGCCCAGCCGCGCCTATTTACATACATAAATGTGTATTGTGGTTGTCTTCTACATTAATTTGTTGTAAATTTACTGTTGGCTACCAATAAAAAAAAGCAAACAACAGCAAACATGATAAATTACAGAGTTCCGTTAGTGGATGTGCGTGCATTTTGTGGCACTCGCTATGTGGCCTCGCGGGCTTGTTACTGCATAATTGAGTTTAAAATGACAAAATGCTGCTAATATGAATGTGCTGGTATGCATTTGTGCGTACTCATATTAACATGTTCATGAAGGTATATATGTATATGTGTAAGTGTATGTAAATTGTACTCTGAAAGTACTTAGTATAAGCCCAGTTGGAAGTAGACTATAGTGAAAGCTAGTTACTTGTTGTGAACCGGAGTACTTATAGCTTGTTCTACAGCTCAACTTAGTATCTTTTTCCCATATTAACTAACTGGTACTTTTAAAATGGTAAAATATTCTTCTTACCGCTTTTAAAGAAAACTTAACTTTTTAGCTGCCATCTTTAGACAATTTCTTCAAACAAAGGCCGAAAATTCTTATACTGAGAGGAGTTAAACGGTTAAAACTTAAATAAAAAAATTGGTCGCTTGCTTCTACTATAGGTACGGTGACCATATTTATGAGAGCCGAATACGACTAAAAATAATTTTGGAAATTTTTTCCACACTGCTTTCCCTGAAACAGTATCCTTATATTAACATCACAAATTTGTAGGACAATTTTCTCGAGCTTTTTACCCTGTAAAATTTGTTAAAAAAATTCGTTAAATTTCAGTATAATAAAGTGCAAATTTAAGTCGTTTAAGGCTTACCACTAATTTTTGGCATTTTTTTTTTTTTTTGTTGACGGTGTTACGCATTTTTTTCATATAAAGTAAGTATGATCGACAATTTTTTTGAAAGAGAAGCAAATGAGCAGCACTTTCCACTCGCACTTTATTATACTCAATTTTAATGAGTTACAAATCTGCAAACCAAATTTTTTTTTTTAAGATTCTAATTAAAAAGTTTTAAATTTGGCGAAACATTACAGAATTAATTTTTATGGTTTTTTGCACAAAGTTGGATTGGTATTATATGGTTTTTGTTAGGAAAGGAGCTTTACTTTCATAAAATAAATAACAAACATTACGGAAAAATAGCCAAAACTTACTAAAACGTCGAGTCCTAATTTCTGTTTTGGTCACTGTATGTACTCCTCGATTCGAATCACAGGCATTCAGATTAGAAAATAATAAGTGTTTATAAAGAAAATTGCGACACCAACATCACTTAAAACTCGTTCGTAGACATGCCATTTTAATGGGCTGTTAAGGCGTCGGAACACCGAATACGGGACAAATACAGGACATTAAAAGAAATACAGAGCATTTGGCGTCCCGTATAAAATAAAAATATTAGCAGGGCAATGGGTCAAAAAAGAGGACCGTCTCGTATAATATGCGACGGATGGTCACCGTAACTATTGGTCTTTGAAGACCAGCAGCAATTTCGAAATTGTTTTTCAGCAGGGAGCGTATTTGTTATGTTTTCTTTTTCAAAAAAGTTGATAAATAATCGTTATTTTTCCATCGATATATCGATATATTTTTGATTTAAAATTAAGATGTCAAAATAAGAGTTAAAATCAAATTTAATTTTTTCGCTCAAAAAAGTTAATTTTCCAGTTTTATTTTTTTCGACCGAAAATAAAAAAATTATGAATATTACGCCTATCAAAAATAACAGTTAACATTTGACTTTTATTTTTTGGATCGAAAACTTATTCAATTTCTACTTTGGCGCCCGCGTTCGCACACTAATTGGGTGACCGCAGAAAGTGAGCTTCAGTGGAGTCACTCCGACATATTCGCCTTAAGGGTAAACTGAAATTTGTAGCGTCTGGCTACGAGATGAAGATCTGTTTCGGAGCAAAGGTGTCTTCAATAAAAGTTTAACCAAAACACGGTTGTCTGCAAAGTGTGAGACCATCACGTAAAAAAACTCTTTCAAATGAAAAGATTCATCAAGGCTCATTTTGCCATTGCTGACTTTTGATGATGTTTTGCTCTACGTCATCTAGACCGTAGTTATTGCATTTGCATGTAACTGCATTTCGATATTGTTAAGGTTTTGGGGGCCTGAGGCACCTGTGGTCGTATAAAAGCTGAGAGATGTGGGTACTCGTAATTCATTTCGGCGAACTTTCTGTTGATCCGTTGCAAGAGTTGAGTTAACTCAAGTCATCCAACTGCCACGTTTAATAAATGATTCGTTTTTTGAATCGAATTTTGGACGATCAAACTGAAATGAAGAAATGGAAATTTTTTACGTTTATCTTATCAAATACTGAGTTGCGCTTTTTTGCGTTAAGCGAGTAAAGCAGTTTTTTTAAGGAGCTGGTGTAAGAAAAAAAAAACATTTTTTTGAAGTTTGTTGGCAAGAAAGAACAGAAGAAACCAACTTTAATCCGCCTTTTAAACAGATAGAGGCCTAAGTATTATAGTAAATATGTATGTATGTTTGCAGCATAGGTCGTCAAAGGGTTAATACAATTTTTTGGTTGTGAATGCGTTAATTTACGAGAGTTAGACTCCTTTACGCTATACTTAAGGATTTTTGGTAGGGCTGGGACTATCCATGTATTCGGATATCCGTTCGGATATTCATGTATACGAATAAAATCCGGGAGCACGATCAATATCTTATAAATTTGTTATCCGTATACGCGGTTAATTCTCGTTACTTTTGGTATCCGGATGCTGGTTAATATTCGTTCGTTTGTTTCTTAATATCCGGGTATCCGGTTTATATCCAGATATTCGGGTTTACAATAAGATTTTCGATTATGATAATATCCGAATAAAACTCCTGGACCTAGGTTTTGGTCAAGTACTTATGATTTTGAAGTCCTCTTTAATTTTGGACAGAAAGAGTGATCATTTGACCCATTGTGGCATGGCACGTTCGGTGGTTCGCTAACTCTTTTTTATTTTATTTTAACTTAAATTTGTTTAAATTTTATAATTTAAATACTATTTATTTTATTTCGTTTCGTTTTCCGAATGGGCATGTAAAGCTTATATGTGTGTAAGGGTTTGTGAAAGTATCCACTCAATATTGTCTTTATCATATTGCGTCTCTGTTTTTTTTTGCTGTATTTTAGTTAAACAATTTAATTACTGCCTAATTTATGGACATATTTAATTAAATCAAACACTAAATTCATTTGCAATTTAATCTGACTCTGACGTTGCAAGTAACTTTCATGACAGTCGGCCATTTGGATTTTACAGATATACACTTACGAGCACTGAGGTTGCAACAACTCAAAATGCTCAATATCTACGCACACACTATGGACATGGATACTACATTCAACTAATTTGACTACGTGAACTTCAAAAAGCTATGGTCACTTTCCCTTATTGGCCAACTCAAGGCATTTCGCATTTATATTATTTACCCTCAAAAATCATTTATTCAATAAAGAAAACCCCTCAAGTTGCATCTTATTTGCCTGCTGGCAGACGTCTGCGTATAAATCAATTTTCTTTACTCATATTTGCAAGCATCACAACTATTTATGTAAATGTCTTAAGGATACTGGCGTGCAAAACACAAGAGAATAAATCTATGCTTGTACGCACATACACACACACTTACAATTTACACTTACAGCTTTGCACTCATAGAGGTGAATATGTATGTACATTTGTATGTTTGATATATTCTACCGAAAAACACCTTAAACTCTGCTAAGCAGATTTATGGTAATAATCCGACAAGAAAGTTGCTAAACATATGCACACACATACATACATATGTACTTATGTAGGTTTGCATATTTTGCTAGCAAAGCGCCATAAATCACTTGAGATTTTATCGATACAAATATAAAGCTGCTTACTTACAAGCATACTTCAAGAAAGTGCTCAAACAAAACAGAAGATGCCCGTCCATAGACCCATAGAGATACTATATATGTACAAATATCTATGTGGTTAAATGAAAATAATAACAAAATTTTGTATGACTGCGCATGAAATGATTTTATGGTATTTTGTCAATATTAGTTTGCATTTGGAATTTTAATGAGCGTTTTTGAAATTTGAAATTTTCTGAGGTATGCAGCACTTAACTACACACGTCATAGAAATAATACATATACATATTTATGCACATATGTTATTCATACAAAAAAGGGTACAGTTTTTCCATAGCAATTATAAAAATTATTTTTTATTATTATTTATTTTAAAACTTCTGCCATAATACGAGTATTTCGTAAAAATTATGATGATTTGAAAATAGTATCACAAAAACTCTCATTATTTCGATTGGATATACTTTATTTCCACCAAACCCTAACTGCAGTTTATGCCTATTCTAAAAAGGAGTTAACAATTCGAGAGGAGTAATAGCTCATATGAAGTGCAAGGAAATGAAGGTTAAAAATAAAATAGTAAGATTATCCATGTTAAAGTTCTTGGAACTTCCGAAATATTTTGACCCGGTTTTAAAAATATAACAAATTATATAATTCCGCTGGAAAACTGAATTTTTTTTTGTGCGACATCCTAATGTAAAGAATGTACACGAAAAAAACTGGTCACAGTTAAAACGTTCTAAAACATAAATATATTAATGGAATTCAACGATATTTACATATATTTACATCTAAACTTAGTTTTATTGAAATTCGTTAAAAAAGAGTTAATTCTCCTTGTAATAAGCAAACGATCGCAATTTTGACTTTATGTCCTTCATTAACCCTTGCACAGAAGTTTCAGTGATTTCCTTGGAAACCAGCTGCCATTTATTTTTGAATTGTTGTGCGTTTTTTACAGCTTTGTGGGTCTTAAGAAGTTTGGATTTCATAACGGCCCAGTAGGTTTCCATCGGCCGATGCTCTGGACAATTAGGTGGATTCACCTCTTTTGCTACAAAATACACTTTGTTTCTATGTTACCATCCTAAAGCCATTTTTCCGTAATGACATATCGCGAGATCAGGCCAAAAAAGCACTGGATCTTTATGAAGCCGTATAAGAGGTAAAAGTCGCTTTTTCAGACACTCCTTAACATAAATTTCTTGGTTAATTGTACCAGTGCTTACAAAAGGATCACTTTTGAAGCCGCATTGGCAAATTGCCTGCCAAATGAGAAACTTTTTGGGAAATTTGTCAAACTTTTTGTTTTTATATTTATCTGCAACATTGCCTCTTTTATTTGCAGTGTGAAATTCGCGGCCCCGGATTTGTTTAAAATCGGCTTTTACGTACGATTCGTCATCCATAACAATACAGCCAAATTTTTGTATGAGACTGTCGTACAATTTCCGAGCACGTGGTTTCGCCAACAAATTTTGCTTACCGTTGCGATTAGGTGCTGCATTCACTTTGTAAGAACGTAGTCCTGCTGTTTTCCATACTTTTTGTATATACGAAGACGACATGTTTAATTTTTTGCCGACATCTCTTACCGAAAGTCCAGGATTTTTCTTAAAAGCAGATAACACTTCCTTTGCCTTAATTTCGCAAGCAAATCCTTTTTTTCTGCCACTACCAGGGTTCCTTTTTAAAGATAAACATTCATTGTATTTTTTAAGCACATAAGTAACGGTAGACTTTGGAAATTTTAGCTTTTTTGCGATGTCGTTATGGAACATGCTGGGATTTTCCAGCTTTTTGCGCAATATTAACTCGCGATCGATTTCTTTCTTGGTCCTCGTTTCTACACTGATTTTTGTTACTAAAAAGAAATGATGCAGTAAGGTGGAAAATGCTTCCAGCTTTTTAAGTGTCTACCGATTTTTATTTTAATGTTATGATTAACCGAGCTATGCTTGGTTATGTGCGACCAGTTTTTTTCGTGTACATCTTTATGTAGTGGTCAACGATACTTAGTTTTGAAGCAGTCTCGATACAAAGGATATTCTCATTAAATTAACTTCAAAAACCTATTTTTTTTTTTTTTTTGAGGAAATTCTATTTCAAAGTCTAACGAGTATACGATTAAAGTGGGAAATTTTAAGTTCCATAAAGCATGAAAATGAATAATGAGCTTTTTGTCGTTGTCGATAATATTATTCTATACACATTCTTAGAAATTGATTGCTAAACTGGCGTTAATCCAGGAGCCCTTATAAAAAAGAGCTGGTCAAATTTTTTTCTGCACTTAAATATTCCGTAAGCTCTATGTTTATAGGAAAACTGTCGTCATCACCCAGCCGGGAAGTTGATATACAGCGAATTGTAGTGAAAAGCGTCCAGCGATACTTTTCTACTAAGTACTTTTACAATAGTTTTCATGATAAATCGTAAATAAGATTACATATAGTTCACTTTATAAGATTCAAAAGATTTTTATCGATAAAAGTTTACGAAGAAAGTCATATATGTACATACATACATATGTACATATGACCGTGACAATATAATAATTTGTTAATTTTTTTCGATTATATTCACATTCAGGGACCATAAATATTACGATCTATATATCGAAAACCATAATTAGCCGTTAAAATTAGATTTCTATTTCTCGATCATATTTAACCGTTATTTTATGATTTTTATTTTTCGATAAAAAATAATCGCTAACTTTTGGATCTTTAATTAGCGTTAAATTATTGATTTTATTTTGAATTTTTATTTTTTCGATCACATTATAACCGTTATTTGCAGATATAATTTTTTAGATTAAGAAAAGTAAGAAATGATCGAAAAAAAACTCCAATATAAGAGTTATTTTTTTAACGAAAAAATCGGAAAATAACGATTAAATTTGACTGAAAATATAAAAATCTAAATCTAGCGATTATTTCATATAAAAAAAATAAAAAATAACAACTTTCAATGATCTTGATATTTGACGTTTTTTTTTGTGCCTGATTTAAATCGAAAGCACCATCAATGCATTTATCTTTCGATCTTTTTTTCGATATTTTTGTATTTGTAGTTAATATTCTTTCATTAAAAAAAGACAAACTAATAGCATTCTAGTATATATTATTTGTCGATGTCTAACATTATCGACACTTATCGCTAAAATCTTACATTAATTGGTTTATCAATAAAGTCATAGTTGAGCGTATCAATAAGTCGGAATAAGTCTTTAAAAGAAAAGGTCTTTAAAAAAAAAGTTTTGTCTAAGAAGAAAAGCTTTCAAAATGAACTGACAGTTTGTATATCTGATAATTCTTGGTGCAAAAAAACACAAGTTTCGAGACTCAAGAAAAAACATTGAATTCTCACGACTTCTTCACTTAAACACTCAACACTTTAAACTAAAAGCGCAAAAGCAAAACAACCAACAAAAACAACGTAATCGCAATAGCATAACAAAAGCGCACAAGAGCATTGACAATTGTTAATAATAAATATAAACAAACACTTGCAACGTTCACAGCTCACCGTTTGAGCATTTGTACGCCTCAAGGTATGCAAAAGTTATAACGCAGATATGCATTTCGCTATCAAACGGAAATATCAATCGTACTTCAACAAAACAATAAAGCCAAACATACATGGACATACTACTACACACTACTCGTAAAAACAATTGTGCTTACGACAAGCAAGCGTGTATGTGTGTATGTGGGTGTGTGTGTGGGGGTGTGTGGGCGCGCTTGTGGTGCAACGTGTTATGAAAGCGCATACGTGCCTGTGGCACTTGCGGCAAGAGCTGGTTTGAGCAGTTATAAAATGAGACAGACGTCGACGCTCAACAAATACGGCGCTCTGTTCGTGGGTGTGGGTGTGTGTATTCATGTATGTATGTATGTATAAGTATGACTGCTGCGTACTGTTTGACAACAAAAGCGTTAGCGAACGGAAGGAAATGGAGATATCAATTTATGTCTGTATGTCTTTATGCCTGTTTAACTGAATGTCTGTGCACACACACACAAACATACACATATAGAGGAAGTCGTGCAAACAGTTGACAGTGAATATATGTAAGTACTCGCATGTATGTATGCAAGTATGTATGTATGTAGCGAGGCACTTGAAACATTGACGCTGTAACTAAGTGCACAATTGCAGCAGCAACAACAACAACAACGACAGCAATATTAACAACATCTCTCGCAAGGCATTCAGAATGGCATAACATATCCTGTTGCTGCTGCTACTGCTGCCACCACAGCCGCCATCCTCACCACCAGCACCAACGATACTGTGCCACAAGTTCTCTGTGCGTGTTTGCGCTTTTATGCATACAACATGCATGTGGCAGCAACACAGACTTTTGAGTGTCGCTATTGTCGCTGAGATGCTGACATTTATAGTCAAAACAATCAGGCAAAGACAATTGGTAACTGTAGCAACAAATGTACATATGTATGTCTGTAGCAACAACAGCAGCTACAAAAATGGCAACAAAAATAGCAACAATGCAATTTTCGTTTTGCCTTTCTGCGAACGAAACGAGCAATGATGGCACGTGCAAAGGCCAGCAGACAGACGGATTCGTTCGTAAATTTGCTGGTGTTGTTTTTATGTAGTAGACATGGCGTATGAGCAACGTACATACACTCGTACGTAAACTCGAATGATAAAGTGTGCAATGCATTTCTCAGTAGCCGTGTGAGCGTGGAGGACTTGTATCATGCATAAGTAACCAAAACGAAATAGTGACGAAACAAGTGGCATAACTGTAGCAACAATAGAAGGGTTTAACAACAATTCTACCAGAACAAAAACAAAAACAACAACAACAAAAGTAACTGCTAACTTTTAGCAGTAAATCGAGCAAATAAGCATACATTTATAAACTCATCTGGCAAGTAGCCATGCGAGATTCACTCGCATGCACGCAGCAGTTGTGGTTCAGTTGATTGTTGTTTACTGCAACACTTCTACAACATACACACGAGCTTGCGTTACACACTTGTGCCTTGCAACGCTTTATTACCTTCGGCTTGTAAGCGGAAAATGTTGCACCTACGCGCACTTCCGTTGTGTGTCTTTTCAACTGTCTGACTGTTGCTTGCGTGGCCACTCGCTCCCCTCTCTCTCTCTCTCTCTCTCAGTCTCCTTATCTTGCTAGCCTGCCACTCAGCGACAACAACTTGTTATCAGTTATGTATGTGTGGAGATGTGTGAAGGTACGCTGTTTTTTTTGCTTTCGCTCTACACTTCATCAGCTTAGCAAAACATTTCACACTTCAAACTCTTAGTGGTTGCTAGGGCGAAAGCTTGTGTTTTTGATACCTTGGCACTTGTATTTGAGTAAGAGTCATTGTGCTTTGACACCTTTGCGTTGTTTTTGTTTTCTATAGCTTAAAATAATTTGCTTTACTTTTCTCTTTTGCTATCCGCTTTTTCTACTATTCCGTTTATTTTAAGTTCGGAAATTTCGCCTTGAATTGTTTTATTCAAAAATATTTCTCATTCCTTGCAGTTGTCAATCAAACTTTATCCTTATGTTTATTTTGAATTGAATTGAAATTTATATGCGCAGCTGATGTCGTTTTAATTCATAAGCAAGAAAGAGTAAACAAAAAAATTTAAGCTACAAAAAGCTCCAATTATATCATGGATATGAGCTTAAATATCGTGAAAATTTGACAACATACAAAATTACATAGGGGGATGTAAGTAAAACACATAATATGAACAATGCCATATATGTACATTACGGTGGTCCAAAAATGTATGAGAAAAAAGTGAAGTGGGAATTTTTATACTCTCACTCCCTAGGACTGTTCTATACCGAAAACATACACCCCTATTTTTTTATTGAAATTAAAAACTATTTTATATGGGGAAAAACAACTTTTCGTAGAAATGGTAAAGAATTCTAATGCGAAATTTAGCACATAAATCATAAGTGACTTTTAATTTTTTCTTCAAACCCGGAAACAGACCTAACCTACAGTCACAAAAATTGGTACACCGCCTGTGAGCGGTGCTAGGTAGCTAGCTGTAAAAATAGCTTAGTATGAGCACAAAATGATACATAATGTCATTGAGTTCATGTTCTTATGATGCCAAATTCTATTTACAATTTTTTTTTTAAGTGGTGTTCAAACTAAACATAGTCTCAATTAGTGAACAAAAAAATACCTTCTTCGCAAAATATAGTTTTTTTTTACACTGACCTATTACCTATTATTTATTTTGTATTCAACTTAAAACGTAATTTTTTGAACGCAACGAGTTTTTCGATAAATAGGGACTGCTTATGCGAAATTCTAATTATTTATATTCACTGCCAATTTCACGAAAGCAATTTAAAAGTACGTTTCCACGAGCTACAAATTGGGTAATTTCGATTCTCAATTTCAATTAGAAATTGTAAATATTCACACGAAAAATTTCAATTTCAAAATCAATTTCGATCACAGTTGTTTTGCAAAAGAAATTATTTTTTGGACGTATAAATTTAATTTTTTTCTTCAATTTCACCCAAACTGAGACTCGAACAGAATTTTAGCGGACATTTTTTCTATGTCCAAATTGAGAAATCGTACTTTACGTGAAATATGCTTTTAATTTTTTGAATTTTATATGGAAATTGACAGTTAATAAAAAATAATTTTCCATTTAGATTGCATTGTTACATTTATAAAAATTCCGAAAATTGTATTTTTTCGCCTCTCAAACTTTTATTTTTATTAAAAGGAAAAAATAATATGGCCTTACAGCCAGAAGTCTATCCAAAGACACTTATAAAATCAATTTGTATTTTTTAAATCCCAAGATGTCTACGTGAAGAGAATCGAATAGAGTATTTCCTCTTTAATTTTCATGTTAATCTACACAGAAAAATGTATAGTTAAAAAACAACTTTTTTTTCTTGTCTATCGAAATACAAAATGGTATCAATGAATGGCAATGAATTTACTAAAATATTGCTATCAATAGAAATGACCTTAAGAGGGCTTTATTTCTGAACTATATTTAGGGGGTTGCCACATGTTTAAAAAATCCAATTCAACTTAAATTATCAGTTAATTATACAAAAAGTTACGTTAAAATTCGGGTGGAAAGCGAAAGGTTGTTAAGAAACCTTTAGTTTGAACATTTCGAATGTTTGAAGAGGGTTACCATGTGTTCAAAGAAAGTGGCATTCAAATTATTTAATAAGTAGGATGAATTATTAAAAGATTGGTATCAATGGAGGTTGACTTAAAAAGGCTTTATTTCTGAAATATATTAAAGGGGATTGCCGAGTGTGAAAAAAAATTTAAATCAAATTAAATTGAGGCAATTAGGGAAATTAAATATGTACATATCACAATTTGGGTGTCAGACGAAAGAGAATAAAGAAGATTTTAGTTTGAAAATATTTTGGAGCGGGTTGCCACCTGTTTGAAATGTCGAATTCATTTAAAATAAGGGTGTCAAACGTCTTTGGTTTTAACACTAGAAATACTTTTAAACTGTTTGAAGAGGGTTGCCACTTGTTTGAAAAGTTATATTTTATAAGTTAGATGAATTACTAAAGCATGGATATCACTCGAAATGGGTTTGAAAGGCTTTACTTACGAGCTTTATTTGGGGGGTATGCCACGTGTTGAAAATACTTTTTAACGGGATTTCAAACTGTTTCAAAAGTAAAATTTAGTTAAATTTACACAAGTTTTATGAAATATAAAAATATGAGTGTCAAGAAGAGATCTATGACAGCACCTTTTTGAAAAGTCATATCGATTTAGATAAGTATGTATGTTCTACGAGAACGCTTTTTTGTGAAGGTCAGAGGTAAAATTAAAGACATTGGCCTATAGATGTGCGATATGGCTTTATTTTTTGAAATCGGAACTTTTTATCGGTACATGGTAATTTGAAATTTAATGAAATTAAAAAGGGACACTATGCGGGATCTATCTTCACTCAGAAACGGCTGCACGGATTTGGATAAAATATAGCACTCGGATCGCTTATAACTCTGACTAATATTTGGAGTAGCTTTAACGCCATGCGGGTTCCCTAGTAACCTATAAAACGCGACCAGAACCAAAAAATAAACTTGCAAAATCCAGAAACTGGGGAATTTGGAGCTTTCGGAATTTTTTAAATTTTTTCCTTTCCAGAAAGTGATTCAATTATTGGCAGTGGAAATTCATACCAAAAAAATGTACCAAAAATTTTCCTCAATAAACCCCGGGAAAATCGATTATCAGGAACGCTCTCGGCCCCGACCATCTCGGACAATCGAGGTTTGCCTGTACATCAGACCTAAGCGCGCACGCACGTTCAAACTTCAAAAATTCAACTTAAACTCAAATTGAAATTTCTTATATCAGAAGAAGCGCTCACTGTACTGCTAAGGTTCAACATCGGCAAAGCCAACTTTAGTAGATTTTATGTAGATACGAATTTGTGTTTTGGTATCACCCATTAGCAATACAACTACATGCACAATAGCTTTCTTTGCCCAAAAGTATTTAAGCAAAAGTGGTCCCTCGTGTCATTCGTTGTGTCAGCTCTAACAAACTGAGCACTTAAGGAGCATTTAGACAAGGAGTATGGGGAGTGGGCTAAAGGCAAAGTCTAATGCGTACGAGGTACGAGGCTGATGTACCAAAGGCAAATAAGGCAGCACAGGTATTTCAATGTGCTTATATGTATGTATATATGTATGTTTGTGGGTGTTCATGTGCGTGCTTGAGTGTGTGTGGGTGCGGTTGTTCAGAGGGAACAATGGGAAAGCTGGTCAGATACTGAAATTAAGGCCATTAGCCATAGTATAGACAATCAATAAAATTAAGATAGACATGTACCAACGAAGACGGCAAGCGTACTCTTTCGGACAGTGGGAATACAAAGTACTGTGCGTGAACAAAAAAACACGAAATAGGTACATACAAGAGTGAATCGGAGGAAATAAAAAATTTGTTTAGTGAAAGCAGGAAATTGGTAATTTTTGATAATTTTCGCAAAGCACTAAAATGAAAGAGGAAATTGACAATTAGTTTTGTTTGCTATTTACTTTCTTTAAAGCATTTAAAACTTTTAAAGCAAAAAAACAAGAATCCCTCGCAGAGTTGAGCCTTAATACGAAGTGCTGATCTATTTGATGCTAAGAGGAGGAGTACTGGGTACATATTTATGTATGTATATATTGACAACGGCAAACAATAGTTGCTGCTTTCGATTTACTCCCATAAAATTTGTAATCGTAGCGGATTTCATGACTCTTCTAGCGTTTTAATCGGCGCTTGGTTATCTGATAAACTCTGGATGTATGTACATATGTATGAAGTTTTCGTGGCGCGCTGCACAATTAAACGCCACGTAATGCCACAAATCTCCAGCGCAAACAAAATATATGTATATATGCAAAACTGTGTACTTATGCACATCCATACATAAATACATATTACTTATTTACATAGTCATGCACGAGTATGTGTGTTTGTATTATTGGTACTTATTTATCACATTGAAACGCACCCATTCGACATTGTTGTTCGCTCATACGTTACGGTCTATTGCAGACGGAATTCGATATCGCATCGCTGCGCAGCAGCACGAACAAACAACAACGTCGCAGAGCAATGTCAACAAAGCGGCAGAAGCAGCCATGGAAAAAGCGAACGAAAAATGGAAAAATAAATATGTATACAAAATAGGGAAAAATCGCTAAACCGTACTCTAAAATAGTCTACATATTTAGTTGAGCTAAGCTAAGCGCTGAATCAGACCATTGTCAGTGATTCGATAATTAAATGGATGAGGCTCAGTAAACTTGTTGCCGGTAAAATTACAACGCCAGCAGAGCTGCCAGTAAAGTCAATTGAGCATTTTGCTTAGCCACGGTCTATTTCAGAATTCATATTAAATCCTTTTAATTTTGAAGAAAAAAGTTGATAGTGATTTAAATTTACATGTACAATAATGTTGTAATAAAAGCTTTATTGAGCATAAATTGACTTTTGGGGTATTAACTGAATTTGTGACAGCTGTTCGAGTTCTCATTGATACGAGTATTTTCTTGTCTCTGTGATAAGGCATATTGATAAGTACATACAATACATACTACATATTTACACCATATCACATTGCCTTAGTTGTTATCTCTAAATTCCCCGAAATTTCCAGTCCTACGAGTAGCATAAGTTTAGACTGTACCGAAAAAAAGATCGTCGTGCATCCTGAGTTTAATGACGTTTCCTTTTCTGCAAACAATGTTGTCTTTTCATTGCCCTCTCCTTACTATTTGTGCGTAGAGGGCACTGGGAAGGCAACATTTTTCGGTAGAAAAGAAAGCGTGATAAATTAGTTTGACAAGGCAAATTCGAAAAAAATGTATTTATTTGTAGGCCAAACCTAGGGGTCGCCTTTTTAAATTTTTCGCAATGGCCGAGTGTACTTCTGCCATACAAATTGTCTTCGGATTTGGAGTATGAATGCAGATGATTCCTTTCTTGTTCTTCTTCTTCTTCTTCTTCTTCTTCTTCTGTCACAAAATCTGGAAGCAGAGTACGAATTGGAGGAGAAGCTCGGCCAAACGGGTAGAAAACGCTTAAACATTCCAAAGATTCATTTATTTGAATCAAATATGGTATATAAAACTATTAAGGGGTTTCCCTTAAACTTGAAAAGCCTTGAAAACTTCGAAAAGCTAAAAAAATCAGCCTGTTCGACCAAAATCCGTTTGAGGTGTGAGAGTCTAAAATTAATTGTCCATACTTTGGATTGGTTTATTGAAGCACCCTATATTTAAATGTTACGTGTATTTTATTTATAAAATTTGATTCTGCACTTACCTAATCGGTTCATTTCCACCCACTTTATTTGCAACATTTTCCATCTTTGGCGATTAAAGTTTTTTTTTTGTTTTTACACAAGATCCCAGCTTTGTATCAAACGGTTCTGCTCATAGTCTAATTCACTTCGCGCAAACTGTCTTAATTTGTGTCACGTTTTTTCGTTTTGCATACAGCCATGCTCACTTTAAAGTCCAATAAAATCGCTGCATCAACATCGAACTGCAAACTACTATAAAACTGGCTGGAGCGTCGCCCAACGCCCTGCACTCTTGGTAAGCAGCGTGGCGGGGGTGGTGGTGGCGGTACGACCAGTCAATCAATCAGCCGACCATGCAGTCAATCAGATGGCGCCCGCACACACATAGCCCCAGCGCCGCATATAAATATGTACTCATGTGTATGTATGTACTATATATGCACATACATATGTATACTCTTTAGGCATGTGCATATCGTGAACGCGTTGACTGTAACGCGATATGTACATATAAATACAATACTTGCGCTGAGCGCGAGAAGTAAATTAAGTCATCGGCCGGCCGCGCGCACCTCGCAATGAATTCTCAATGAAGTGATGCGAAGCGATGCGATGCGATCGGCCGAGGCAGCAGTGAGTTGGAGACTTCTCTAACTGAGTTCGCTTTCGGATGTGTTGGCTGGCTTGCTGGCTGGCTGGCTTGCTTGGGGGCGTAGTGTGTTGCAACAACGTTTGCTGGTTGCTGTTGTGGCATTGAAGCGCGACGCGATAATTGAGCGCTGCAGCAGCGGCAAATGACAAAAATAAAGTGTTGTAGGGCAACGCTTGTGGATGTGCGTTGATGTTAAGGTGCGCTACTAGCGGCTAGCGGCAAGCGGCAGGGGGGAAAACGGCCAACTGCGTTGATGATGTGGTGCGCTTATTTGGTGGGTGTTTTGTCGTGGCGCTTTTGTCACAGCGCTGTTGTTGTATTATTACGTTGTATACGACGATTTTGCTGATTAGGTTTGTGCTTATTTTGGTGTAGTTGCTTTTTAGTATTAATTCGTTTTTTATTTATTTTGTTTTATAATTTATATTAGACACGATTTACGTACTTCTACATATATATGTGCTGTTGCAAATTGTTTTTTAATTTCGCAGATTTTTTAATATTTTTTATGATTCGCGTTATTATTACGTGTGTGGCAACAACTTTTTTAATAGCCGCTGATGAGTGTACTCGGGAAATATTTTTTTTTTTATATATAATTTATTTCTTTGCTTTGTTTCTTGTTTCGTCGTTTTTTGTTTCGGTCCGGCGTTAATTGGCGCGAGAAAAGTGCAAAGGCAAATACATAGCGGAGCATTTTAAATAGAAAATTATGCACAATCAATTACAAATTAAAATTAAATTGCTTTGATGCTGGAATTTTGTTGTTGTTTTTGTTGGGTTGACATTCGTGCAATTGGAATCATTTACTGGGACTACTAAGGCGTGATGGGTATTCGAAATGCAAAAGTGTAATCAAATTTTCGTAAATAATGTTGGCTAATTTTTAGTACCAATGTTCTTACTGTTAAATTTTTGGAATTTTATAGCAAAAAATAATATGTTTAAAAATGTTCAAATGATTTTTATAGCTAAAATAAAAAACAATAAGCTAGAAAACCTTTAAAAATTGTTAAATTTCATATCCGGGTAAAAAATTTAGATAAAATATTTTAAAAATTCTTTAAGTTTAAAAACAGATATTCGCAGGCACAAAACTGTGAAAAAGTGGCGTGCAAAAACGTACAATTTTAGGCAAAAATTTTAAATTATAAAAATAAAATTTTTAAGTTTTTTTTTGTGATGTATTTTAATATTTATTCAAGTATTTTAACATATAATTTTGGCTATTTTAAAGATGAAAATATACTTGAAAATGGTAAAATTTCTTTTCTTCTTAGTGTTTTTAAAGCTAACATAAAAAGGATAATATTAAGCACACTTAAAATTTTTTAAATATCATTCCCGCTTAAAATATAGTTTTAAATTTTTTTTTAGATTAAAAACAGTTTTTTGGAAGCACAAAACTATAAAGAAAGTTAGTTGAAAAAAATTTAAACTTTTAATTTGGATTTTAATTTAAATTAATATTTTTTGTAATAAATAAGTATTTTAATATTCAAGTATTTTAATATACAAATATAGCATCTAAAGTATAAATTTTCTAATTTTTTAATTTATTCCAGGGACCGAGAATTACCGTTAAATACCAATATTTTTATTTTCAGATTATTGCAAAGTCGTAATTTTCGGAATTTTCTTTCTTTCATAATAAATAATATTAAAATTTAGAGTTCTAATTTTCTATCAAAAAATAATCGCTATTTGGGTTACTATTGTTTTAATGGGAATGAGAAATAAATCTAAAACGACGATATGGTATGATCGAATTAAAATCACAAAATAACGGTTAAAATTGATGAAATCTCTGCCGATTTGCTACGTAACTGTAGTTTAAGCTTATTAGGGTAGGCCACCATACAAAAACTACATATTGGTAAACTGGTATAACCTCTGCTGTATAAATTAAGCGGCAATTTCTTGGGTTCAGACCCTATTTTCGCCAATGGCTTGCATGCAGAAGTGCGGAGCTGAAGAAGCAATCTCATAACGCTGTGCGATGTTCAGCATTCAGTTCTGCTTCTTATCCTCTATAAAGCTTAAGAATTTTTGTTAAACGTAAATTTTTGATTACCACGGAAGTTTCTTCCAGAAAATTAAAATAAAATTTTGTAAACAAACAAAAAAGTTAAAGAAAAAAATTATAATGACGAAAAAATTAAAAAAAAAAATTTTAAAATTTTGATTTTTTCAAAAAAATTTACAAAATCGAACAATGTTAACCATTACCAGCAGTTATTAAAAAAATATACTCGTTATACTAAAAAAAAAGGATTTACTCAATTATTAAAAAGTAAGAAGAAAATTAAAGAAAGGAAATTAAAATCCACAAATTTAAAAAAGTAAAAAAAAGAATACATATAGGTATTAAGAAATAAAAAGAAAATGCTAGCTTCTAAAAAATTGGACTTTTTCAAAAAATATATTTCTTTAAAAACGGAAATAAATAAAATTTTAAAAACAAAGTACAAAGTGAAATATAATAACCTTTGGACATTAGATATGTATAAATGGATATTTTTAAAATTTGTGTTGCTGAATACGTAGAATTCTGTATAATTCTAAAGTATTGCCACCATAAAAAAAATTAGAAATGTTCAGTTTAATGTTGTTATTTGATAAGGAAGCATTTCATCCAGCGCTTGCGATACTAATATTTTATTTTATTTTATATATTTTTTTAAATTTTTTAAATAAAATTATCTGAATTTCTTCGGAGTTCTTGGCCTCATCAGCCTTTGCCTTCAGCACTTAACCCTTTTTTCATTTGCTTCGTCCACTTTCACAACACGAAATGCTTCAGAGTTTCAGCCACAAAATCGCGCGCTAAATTTCACACAATTAACGCTATGAACGCTTTTAAGAGTCGTTTATTATCACGCGCGTTGTTGCCACACGTGTACTTCCGCATTGAACGTTGCGAAACGAATGACAAACCGTTCGTTATTCACTAACAATGAAAACAACGAGCGACTATGAAACAAACGCAGCGGCAGCAGCAAAGTCAACATCGACGCTAACGCCAACTGCGGCTGCGATTGTTCCCAAAAAATCGCAGACACAGCGGCAACAACAAAGCAACGCACAAAAAAGGAAAATAGGAAAAATGTGTGTAAAAGCATTTTCCAACCCCCAAAAAATTTTCGTGCGCTGACAACATTGCCGACGACGAAGATGACGATGATGATCAGTATGATGATGATGTTGTGATTATTAAGTTGAAGTATGCAGCGTGGCAGCGAATGCCTGCAGACATATGGTATTTTTGGGTGGCGAACAACCCCCCAAAATTAATTGCCGAAAATGAAGAAGCGCAACTACATAAGTAGAAAGAGGTGAGTACGTGTGTTGGTGTACCTTAGCTACGGATACGTGGCAGTGTTGCACACGCGCAACAGTGGCCACAGCAGCAACACCACCAGCTAAACGCTTGTGCTGGCCAAGCACGTGGCAGTGGATGCGTCGACGCTCACTTAAAATCTATGCCGCAGCAAAGCGGTGCGCTTCAATGAGTCCGACCGGTTGGTTGACAAGCTGCTGGCTGTTATGTTAGATATGAGCTATACAAAACAAAAAAAAAACGTCAATCGAAGCGTGAAAGTATTTGCGGAAATTCATCATTTTATTTTGGACATACATACGCAAATACGCGTTGTACTGGCAGCTTTTGAATACAGTTCAAAAAGGTTGCAGGTAAAAAGAGATGGGTCACAGCCGCAGGTTGAAGTTGAACACAAAAAGAGATGATGCCATAAATAAAGCAACTGACATGTAAAAGTGTTAAGCAAACATTTTTTGAATTCGTTGTCTTCAACTCCCCACTACAAATGCTAGTAGCTAAAGAGTGAGTGGAAGGTCTCATTAATCACTGGTTGCATTCATTTTGCGGTCGGCTTCAAGTGGCCAGTCAACTGGCTATCGTTAACCGCAAGTAGTTTGGGCCTGTTTGAATATAGATATCCCTTGTACGGACAGCTTTCTATCACTTATCTCGTTATTCCTTTAAATAATCGGACATTTTCATCATTACAACCTCTCGTTAATACTTGAAGTTCGCATTGTTTTACTGTACTCTCTTCTTTCCTTCATTGACATTCTAATATTACTCTGATATACACACCAGTTGGTAGCTTAGCCTTTGTCCTACTTGTCCTTATGCTACTCATCACGTTTTTCAATAACTTTTTCCACCACTTCTAAATTGAAATATGTTTGTTTTCCAATCGGCCAACCACGAGGGAAGTTTGATAAGTCAGTGGCTTTGTGAATAATATTTTTTTTGGCAAAAAAAAGTTTAATCTCTTAAATTGTTGGCCTACTTATAGCTCGACGTACTATGTATTTAGTGTAAAGTTTTGAAAACTATTTTTAAATAAGCTCTAGGACTAAAATTAGCCGCAGAAAATACCCAGGATAAAGTACCCCGTACAAAATCCCCCACCCAATTGGGGCTCCTGCATTCCGATCTCGCGGTTTACTGTGAATAGGTGTCTTCAAGTCGTGTACTAAAACATGCTAGTACTAAATGGAAATAGCTTACTAGCAATTCAATTAACTCGGACTTAATCCGGATCAACTGCAGTTAATTCCCGAGTTGATCCGGATCAACGCTGCCGTCTGTTTATGCTTTTACATTACCAGAAATGGTAGTTTGGGTCTGTAACATCTATCAGAAGTTTCTCGTAATCTCAATGGTCATTGATGTGGCCTGTTTTGCCGAAGGCCATATTCTTCTGCTGTTTTGGAGGAAAGTGTAAGAAATTCCGGATATGAATTTCCTCAGCACAGAGTTATGAGCGATTTAAATTTCTTCCGAAAAAATTGTTTAGCAGTGATTTTGGATGCTGATTATAACACCTCCAAAGCCTTAGGCCAGGAGAGAAGAGATATATTTGACTTTTTACTGAAAAGAGGAAAAGAGGTTCCTTCAGAGCATTTTTAGCTAAGTGTTCGTTCTTAGTTCCTAAAGCAATGAATTTCGTGGATGTAAATAGGTAAAGAGACTGGAGTAGACGTATCTTTGGTGATAACCAAATTGCATTTAAAGTTTTGGTTTAAGTTAAATTATGTTACTCAAGGGTTTTCACATTGAATTACAGATCACTTCGGATTATCTGAGATCTTCAGCTAGGCTAGGTGCGCTTCATATCAGACCGAGTGGCATCCGGAGGCCTAATGCAAGCAAAACTCCTTTTGTCCTTAATATCAGAAGGTGCGACTTGCACTCAATGAGCAGGTGGTACTGTAGCCTAAGGGGCTGCTGACTTTACTCTTGGTTTAAAAACATGACTTTGGAATGCTTTGAGGAAAAATTAAAGTTAGTATAATATTTTTGGAAAATTATATTTGAGCTTTATTTCGGTATATCGTAAATCGAATAAATTTCCGAAAGATAAGCTAGCGCAGAGAAAAAACTAGAGAAATTGGGTCAGTGGCTGGTTTACTTTGTATTTTATTAAATACTAGCAAATGCCTGGTTTTCCTCGCGACGCCTGATAAGAACATACGAAAATAGTGTTGAAATGCATAAATGGTTTGTAATGTAAACATTATTAGCTTAGGTTGAAAGGGCTAAGGATAATAGCGCTGAGATACCATATCGTATATCTACTAATCACCTTAGATGCTATGTGCACTTATTTCCATCTGTGAGATATCAGAAAGTATTGCAAGGTTTGTCGTAATTCTGAAGTTCCACAGCATGAAAGAGTTTTCCCGTTCAAATGGGGTCATTGATATTCCTACCATGTTCTTTCTAATTCGTAACACTTCTTCTTGATATGCCGATGACCCGTTGATGTGCTTAGGATATATAAAAGATGGGGCTTTATTAAGTCAGATAAAAAGTAAACGTTTAGAGGGGTATCTTAATATCTTTATTCCAGCGCCATCAATGTTTTGGGTCCATTTGTTTGCAGAAGTACTTCTTATCATAAAGTTAATACTTGTTTATCCAGGTCGTACGATAAAAACGGATTTTCTAAATATCTCGACTCCAGCGTTATCTGTCGGCACCATTTTTTGCAAACGTATATTTTATGACGCAGAGTATCCGACGTCGTTCGGGGCAAACAAATAAAAATACATATTAAACAGTAAGAGAGATTTTCAGTTTACCATAAGTTAAAAGAGACGTTAACTATTTTTCGTATTTAATTTGGGCTGCTTATGAATAATACTTTTATTTTTTTGCGGTGTAGAAGCATAAATACTAATCGGAAATCCCACTCTTGAGCATCTGACATATAATCACATGTCTAACCAAAGCCTCAGAGTATACTGAAGGCTTTTAAATTAAAACGAAATGTCTGTGAGAACAAATAAGAAACACATCTTCTTTTGCCGCATCTAGCAATAATTATTGCTGCAACTATATTGGTAATCATTTTATTTACTACCAATCTTGTTTAATTATTAAGGTCAGGTGGATCAATGCATGCGTTATGGGAGGCGCTACGACTTCTTGCAAACTCTCATCCCTTTTTAGTTTACAATAGAACATTCTGTTTAGCTGTCTATTTCAAAGTCATGTGAGTTAGGGGTCCGAAGACATATCAAATGTAAAATTTCACGGCTATGGAATGTGCCGCACCCTTTTGTACAAACTCGTTTATATTTACCTCACTAGAAGCGCATACTTTAGTTATGACTTCACACCAAATTTCAAAGTCATGTGACTTACGGCTCTGAAGTTATTTTGTTAGAGAGTGTTGTTTGACAATGATTTTTAGATACGATATTTTGTCATAATATCGTCGATATGGTCCAGCTAAAACTACTGCTAAGGATATCAAGGTAGATATTTGAGGGATCTCTGAAACAACTCTACCAAAAACAGCATCTAAACTTAATCATATCTGAAATTTGTCAAAGAAAACCAAGTTCCTTTCCCTATGGGGTATTCGAAAACCTCTCCACTAAATTAAATATTATCTATACGCATATTGCATATCCTTTTCAATTGTTCTCGTTTTAGTGTTTGTTCCTGTGTGTCATCTACTTTTCCGTACTAGCCCAATATCCTTTCTATTTCTCCGTTCTTTACACCCTGCCTCGCTGGACATCGTTCATTGTGATATGTCTGTCGACGCGTATCTTTATGATGGATTAGACGTTAAGGCTTAGCTCAGTTGCTGGTCATGGATGACAAGCGATTTTCCTAATTTTTATTTTTTTTTTTGGTTTATTTACCTACGTTTTTGATATAATGCCATGTGGTAGTCGAAAACGGACGAAAGTGTGCGCGTATGCATGTAAATAAAATTTTTGACTACCATTGTGGTTTTACTGAACACAGAAAAATGAAAGCAAGAAGAAAGGGGCAATGGAAAAAAACTTGAAAATTTGGCAAAGTAATGACTGGTAGTGGGTGTGTTTTTATGTAGTGACTAGCTATTAAAGCTCTTAATAGCTGGATGCTTAATACTGTGAATGTTCTAAAAAGTGTTAAAGGCAAGTCATTAAATAGTTGATGTTATAATCATTTTCAAATTAAGCGTAACCTTTTTTAAATTAAATGAAACCTTTCTCAGGTTAAGCGAAACTTTTTTCAAATTAAATGAAACAGTCCTAAATTAAGTTTAAAAAATTATTGAATTAAGAAACAGGAGATCAACTTAACCTTAACTTGCTAGCCGAGGTGCATTTTCCTCACTGTTTGCCACTGAGTACAACCAGAACCATCCACACGCAGACTGGGATAAAACGCCCATGCGCAAAGGATTGGAGAATCGCCAAAGGTTTGTGCGACGAGGATAGAATAAGATTGGCTATATCTACCTCAGCGCCTTTCAAAGCACCTGGAGCAGATGGTATTTTCCCAGCTCATCCCCAGAAGGGATTTTTCCGCTTACTACCCTTCCTGATACCACTTTTCAGAGCATGTTTCGCGTGGGGGTCCCTTCCACTACAATGGCAGGGGGTGAAGGTCCGCTACATCCCAAAGGTGGGGGGAAAACCAGCAGACCAACCAATGTCATACCGACCTATTAGTCTTACTTACTTCCTACTAAAAACAATGGAAAGAATTGTAGACAGGCATATCAGGGATAGTTTCCTCACCAAAAACCCTTTGTACAGACACCAATATGCTTATCTTCCAGGAAGATCCACTATGCACGCTCTTCAGAATCTAACAAGGAAAATTGAAAAGGCCCTGGAGGACAAAGAGGTTTCATGGATGTGGAGGGCGCTTTCGACAACACGGAACACTCTCGGCTAGACAATTGCGTCCGGCGCAGAGGGGTTGATCAAATCACATGTCGCTGGATGGCAAACGTCCTTAAATCCAGAGCCATTACATCCACTCTTGGACAGGAAAGGGACAGTTTTTTAGCTACGAAAGGTTGCCCGCAAGGGGGAGTGATCTCCTCTCTGCTTTGGTCCATCGTAGTAGATGAACTACTCAGCCTTCTTAGCGAAAAAGGCTTCGACGTTCAGGGCTATGCGGATGACATTGTCATCCTAATCAGAGGTAGGTTCGAATATACCATCTCTAACCTCGTACAGAACGCTCTGAACATAGTTGCCAATTGGTGTAGTAAAAATGGGTTAAACGTTAACCCGAAGAAGACGCTAGTCTCCAGGAAATGAAAAGCGACAAATTAGTAGAACCATTCCTTCAAGGTGAAGAGATACACTTCTCCAAAGAAGTCAAATATCTACGAGTTATCCTTGATGACAAGCTCTCATAGAATCCACATCTAGATAAACCTATTCAAAAGACCAGGGCCCCTATTTGGACCTGTCGGAAACTTATGGGACGGAAGTGGGGCATCAGACCTAAACTGGCGAGGTGGATGTATGATGCCGTCTCCAAACCCATTCTCACCTATGCTGCACCCGACTGGTGGAAGGAGACGGAAGTGAAGTCCACACAGGCCAAGCTCAGCAAACTACAGAGACTGGCCTGCGTGGGTATCACTGGTGCGATGAAAACAACACCAACGGCGCGTCGCTTTCGAGGTGCTGCTTGACCTGCCTCCCCTACACATTGTAATCAAGAAAGAGGCCCTGCTGTTTACAGCAAGGCTCATCTCAGGGGACAGTATAGAGGACAAAAGTATGTACACCCTTCCAGGAGCAGGAGTCTACGGTATACAACCCAGACTGCTCCTTTTCAAGAGCGTGGGACAGGGTAACTTCGTCTTTCAGGCCGAGGTTCACGCCATTGAACTTTGTCTGCAGTTTGCTGAACCGGTCTGCCATGGAGCTCCGTTAGGCGCAACTATTATATCTGGATGAAGAACGAAGCACGACATTACTGGACAAATACGGAAGGTAACAGAACAGAAGAGAAAAGATTTTATGAGAAGCCTTTTCCAGGCAGAATACACTCGGAGGTTTGCTATTGCCTGCCGAGGGGTGATCGCTATAAAGAAAATAACTTTTTCTTTGATGTTTCTTTGACCAGGGATCGAACCCACGGCCTCCATAATGCAGATATATTTCGAGGATATGCCTATGCTGAGGCATTCTCTGCCACAAATTTCTATGTCGTGGATCTCCGCTATGAAGATGGTGGCCCAAATATGCCAGCTCCAGTTTTTGCATTTTCCACCTTAGATTCTCTGTGTTATGTTAACATAGATGATTTGTTATAGTAATATTTAGAACCATAAACCCTTCGAAACCTTGCATACTTCCAATTTTACTTAAATGAATTCTTTTCTAAATTTATTTTCAGATCAAAGAATGGTAATTAATACTCATTCCATATGCAAATATTTTATTTGGACACATCAAATTTTTCACTCTATTACACCCAACCGGTGAGCATATTAACCAATTTTTACTCTCCGATAGTCAACCGAAAATGACATACATATGCACACAAATTTGTGCCTAATAAAAAAATAAAATAAAATCTAAAAAATTTTAGTTACCTTTGTACTATTATTTACATACATACATATGTACATACATGGCCAGATATTTGCTAGTGCAATATATGCATGCTCATATACATACATATGTACATACATGTGTATGTACCCACATCTATTTATTAGAGTTGGGTATATTTAGAACGAACGCTGCGCATCAAATCAAATGAGTTTGGGGCTTAAACTTCCGGTTCGTGGCACAATGAAATCAGTAACGACAGCAACAAAGAAAGCGGCAGCAACAAAAAATACCATAAAAAAAAAAAACAATAATGGCTTAAACAAAAATAAATGCAAACTGAACGACATTAATGACAACACGATTCAGTGAGCACACAGTGCTGCTCCACTTCATCAATGTTTGTAAAGTTCCAGAGGTAAAATTTTCAGCTCTATGAATCTATCTATCTATCTACAGTGCACAAACGTATTAGCCATCTGGATGAGTTTGGTACAATACTCGGCATACAACAATAATAATAATTATACACGTATGCAAGTTTACTTCCGGTTAATAAATTTAAATAGCAACTGATGGTGTCGGAGGTGGTAGTCGAGTTCTCGTATTTATAACCTAACGTAAATTAGTAACATATGTATGTACCCGTATTTCTTTACTAACTCTCTTTTCTGCTTACCTTTGCACTTCAGTGAGTTACTCTTTTTCCACATAAATGCCGCTAAAATTTTGTTTGTTCTATTCTATATTTATGTACATATAATGTGTAGCTGCTATTTACTTTGATGGCATTTTTTTTTTTGTTTTTTGAAAAATTTTCCGGTAAATGAGCGCAGTAAAGAGTTATTCACCTGAAATAAAACAAAAATTGGAAAATTAGTGTTATTTTTAGGAAACGTATGCACGTACAATTTGACATAAACATATCCATATACTCTCATTACTAAATAATTACACTGGTCAACAGTGGTCTTGGGGTAGAGCAGCTGTAATTATTTTCTATCTCAGGACCTTATACCGATTAAAAATCGACGGCTGAATGGAAGATCGACCCATTTCGGCAGCCCGTTCGAAAACACCCTATCTCAGAAAACTTTTCAAGAACGCCCTATTTCAGAATTCGATTCGAAAACGCATTATCTCAATATATTTTCAGTTGAGATAGCCCAATTTTCAAATTCTGAAATAGGGTGTTCTTTAAATGTTTTCTAAGATAGGCCGTTTTCGAACCGGCTGCCGAGGTAAATTTTTTATTTCCTACATGTAGTTTTCAAGATATTCAGTCATTGAAAAAGATTTTCTAGCGAAGCGGTCTTAGCGTAATTCTGTTTGCCTTTTAGCAAATAGTTTTCGAAACATTTAACTAAATAAAAAATAATTTTTTTTAAAACAGTAAAAACTAAAAATTAAAGAAAAATTTAATTACACATCTAAAGCAAAATAAAGAGTTTATAAAAATTAGATGAAGTTAAAAAATATTTTTATTTTTAAAACAGCAAAATCTAAAAATTAAAAAAAAAGTTCAAAGGTAGAAAAAAACTATAAGTTCCCAAAAATGTAATCAAATTAAAAACAAAAAATGTTTTTTTAAACAAAAAACTAAAAATTAAATTTAATAAAAAATATAAAGTGTTGAAAATTAAATAAAATTAACATAGTTACTTTTTAAGATAATAAAATCTAAAATCTAAATTAAAAAGAAAAAAAAAACACAAAACAAATTTCTAAAAATTGAATGAAATTAAAAAAGGTATACAGTTGTCCACAAAATAATAGGAGTGGGATATTTTAACCTGTTTTGGCTATTTGTCTTTAGTTTATTTAATGTTTCGTATTTTTTTTTAAAAGCCTAGCTGGTAATACAACAAACACCATATAAATTTACATTTTCAAGTTTGTACAAAAATTATAAAAATTCTGCAAATTTTCACCAAAATTTCAAACTACTTAACCAGAATCTTTAGAAAATATGTTGGTATGCAGTTTTGTAGCCCATTCAATTCTAGTCTGAAGAAGTGCAAGTTTCAAGCTGCTAAAAAATTCCGTTGATTTTTGAGAATATTTTCGGTTGAAGGTGTTTCACGTTTTTTCCATACAAAGTATGTTCGACAATTTTCTTTTATATGGGGACAGTGCCAGCAAAAAAATTGCCAAAAATCAACGGAATTTTTTATCAGCTTGAAACTTGCACTTCTTCAGACTAGAATTGAATGGGCTATAAAACTGCATACCAGAATTTTCTCTGAAGATTCTGATTAAAAAGTTTGATATTTTGGTGAAAATTTACAGAATTTTGATAATTTTTGTACAAAGGTTGAAATCTGAATTTATTCGTTGTTTGTTGTATACCCAGCTTGACTTTTGTATAAAAATAATAAACATTAAATAAACAAAAGACAAATAGCAAAAACTGACCAAAATAACGCACTCCTATTATTTTGTGGACCACTGTATATGCATATTTTCCTTTTTGAAACCATATAATCAAAAAATAAAAAATAAAATTTAAGTAAAAATATCTCCTACGCGAGTATTTGAACCTCAGATCTCTCGAATGGAACGCCAGTCCTTTGCTCATTTGTCCAATGCGACTGTTGGAGCACCGCAAGTAAATTATATACATCTCCACTTGGAAAATGCTCAAGTGCTTTTTGGTAAAAGAGCTTTACAACATGAAAGTTGGTAAGCGAGCCTTTTTTTAAGACTTTCGTGATTTACCCTTTAAGTTTAATAATGCCGCTAGTTTGGAGTGAAAAGTTGCTAAGTCCACTTTTTCTAAAAAATACATATCGGTGTAAAAAGCAAGAAGAAGTCAAAAAATACATCGTTGCTTAAAAGATCGAACTAACTGTTTTATTTCTAATCGTTTCAATTCAACGATACGCAAATCTGCTAAGTCCCAAAGAATACCAAAAATTTTTATCAAGGTTGCGGAATTTCATTGGGTTTGAGTGGTTTAAGCTTGAAAGTATTAAAATTTTTGCAAAATAAGTGCTTGAAGAAAATGAGTTTGAAAGGTTTTTATCCCCCGGAAAATTTGAAAAACTGAACTTATTAACTTTTCATACTTAAGGTCGCTCAAGTTAAAACACTTTCGTTCCTTTAAATTTCAAAATTGCTTTTGCTAACTTTGATTTGAAAACTACGCTTAATCAATAGCTCAGCAATAACAACAAGAATAACTAAAAATGTTTGCAATATTTAATAAATATAAACACCGGTAGCTGAACGACTAAAGCCGCATGAAATTCGAAATCTCATTTTCCACTATTTCACTTTCAGTTGATTCGTAATTCATCATTGTTGTGGAAAATTTGTTTGCGCTCATAATAACCAATAAAAGCTGAAGGATCAGACAACTTGCAATGCGAAGAGAAATTTTTATTATTTTTATTTTATTTTGCACAAAAGTAGACTAATAGTAAATACAGCAGATAACAATAATAACAACAGAATTAAGAGCAAATATTATAAAAAAGTAAATGCTTGTTAATAAATATGTAGTAGTGGCACTACCATCGTAGTAGTAACCACGAAGGTAGGCTGCATGTTGCAAGCTCTCTGCATACCTGCTACAACCAGCCATTCAGTCAGTCGTTCTCATTCATTCATTTTTATTTAGCTACTGTTACGTTTGTTATTTGCTGCCATTGCTTGTTTTTGTTGTTGTTGTTTCTGCTGTTGTTGTGTTAACAATAGCATAAATCTCTTGAAATGTCCACTTCAATCCGTTCCAGCTGTGTGCATTTATATACATATATATGTGGATGTGTGTATGTATGTATGCAATTGTGCGTTTGCGTGGTTGTGTGCAGCGTCGGATGCGAGTTCATTCGTTCGGGTCAGCTATTGAGTGGCAACGCTGGCATAGTTGTTGTTGCAACACCATGGCAACGCGAAAAAAAACAACTACAATAACCCACAAATAACAAGTGTACCGAATGACAATAATAATGGCGGGGGG
>NW_023458556.1:26394611-26397927 GCF_013731165.1 Rhagoletis pomonella
GCCGAGTGAATGCAGACTATGTTGATTCAATCATTTTACAGCTCTGGACAGCAGCAATCGAATACGCATAACAGTAAATATCAACTTATTTATAATCGCATACTGAGCACCTACAGGCAGGGAGAAAAAAAAGCACTTATAAGAGATTATGCTGTCTAAAGGCAGTGTCAGACGATTGCGCATTTGACTAATACTTGGTGCGAGTCCCAATCGTGTCAATGCACAAATATTTTTCTTCATCCCAATCACGAAAAACAATTTGTTAAAATTTTTTAATAGAAGTTCGCTGTATTATTCCAATCGTGTGACTAAAAAAAATTTGTCGTTCCAATTTTTTTGTATTTTGTACAAAGAGCCCAATAAAAAAAATTCAAATGTACCAATCATGTGACACTGCCTTGACGAAGAGCAAACAAAATCATATTAGACTTTGGGTGATGTGAACATAGAAGTTTGGATGCTCAAACAATTTTATACAATTCTAGATAGTTAAACAAAATATGCATTTAGACCAAATCATCTTAAGGAGGCAAGGACCGAGAGACAAATTACCCCACTGTTGCCTATTTTATAGGTTTCCTTAATAGCCCAAATAGTGGTTCTGATGACACCACTTTTGCAATTTTTAAAAGAAATTTCTTGAGGGCAAAGATTCTCATAAGTCGGGTCTACGTCACTAAATCTATTTCCAAGTTATGTCACTTCAACCATACTACCCTAAGCAAAATATTCCCTAAAACTCGGCTACTATATCGGGAAATAAAAAAGTGGTATTTTCAGAGAGTTTTCTAGAAAGAAGACAGCAGTATGAACTTGAGGTTCGATTAAGTTGCGCGACAATTCCATGGGGCGCTCAATTAGACTCTGATGGTTCTTTCCAATATCCATTTCTCCGAGGTCATGTAGGTTATCAAAAAATTAACTGAAAAGGCCTTTTGGGAATGCCGAGCAATAACAGAGAAGATGATAATATTCGTCCATGAAAATTCAGTAACAGTAGTCTTTCTAAGGCGTACCCAGTCTAGCTGCGTCTAAACCAATCAAAGAATGTCTTCCCCTGCTGGTTAAGTAGATAATTTGTCCGTGAGTCATTCGTGCCATAACGGGGCAAGATCCCTCGATGTTGGAATGTGGGTCTCAGCCAACTCATTAAGACATAGATGGCATTGAGCGACTTAATTTGAATTCCGCGACAATTTTCCTAGGGACTAAGTAACCGTATGGCTGTAAATAAAAACTTAGATACGAGTATCATGACTGGAAATCGTTCCACACTGCTCCAGTGATGCGGTCTTTGAGATAGTCATCAGTTCCGCGTGGAAAACCCTACAGTAATCAGGAAGGCCATAAAAGATAAAATCTATACAAATATACCTAACTTTTTGGAATAAATGCTCCACCTCCGCTGATTTCAAGGCTTGGTCCATCCATCAATATCTACTATTGTCTTGAGGGTTCGATTTGGGTCGTAATGTTAGTACCGATGGGCGAGATATAGTCGGTTGTGGGAAATTCTGTGATGAGGTCGATCATATTTTTGGAATTACCGATATTTGGGTGCGTTTATTTCTTAAGTGCCTTGAGTCTTCTGTCATTTCTTCACTCGGTCTTTCTTCCCTGCATATTCATCGGCAGAAGAGCTACTAGCGTGTTGAGCGCTTTGATGGCTGGTATCTTTGCTGCTCCCGTAATTAGTAGAGAAACCAGCCGTGGGTGGAACTTTTTTTAATTTAATACCACCAGACTACTTTTCTTTCACCGATGTAAGGTCCCAAATTTAATTTTCTATCCCGAAGGATGGTGAATGGTGTTTCCGGAAAAATTGCGTGAGTTCATATTTTGTAAAATTTGCTTCCAAACCGCGACTAAATATAGCACCATCCTGAGAGTTTTGCATACGATTAGTCAGGTTTACTAGATGTTTCCCGCAAGCTATAATGGAAAGGTCATCGCCGTAGGCTTCTAAACTACTTTTATGGCAGCGGTGATACCTCGTCTCTGGGCTGTCCTACTTATTGCTAGTTTTTCGACAGAGGTCTATGCCAGTTCTGCTACCAAACGCACCTTCTATGTTCAAAAATACAAATTTGTGTTCGATGTCCTATTTAAGGTTTTTTAGAGCCGTGTATACATCTATACATCCCCTCTTTGTTATGTACATATATGTGTGATAGGTTGAGAGCTTTGGACCTGCTATTGCTCCGATATAAATGTTTCGGAACATTTAGGGAAGTGAGTCTGTATGATAAGTTCAGACGCCTCGAGGTTACCGCTTGTTTACTCGGTGATCCCTTTGAGCACATGACTTTTTGGAGCTTCGAAAGATTTATGTGTGATCGGTTTGCCTTCGAGCTGCAGCGTAAACTTTTCCAAGTTAATTTATCACATTTTGTGCCAAGTTTTTTAGTTTTCCAGTTCATAGCCAGAGCATACGGCGAAAGTGCTCTCTGGCTAATAGTTCATTTCCACTATGCGTTATCTGCAAGTTATGTCTATTGGAAATAGAATATTACAATTCGAAAGTAAAATATAAAAAAGTAAGAAACAAACCTGGCCGATCCCCTCATGTTATCAAACTAGGAACTTACCTAAGGATTTAGGTAACAATAAAAGATTTATATTAAAGCCATTTAGCCTTTCGATATATGTAAGTGCAAGAGATCAGTATTTCGCTCGATTTTCTCTTCAGGATTTCTCGCAAGTATTTCTTGCGTTTATACTGGTGGCACCCAAATACTCAGTGAACTGTAATGAAAAGAATTAAATGCCACCATGCACAGTAGAAATGCACATAAGAATAAAAGGAAAAAATCCAACAACAAACAAATTTACTTATGCGGGCCAACGGCTATCCAATCAACTCAACCCCCAACGAATTGATCGCATATCGATGGCCGCAGCCAATCGCATGACAATCACACGCACCTGAACGCAAATATAAATGAAAAAAGTGCAAGCTGCAAGTGTGGCAAGTGGACACAAAAATTTACAGATTTTTTCTGGTATTTTTACAAATGAAAGCTAAAAGATTCAAGGGAAAGCTACACTGCAGCCATGAATCTCCACTTAGTTGCCATAAGCCTGCCACTGCCGCCGCAATCGTTTCTCTGTTGGATGCACGAATTTGGCGAACTGTTGCCATTTCAACCGTACCGGGTCGAAAGCAAAAGCACTGAGTAGAGCAGCGATGGCTGATGTTGGACCTGGTCAGCAATGGACAACAGACTGCTAGCGGCAATTTTTCTCGTATTCCCAAAATCCTCCCTGGCCCCCCCGCCATTATTATTGTCATTCGGTACACTTGTTATTTGTGGGT
>NW_023458556.1:26398027-26405796 GCF_013731165.1 Rhagoletis pomonella
ACCCACAAATAACAAGTGTACCGAATGACAATAATAATGGCGGGGGGTAGGGGGGGATTTTGGGAATACGAGAAAAATTGCCGCTAGCAGTCTGTTGTCCATTGCTGACCAGGTCCAACATCAGCCATCGCTGCTGTACTCAGTGTTTTTGCTTTCGACCCGGTACGGTTGAAATGGCAGCAATTCGCCAAATTCGTGCATCCAACAGAGAAACGATTGCGGCGGCAGTAGCAGGCTTATGGCAACTAAGTGGAGATTCATGGCTGCAGTGTAGCTTTCCCTTGAATCTTTTAGCTTTCATTTGTAAAAATACCAGAAAAAATCTGTAAGTTTTTGTGTCCACTTGCCACACTTGCAGCTTGCACTTTTTTCATTTATATTTGCGTTCAGGTGCGTGTGATTGTCATGCGATTGGCTGCGGCCATCGATATGCGATCAATTCGTTGGGGGTTGAGTTGATTGGATAGCCGTTTGCCCGCATAAGTAAATATGTTTGTTGTTGGATTTTTTTTCCTTTCATTCTTATGTGCATTTCTACTGTGCATGGTGGCATTTAATTCTTTTCATTACAGTTCGCTGAGTATTTGGGTGCCACTAGTTTAAAAGCAAGAAATACTTGCGAAAAATTCTAACGAGAAAATTGAGAAAGATCTGATCTCTTGTACTTACATATATCAAAGGTCTCAATGGCTTTAATATAAATCTTTTATTGTTACCTAAATCCTTAGGTAAGTTCCAAGAATTTTAACATGAGGTGATCGGCCCGGTTTGTTTCTTACTTTTTTATATTTTACTTTCGAATTGTAATCTTCTATTTCCAATACAAATAACCTGCAGATAACGCTTAGTGGAAATGAACTATTAGCCAGAGAGCACTTTTGCCGTATGCTCTGGCTATGAACTGGAAAACTAAAAAACTTGGCACAAAATGTAAAAAATTAACTTGGAAAAGTTTCCACTGCAGCTCGAAGGCAAACCGAACACACATAAATCTTTCGAAGCTCCAAAAAGTTGCCTAGTCATGTGCTCAAAGGGATCACCGAGTGAACAAGCGGTAACCTCGAAACGTCTGAACTTCTCATGCAGACTCATTTCCCTGAATGATCCGAAACATTTATATCGGAGCAATAGCAGGTCCAAAGCTCTCAACCTATCACACATATATGTACATAACAAAGAGGGGATGTATAGATGTATACACGGCTCTGAACATCGAACACAAATCTGTCTTTTTGGACATAGAAGGTGCGTTTGGTAGCAGAACTGGCATAGTCCTCTGTCGAAAATCTAGCAATAAGTAGGACAGCCCAGAGACGAGGTATCACCGCTTCCATGAAAGTAGTATGGAAGCCTACGCCTATGACGTTTTCATTTTAGCTATTGGGAAACATCTAGTAAACCTGACTAACCGTATGCTGGCAGTGCTTAAAAAACCCCGTGCTAAACTGCGAGTTTGGGAGCAAATTTTACAAAATATGAACTCACGCTATTTATCCGGAAACACCATTGACCATCCTTCGGGATAGAAAATTAAATTTGGGACCTTGCAACGGTGAAAGGGTCCGACCATGGTGATCAATTCTCTTCTACAGAATAGTAGTTTGGTGGTATTAAATTAAAAAAAGTACCACCCACGGCTGGTTTATCTACTAATTACGGGAGCAGCAAAGATACCAGCCATCAAAGCGCTCAACGCGCTAGTAACCCTTCTGCCGATGAATATTTAGGAAAGAAAGACCGAGTGAAGAAATGACAGAAGACTCAAGGCACTTAAGAAATAAATGCACCCAAATATGGGTCATTCCCGCAATCGACTATTTCTCCCTCATCTGTACTAACATTAGGACACAAATCGAACCCTCAAATCAATAGTAGATATTGATGTCGGGAACCAAGGTGGAGCGTTTATTCAAAAGAAGTCGCTCAATGTCATCTATGTCCCGAGGATTTGGGTGAGACCCACATTCCAACATCGAGGTAAATTGCAGAGGTAAATTTCAAGGCTGGCGAACTAGCCCCTTATGACACGAATGACTAACGGACAAATTCTCTACTTAACCGAAGCAGGGAAGGGTATTGTTTGATTGGTTTACGCGCAGGTAGACTGGGTACGCTTTAGAACAACTACTGCTACTGAATTTTCATAGACGAATATTATCATCCTCTCTGTTATTGCCCGGCATTACCAAAAGGTCTTTTCAGTAATTTTTTTGATGATCTGGATGACCTCAAAGAAATGGATATTGAAAAGAACCATCAGAGTCTAAGTGAGCGCCTCATGGAATTGTCGCGCAACTTAATCGAAACTAAAGTTCATACAGCTTTTCTCTCTGTCTTATTTCTAGAAAACTTTCTGAAAATACCCCTTTTTTATTTCCCGATATAGCAGCCGAGTTTTAGGGAATATTTTGCTTAGGGTAGTTTGGTTGAAGTCACATAACTTGGAAATAGATCTGGTAACGTAGAATCGACACATGAAAATCTTTGGGCTCAAGAATTTTCTTTTAGAAATTGCAATAGTGGTGTCATCAGAACCACTATGTGGACTGTTCAGGAAACCTATAAAAAAATAGGAAGCAGTGGGGTAATTTGTCTCTCGCACCTTGTCTCCTTAAGCTGATTTGCGCTAAATTCATATTTTGTTTTACTCTATTTTACTGAACTCTTCACACAGCTGCCCGTTTAACCTAACCTCTTGATCATCCAAACTTCTATGTTCATTTCTCCCAAAGTCTAAAATGATTTTGTTTGCTCTTTGTTAAGGCAGTGTCACACGATTGGTATATTTGAAATTTTCTTTATTCGGCTGTTTGTACAAAATAAAAAAAAATGAAACGATAAATTTTTTTAGTCACACGAGTGGGCAACACAGCGAACTTCTATTGAAACATTTTAACAAATTATTTTTCGCACCAAGTATTGGTCAAATGCCCAATCGTGTGACACTGCCTTTAGACAGCATAATCTCCTATATGTGCTATTTTTTCTCCCTGCCTGTAGGTACTCAGTATGCGATTATAAATAAGTTGATATTTACTGTTATGCGTATTCGATTGCTGCTGTCATCCCTATTTCCCTATCAGTTATCTGCTCCAATTGTTGTTTTGCCCATACACAGAAGTAAAATATCAACTTGTTCTACCGCCAGTCTTACCTTTTTTCAGTCCTTTTACCAGTTGTAATCCACCTGAATTCCTTGTGCAATTGCACGTAAGAAATCGCAGACGGACAGAGTTGGTTGTCAACCTCAATTTCTACGACATTCCAAATGCTATTTGCATCTGGCTTTGTTGCTTTTGCAATATATATCCGTATAAGTAAATAAGTGTTTGTTGGTATGTAGTATGCTTGAGTGAATATGTATGTATGTACTTGCCTTCGTTTGCTCTTTCACATTTCGTTTGGCAAATTTTACAGGTGATTTGCGTATTTACTAGTCAACTACGAGTAGCGGAGTGCCGCAGACACAGCAAACCGTAGCGCGCCAAGCCTGCCAAACCTGTGTGTGTGTGTGTGGCTATGAATGTACAGATGTAAATACAATATTTCTGCAAATCGATTGGAATAGTTTTTGCCTGGTGTTGCATCAGACATTGAGATCTATTGCTTTTGCTCTAGGCTGATCCATTTGGTCTTTTGTGTTGTTTATGATGTCTGCTATTGGCGTGAAGTTTATCGCTCAACAGAAAAAACGAAAAAAAACGGAAAAAGTAGTACGCCTCGAAAGAGGGAATATTTGAGCTACCTACCTGACTTTTGTGTTCAATACCCATAAGTTTTGGTAGAATTAAAAGTAGCGCAAATGTGATTTTGATTTGATCCCAGCTTGCAAATTTGTGTTCTGTACACTGTCCCTTAATAAAGTGTTTCTACATAAAGTTGCATGAGCATTAGTAAACTATAGACTGAGTAACTTTACGGCTTGGTAATTACTAAAGATATTTATTAGTTAGATCCACAATAGCAGCAGCGTAACCCATCCCCTTGTAAGTCGCAAAGAAAGTGTTCTTGTTAATAAAGATTTTCCAAAGTAGCAGAGCTAAGCGCGAAAAAGGAGACCAGGTTATCGAAAAGCATCACTAGAATTTTGGGGTGAATGTCAGTCGAAATTTTAAGATTAGCTTAGCCTCCTTACGTTGCCAAGAGATCACAGTCCTTGACTGCAATAGTTAAGCCAGTCAAAAGTTTAACCTCAGTGGGAGCGCACCGTCTTTGAGGGATTCCACGAAGTTTTGGCGACCACTGTTTTCAAATGTTTAGAAGTGCGCACTCGGCCTATGCCGATTCGCTCCTTGAAAGAGCCTGGCGTGATTGCCTGTGTCGGGAGTTTTCGATAAGCCAACCACGACTGACGTATCATAGGTTCGATCAAAATGTAATTAATTTAAGGAGACAACAATGAATGGCAGCAGCACTGAAAGAAGTGGAGAAGACGAATCCGAGCCCACAGTCGATGACATTGAAGCCGATGTCGCACCGCCTGACTATGACGATGCACAAATAGCGATTATGCGGCTGAAAAACTACAAAGCTACTGGGCTAATGACCTGCCAGCTGAGCTATTCAGGTATGTCGGCGAGGAGTTGATAAGGTGCATGCATCAATTCTTATGCGGAATATGGTACGATTAACGTATGCCTGACGACTGGAATTTAAGTATGCTCTGCCTAATACACAGGAATGGTAACAACGCCATAAAAGCAAAATTCCGCGGTATCAGCCTTTTAAGTATAGCTTACAAGGTCCCATTGAGCGTATTGTGGGAAAGAATGAACGGACAGGAGCCGCAGAAGAGAACCGCTCAGGTTACCTTTTCAATAATAGACAGAGAAGCAAAGCGCGTGAGCTCGATGGTGAATTAGGACAAAACGAAGTATGTATGTATGTATTTCCTGTCTTCAGAAAAAAATAGACTACTTCGTTTATTTAGGTTAGACATTATTATTCTTCTTATTTGGCGCTGTAAAGGCCTAAGAGGTTTTGGGCGAGTTCAATAAAGCACGCCAGTCGTTGCTTTTCTGTGCTAACAGACGCCATTTGGAAATGCCAAGTGAAGCCAAGTCCACCTTCGCTTGGCCTTTCTATCGCAGAGCTGCAGCGCCGTTTTCCACACAAACGACATGGCCAAGCCATCGTAGCCATTATATTTCGATTCACTGCACAAGTCATTGTAAAGCTCATACAGCTCACGTTTCATTGTCTGCGGTACTTGCCGTCGTCAATGCGTAAAGACGCGTAGATATTCCGCACAATCTTTCACTCGTGTCGCCTCATGGGATGTTGTCACTTGCTTGATGACCGGAGATATTTTGACTTGTACCCGTTTACCACCAGACTCATTAAATTAAACTCTTGATACCAAGTTCAGACATAGCGACATAAACGCATATTTTTTCCGAGCTGTCGAAGGCGGCTTCGAAGTCGACCAGTGTCGATTCTATTTAGGCGGGACTTTTGCAATGTTTGGTCTATGTTTAATATAGCAGGCCTAGAGGCCCACTGATAGGCCTCACCGTATGCTCAAGATCGGTAGCTCGCCCTTTCCGACCATGTCCAATACCAGCCCACAGCGCGGATGGGAAACTAGGCCTTTCCGCCCGCCTCACATCACGAAACTCAGCATAAGGTCTAGCATGTTAATGACGACGGGAACATAGATCGGAAACTCGGCCTTTCCGACTGTGATCACCAACTCGTTAGCAACGCGGAGCGGACACTAGATCTTACCGCACGCTACACATACATATGTGAAGATAGACTGGAGACTAGACCTCGCTAGAAACATAAATACATTCGTAAATGAAATTATAGCGTACATATATGTATACTTATATATATATCATACATATATTATAAATATTTTTCTGTACTTTTAAGGTGCCGAAAATATTTTTGTGGAAGGTTGCCACCTACTTGAAAATTTGAATTTCATTTGATTGCTTAGATAAATGAAATATTGCAAAATGGGTATCAAACTAAAGAGGTTTCGGAAGGTTTACTGCCAAAAATATTTTTCAGGAGGGTTGCCACCTGTTTAAAAAAATTTATTAAACCCAAAAAATTTTTTTATATATATTTGCTAGTAAATAAATAAAAAATATTAAAAATATGCTCCAATCGTTGACGGTTTATATTCCGTATTTCGCAAAAGGCACTCGGTAATACCTTTTAGCCGATGCTTAGATGTCCAATGTCGCTCTCAAATGATGACGTATCTGATCTAATTAATCTAATTAGGCTATTTTTTGACTCAAAAAGATTTTATCTACATTCATACATAGGTATGCAATTAGATATTTATATGTATGCGCAAGTACAAAAAATCATATGTCTGTCTTCCTAGTATTAGCAACTGCACCTCCCTAACCCATAAAAATTTCGCAACAACAAAGAATTTGGGCCATGTATGAGCGCCCAGCGTGCACGCATGAATGACGATGAGGATGATGTGTCAACAGATTGATATTTGACAATTTAACAAAGTCACTTTTAATCTCATTTTATCGCCTGCGCCATGGCGACGACAACATCGTTGAACTTCATGGACGTGACATGACGCGACGCGCCAAATAATACAGTGATAAGCAGTGGGTGGGAAAGTGTAGAAAATGGATATTGGAGGAATGAGCAAGCATGACAGTAAAAGAGCAAGAAGAAGAAGAAGAAGAAAAGAGGAAATAAGCGAGTACCGACAACATATTGCGGAAGTATTTTTGTCATTATTATCATTGTCGCGAAAAAATGTCAAAAATGATGGAATGAACAGCCAGGACGAGGGAATGAGGAGCCTTGTCCTAGTTGGTGTAGTAACCTGAACCGAAAACAACAAAAGCAAGTGTTTGCTGTCAAAATGTGAACGCTACAGCGAAAGTGTTGATATGAGTTGTGTCTGCTGTTGTGGCTATCAAACCGACACCGAAAGCACCAAAAACAAACCAAAAATGCAGTTGCTGCTGCTCGTTGCATTTACCAGTGTACTACCGCTGTGGTTTTTGTTGTTGTTGTTGTTATCTCATTGTGTTATCCTTATTGCATTGTGTTGTAGTGGGTGCTGTGGGGTGCTAACACATACATACATCAACACATCTGATTCCCTTAGTTGCTGTTGCTGTTGTTGTTGTTGCGGTCTTGGTTGATATCACCAACGTTGACGTGACGATGTTAGCTCATTGCGGTTCTTTTGGTTAGCCGCGAAAGTGTGTGTGTGTTGCGTGGAAGCAGCTGTGTGTACGGGCACCCTAAACCGAGACACCTCCACAAAAACTAAATTTATACATATGTACATATACACTAGCATATTGATGCTAACGTACCAGTACCTAACCTTAAGTCCATATTCAAATACATACATACATACATACGAGTAGTTTGGTATTTTGCACCTCTTTTCGTTTCAATCGACGCGTGATATATCAATCATTTTTGCTCACCTCTACGGCGTCTAACGCTATCCGGTTTCTATGATAGACGATAGTGGCTGCTCGTTGGTAATATTATGGGTTCAAATAGCCAGGTGATTGGTTTGTGCTTCAGTGGCCGTTACGATTTCCTTTAGTACAATGGCTGCTAGCATGTGGCTTTTGTCTGCCAAGCGTCTCATGTCTGTAGTGATTTATTGTCGTATATTAAATTTTCGCAGAGCTCGCTTGTTGCATCAGCTATATTTTGTAGTGTTTGTGTCAGTGTGGAAATATTCTTCAACGAATTTGAATTCAAGTATTGTACAAGTTTCATGAGCAAGTGTGGATGGTAAAGATTTGTTTTTTTTT
>NW_023458556.1:26405896-26423826 GCF_013731165.1 Rhagoletis pomonella
ATTTTTTCAAATTATTAATGCTTTTCCACAATAAGCTTTTCATTAAAAATGGCCTCAAGCTCAAAAAAAATTATTAAATACAAATACAACAAGTAAGTAAGTCTAAGTTCAGGCGAAAGTATTAAATATATGTTTTTTCGCCTTTCCGAAACATACCGCTAGATGGTAAGCCGGGGTGTATCAATTTAGAGTAAATTAGCGTCCTTAAATTTCGAAATATTGCAGTTTCAAGCATTTCTGAAATTTACCGTTATATGAAAAGCGGCCGTAATTTTAGTCCGATTTCAATAATTTTCAATGTTTTGCGTTCACGTGGCAAGCACAATAACCATACCAAGTTTGGTACAAATTGGTAGAACGGTTACCGGGATACATATATGTGATCATAAGTGGGCGGTGCAACGCCCATTTTCCAAAATTTTATTACGTATTTCCTGGTAAAGAATTGTTGCAAGCATCAAGTTTGAATAAATTAGCTTTAATATTTACTGATTTATCGAAGATTTTGTATTTCTCTAAATTACCGTTATATGGGCTGTGGGCGTGGTTATTGTCCGATTTTAAAAATTTTCAGCCATTTGTTTGTTGTGCGAAGGCCAACAACTGTGCCAAGTTTGGAAGAAATTGGTGCAGCGGTTACTAAGATATACACATGTAACCATAAGTGGGCATGGCTACGCCCATTTTCCAAAAATTTACAATATTCTTATTTTTCGTCTGAAAATTATTATAAATATCAATTTTGAGTGAATTATCTTCAGTAGTTACTAAAATATCGCAGTTTTCGTATTTCGGGAAATTACCGTTATATGGGAAGTGGGCGTGGTTACTATCCGATTTCGCCCATTTTCAATACCAACCTACTTTGGATTAACGGAAACCTACATACCAAATTTCATTGAGATATCTCAATGTTTGCTCGAGTTATCGTGTACACGGACGGACGGACAGACGGACGGACAGACAGACATGGCTTAATCGACTTCTCTATTCATTCTGAGCATTTATGTATACATTTGTCTATATCTATCTCTATTCGTTTTGGCTGTTACAAACAACCGTTATGTGAACAAAATTAATATACCCTTGTGCACAAGTGCGCTCGGGTATTAAAATCCAACCAACCTATAAAAAAGGCAAAATAAAATAACGAAAAAGGCAGGAAAAGGCACTAGGTATTGCAAAAAAAGCAAAATAAGGCACTAAATAAAGACAGAAAATACGAAGAACAATCAAAAAAATACATTTATTTTAGAAATGTTTATTTTACAAGTAAAAAGAGAAAAACTATGAACTAGCTTCATTATATGAAAAATTTGTACTTTGAATATTTGACTATTTTATCCTTTCGAGTTTCTAACTCATAAAATTTTAATCTGAATAGTTGTAGTAACATTGAACCACAAGATGCATTTCGAAGCTTTCTGGCAGCATTTTCATTCGATTTTCGCGAAGAAAAGCCTTGAATATACTAAATGTGTGCTCGACGTAAGTTGATACAAGTGGAGCCCAATTTAAATATGGAACGTTTGAAACGTTCATATTATCAGGAATAAGGGCGTTTTCCTCGCCCTTTACAATTTTATCCACGCCCCTTATTGTCTTCAAGTCTACGTTAGCTGAGAAAACGGCTTTGAATTTTTCCAACACCAATTTTTGCTAGAGGTCCCTGCGCTTCTATAAGCCGCATGGGCATGTGTATATTTTTTAATCTTAAAAAAAAAATTTTAAATGCTATAATCACTTTTTTAAAGGTAGAAAAGGCAAAAGAAGGCAAATATCTTTAAAAAGGCAAAAAAAAGGCAACATCAAATGTGTATACATGGAATCAGGAAAAGCTAAATCGTGGACATACTTAATCGAATATACTCTATCCGTTTAGCAGAAAAAAAGGCGATTTCCATAAAATCCGTTCCCTGGTTATGACCAATTCCGCTAGTGAAATTGTTACGCTAGCAGATATAGGGTTAACGGGATGACGGCAATGGTTAGAAATTTTTGTATTTGGAAACTAATTAACAAAAAATTAATTAAAAACTATCCGATAATTTTTTTTTTTAATTCCGCTACATTTGCCCCGCTAGTGAAACGGACCCTTTCTTAAAATACAATAAATTCTACAATTCCAATGGCAAAAATTCTGTGATTTTTTTTTTGCTGGAGATTGATCCACTCTTATATACATACATAAAATATTTGCATATCATCACTTACACTTTGCCAAGTAGCAAGCAACACATGTTCAGCTACCACATTCAACTTGAATTACTCTTCACAGCACAGCATGTTGCACATGCTTAATGACACTTGTAATAATTTAATTGAATTAAAATATTTAAACTGTTGGCCGCAATCGATACGAGTCAGAATCAATGGCAATGCAATCGATCGCATATAGGCGGCAAGTAAATAACTTAATTGAGCGTAACAATACAAATATGCTACTGTGCACACATACATACATACAAGTGTATAAGCTTACAAATGCATGTGAATTGAGATGCTGTTTAAATATGATTCAATAAAACTTTTCAAGTATTACTGACTAAAGTTGAACTAATAATGGTATCAATTACTTGATCAGATCATAAACGAAAGCTGTTGAATTGGTAATATACGCAATGGCGTGGAAAGAAGTAGAAAATTTATTTGTAAATACACGCAAGGATATGTAAATGGGTATCAAAGTAAGAGCGTTGTACAACAGCTAGAAGTTTAGTACTGCATTTGTAATAATTTCACACTCCTCTGTACATTTTATATGACATGTTAGACAGCTCTACTAAATGCCACATAAATTTATGACAACTTTCATATGTCTGTTAGTCTGCCCAAAATATGCAAGTACTTGTCTGTGCAATTTGAATATTCATTTGGTAAATGCAAATGCGACATCGTAAAACCTTATGTAATGTGTCGGCAGAGAGCAATAGGGCGGGCAAGTCGTAACACATGGCACGTGCATAAGTGAAGCAGGCGCTGCTATATAACCACTTATACTCAAAATGTGTATATATATATATATATATATATATAATTGTAGATATGTGCTTGACATGCTTAGCATATGCTTGGCCACAAACTCTAAGGAATATATCCTGAAAAATATGCAATATGTAGTATGAAGAGAAACTCATCAATACTTGTAGAGTATCAGAAAAAATTGCGAGTATATCTACAAATATGAAATTCAGCATTGCCAAAGAAAAAAGTCACTCGAGTAAGGAAGCCACCAAATTTTTGCGCAGACAAATCATAAGGAGGAAGGAAAGGCATTGAAAGCCGTCAAATTGACTTCCTCTCGCAGGCTGGTAAAGAAATATTTCTTTATTTCTTTAAATTTCCACGTCACCTCCTGCCCCTCATCGCTGAGTACATTTGTTTTCCAGTGTTTTTTTTTTATTTTTTATTTTTCACTCATAAGCAACCACCATCTCTTACCTTGGGTTCATATAACTTTTATATCTACAAAGCAATTTTTTTTTTTTTTTGCTTTGCGCTTTGTCTCTTAGCAACAGCAATCTTGTCTCTTAAAAGCTGAACTTCTTTATCTTCATCACAGTCACCATAATAACAATAACAATAATAATAAGCAACTGTACTGAGTGGCATAATGGTGTGATAATAAGATTTTTATAACACACTTTCATAACCATCAGCGGAGGCGCGCAGAGAGGAACGTTATGTATATGTACATACATATATACTACACCTTATACATATAGTTATATAAGGCTCACATGTGCATTATGAATTGCCCCATTCAGGCACACTATTATGTGATTATTACCACCACCGAAGTATTGGCTAAAATGCCTTTATTGCTTTTAATATTCCGCTCTGGTACGCTTAGGGGGCGCGTCGCGGCGTATACGTAACTTTTCAATATGACATTAAATATGGCACAGCTAAGTAAGCACTTATTTTAAATGGAATATAAACATATGTTCATATGTTCAAATGTGTAAATATATAAACATAAGCAAATGAAAACATAAACGTATAAACTTATACTGTTTTACGTATACTTCTATGATATTTTAATATTGTTTTTGTAATGTGGTTATAATGTCAAACTTAAAGTTCCTTTTTCATCTCACTCTTTGTTACCCATTTTTAACTACCAATATTTGCGCAAGTACAACCTGTCTCCGAATATTAAAATATTTTTAACCCCTTTTTGCAGAAAACAGCACTCAGACTTCATACCGTCCATTGCAATGTTTTCATGCCCTTTTAATCTGCTTTGGAATCTGCACGATTTACGAATAAACCTTAGCAGATTCTTGGGTGTCAAAGAGCTGATACCCAAATTCTTACAAGGCGGCGCAGAAGCTCAGAAATTGTTCCGCTGTCTCATCTTTTTCAATCAGGATGGGCAAATGGAGTTCTCATATAACCTCTTAATTGCCATTTTGTGATAAAATTCTACGAATAGGGCTAAAATATTGGACGCTAAATTTTACCATACACGAAGAAAAATATGATCTATAGAAAAAAGAAAATTGTCTCTATGAAAAGTCCCAAGGCTAACAAACGAAAAGTACTTGACTGCATCATTTGAAAAGAACCACTTCTTAATTTTATGAAATGTCTTGTTGAATTCATTGAAAAGTATTTCTTAATTTTATGTGATGTCTTTTTAAATTCATTCTAAATTCATATTATTAAATGGAAAAGAAAATAATAATTTGTTAAACCCTTGGAGAGGAGAATCTCTTGTTTCGGAATTGACGCCAGACATTCTAGTTTATTGCTAATTTGATACATATCGATAATTCAATTATTTAAAAAAAAAATACTACAATCCGCAACTCAACAAAATTCGAAAGCTCAACTTATTTCGATAAATTTCAATAATTGTCAGTTTCTAGGGCACGATAAATTTCTATAACTCAAAAATGTATTCACCCCGATGTAAACCGATAACTCGATAAACTTTTGATACCTCTATAAATATCGATAACTCGGCTTATTTGGATATATCCATTTTTTTTAAGCTATCGACAAATTTCGATAACTATAAACATCGATGATTCGATAAACTTCGGTAACATGATAACTTTCGATAATTAAATTGTGTATGCGATCATTGTCGCCGAGTAGACACAGAGCTGTAACCTGCCATTCAATTGGTCCGAGCTTCGAGGAAAGGTATTTTCTGCTTTAATTTATTTCAAACGCTCTGCGCGCAGCGTTGACAAAAGCTCCTGGAAAGTGACGCGTGACGATCGAATATAAATCAATGTAATAAATACAAACGGAAAGAAGCACTCATAAATAATACATTATGTAATTGACATGACAACAAAAAAAACACAAAACACAGCCAGATAACGAATGAGAAAATAGAACTGCTATATTTAGAAGTTTGGCGGACAAGCACGTCAATGTCGTCATGGCATGCCTTTTCTTTCTTCTTCGTCTTTGCTCAGAAATCAAATGAATAAATGTGCACTTTGAAGCGTATTGCGCAAAAACTTACATACGCATAGACCAATTACACGTACTTACAAATTATATCAAACGTACTACTTACTCTTTTCACCCGCCTGCTCTTCCTCCCCTGCACTGTCTCCCTCATGCCACACACAGCCATACGGCGTTCATAAATAAAAACCCATCGTACACTCTCTTCGCTCAGACAGGCGATTGCCAAACAAAACAAACAAACAAATCGAGACGTGGATAACCGATGCGGCGGCGGCGTTGATGTATTTGCCAGCAAATTGCATTGGCATTTGTTGACGCTCACTTTTGTGGAGGTTTGTGTGCGGCCGGTGTGTGTGGAGGGTTGGCTGTGTGTTGGCTGCAAACGGCAGCATTTTAAAGTGAATTGACGCTTTGCAATTGAACTTTTTGCCGCTCAATTCAAAATATTTCCTGGCCGCAGGGAAAGTGAGTGTTGGGTGTAGATTTTTTCCAATATTATTATATTTTTTTTTGATATTTCTTTTTTTTTCTATTTTTTATTTGTAATTCTCAACGCATTATTGGCTTATGCGTCTATAAATGCAATTATTACCATAGTAATGGCACGTACCGACCAGTTTGTTGTTTGTGTCGCGTTGCAATGCGCTCGCATTCGATTGTTGACGGTGTGAGAGTGATTGAGGCTGGTTGCTTCGTGTCTCCAGCGACTGTGATGGTATCAAAAATAATCGATTTTATAATTTTATGATTGCTTTTTTGCTATTTTATCATTCTGCTTCTTTTTTTTATAATGTTTGTTGGTTATTACTCGTATTTGCTGTCTGGTTTGAGGCTGTGTTGGAGAGTGCACAGCGTACGATGTTACGTATACAACATGGCGATTTTTGTGTTATGACGATGGAAGCTGAAATTGCGAAACGCTTGCATAAATGTTTGCATATAAGAGCAGCATTATGCAATAAAACAAATAAAAATAATAATACATTTTAAACAGTAAAGCAAGCTAAATATAACTGTATTAAATTTAGTGCGCGAGTAATTTGAATAGTTTTGATTAGGGACCGTAACAGTTACAACTTTTATTAAAAAAATCACTCTTTAAAAATTTTTATTTTTTCCTTTATTATCGAAAATAAAAATTGTTTTTGATTTTTATCTAAATAATCTTCAAATAACACTTATTTTTGATTTTTAAAATATATGTCTTAGATAACAGTTATCGAATACTTTTATTTATAAAAATCATAAATAAAAATCAGTCACTGACTTTTTTTTTTAAATCATACTTGTAAAAGTCATTTGTATAAGTCCTAGTAAACTTTTGCTTCCCAACACCTTCTTAACCGCGAAAAATGTTAATGACTTTTATGCGAATGATTTAAAAAATAAATGTCGGTGACTGATATATATTGCAGACTTTTATAAATAAAAGTCTTCAATTACCGTTATCTAAGACATATAATATAAAAATCACAAATAATTGTTATTTTGAATTTATAATATAAAAATCTAAAATAATTCGTTTTTTTTAATTTTTCATAAAAAGTGAAAAAAAATTATTTACAAATTTGAGTCTCGGTAAAAAAAGAAATCGATTGGTATGTACATATCACTTAGTTGTAGAACATTTCCTTCATAGTGAATTTTTCCATGACAGTTTTCATCAATACTGTTATGTTCGGTCCCTGGTTTTGATATTGTTTAACTGAAACATTGTTTTTAGGCTTGTGACCAAAAAATGAAAAAAAAAAAAAAATATTTTCGCGTTATCTGTTAGAATTGCATGAGAACCGAGCTCCTAAAAAGGTTTAGGCAAGAAATCTGAAAAGTAGAATCTTAAAGCTTCAAAATGCTAATTTTTAAGTCTCAATAAGATCATTTTTCTCCGAAATGCAGCCTGTCAGATATCACAGAAATATATTGATTTTTTTTTTAATTTGGTCCTTACATTTTTTTGAGTATTGTATCTATTATCTGCATACATTGCTAAGTAAAACCAAGCCACCAAGTTCTTTACTAGCCACTTACATACATCTTGTAAATCACCATTTTTTTTTTCACGCCCCGTCGAGTCCACTGGGATCACTGATCTATACCGATAATACGAAAAGTTTGCCTTGGTTAATTCTCTTAAAGGGAACTCTACAGAGCTTTTCAATTTTAAAATCATTAGCAATTTGATTTTCTGCCACCAAATGCTAACTCTTAACCAAACGAACAAACGTATTCGTTCTAGGTATGTGTGTGACAATAATTTAATAAAACTCTTACTCAAAAAAGCAGTGACATGCCGAAAATAATTTTATTGACTTGCTGCCGTCTTTACCCATCCCGGCAGACTAAAGCAAATATATATATGCTCTTATATGTACTTATGTACAAGCGAACATGCACTAATTATATACATACATATGTAGTAATGTGTTCATATTGCCAATATGTTTTGGTTGGTCATACCGTTATTGGGCGCATCATCTAGACGGCTAGACAGCTTGGCAAATTGTAACGGAAGTCGCTTAATTTTAGTTCATTGCAGTGCACTCAGCATTCATATCCGTCGCAAAGAGGCGAGCAGTTCACACTCGCATTCACATTTGTTTATTGTATTTATAGCGCTCACATACATACACTTGTGGTCAGCTGATTAAATTGAATGACATTTTGACCAATTTTGGTTTTTTTTTTTTGATAATTTAATGTTTTTAATTTTTTATAAAATTCTGGCACATTGCATAACCAGCACCATATAAATCAACATTTCAAACATCTTACAAAACTTGTAAAAATTCAACAAACTTTAACAATTTCACCGAAAAACTTTAACCTTTTTATTAAAAAGTTTTAGAAAAATTTTAGGTATGCAGTTTTATAGCCCATTAAATTTTAGTGGGTTAAAGTGCAAATCTTAAAACACTAGAAAATCGTGTTTATTTTTAATATTTTTTTTTGTAAAAGTAATTGTCGAACGTTCTTTATATGGGAAAAATTGCCCAACACCGTCAGAAAAATAAAATTATTAAAAATCAACGCGATTTTCTAACATGTTGAAATTTACACTTTAACTTACTAAAATTTAATCGGCCATAAAACTACATACCTTACATTTTTTTTTAATTTTTTATAAAAAGCTTAAAATTTTTAGGTGTTCTTCTGAAAGTTTGTTTAATCTTTATAAATTTTGTACGCAGTTTGGTGCTGGTTATGGAATGAGCTAAACTTTTATAAAAACATAAAAATATTAAATAGGCAAAAGAAAAATAGCCAAAGCTCGTCAAAATGTCACTTAACTTAGTCAGCTGACTACAAGGGTATGTACATACATATGTATGTATTTTTGTACATTCGCATGTATGCACATACACATGTATATATAATCACAAACAGATTTGCACTTAGATACCTATTATATCCCATAGAATACACCCTTACCAACCAACACTCGATGGCTTGTTCGAACGCCCTTGAATTGACGGCACTGGCACTGGCTGGGTGGTGTTTATTTGCCAACATCTTCACTTCCTCATTAATTTATTTACATTTTCTAGGAAAAAAAAAACGATTGACTAAATAAAATACAAACAACAAATGCAAAAGAAAGAAAAAAACATGTGGCGCTTGAAGTGCCAATGTGGCACGTACGCGCGCGCACACATATCCCCTACACTGGAATTTGGCGTATTCATGGCAGCGGTGGCACATTGTCGCTTACACACCCACTCACAAATTAGACAAACACACGCACTTATGTATGAGCGTAGTATGTACATATAGGAAGCGGTACTAATGAAAGCAGAAATTACTTCCGCCCATTGCCACACTTTCTACAAAAAAAAAAGAAAAAAAATTAAAAAAAAAATTGTGAATAAGAAGTGGGTAAAGTGGCAAAATGTGGAAACGAAAAATTCGCAAAGAGAAAATACTCATACGTTGGAAAAGCATACAGGACGAAGGTGTCTTCGTGTGCATAGCGACGAAGGAAGAGCGCAGTTATGAATAACAAGCAACAGCTGAAGATGTCATTTACCATTTGCTGGTGGTCGCGCGACGATTTCCTCACCAACTGTTATGTCAGTCTGTTTGTGTATTTCTTCTTTTTTTTCTGTTTTGTACTTGTCTATTCAACGCAAAATTATGTTTCAATAACTGTGCAAATATATGTATGTAAGAATAAGTTTACGGCTGAACACAATTGCATATATGTATTTGTGTATGTTTGACTGCAAGCGAAGGAGTGCTGTTTGGCTATTAGTACTAATCTGGCTACATTCGTGTCCTCAGGCGGCATTTTCAATGTCTTGCTATTTTTTGTATTGTACCTAGGTATTCTTTTTTTTTAAATACAGTTTCATCGTTTATCACGTCTGTAATAAACTCATGCGGATGTAATTTAGCGATTTTGTAGTAGAGTCACTTTGTTTGAAACGTGAAAAAGCCTTTGCTGGCGCCAACGACATTGCGATCGCATCCAGAGGAAAGTTTCCGCAAATATTTTGCGAGCTGATGCAGCGAACGCTTCGATATGTTTCCAAGTGGTCCACCCGATGTGGCCTAAGCCTCAGATCAAACAAGGTGGAGCTCGTCCTCTTCACGAGAAGGTACAAAATGCCTTCGTTTAGTCTACCGGAGCTAAACGGCGCCCGATTAAGTCTTTCTGCAAAAGCCAAATTTCTAGGCGTTATTTTAGATAAGTAGCTGAACCCAAGGGTGAATATAGTTCAGCGTTATAAGAAGGCTTCTGTAGCCCTCTGTACTTGTAAAAGGGGCAATAGGCAAGAGATGTGGTCTCGGTCCGCGGATTTGTCGATTGATATTTATAGCAGTCGGTAGAGCAATCCTCCTGTATGCATTGAACGTGTGGTTGCCTGCATTAGATAAGAGGTCACTTGCAAGCTGCTACTTAGCGAATTTGTATACGCACAAGCTGAAGAAAGATGGAGTCAAATTACTACTTGTCGAATTTCCACACAGAATTGTCCTTAATTGGTGCGGAAACGGTCACGGAGAGTAAACTTTCTTAGAAGGGAGGATATATCTAACGTTGAGGGTACTCTTACCGGGCATGGTCTAATAGGTAAGCATACAGAAAGGCTCGGCGTGCCTTTCCGTAGATGTTGCAGAACAGGGCCGTAAATATTGTTTGCTCGAAAACTCCCATATTTCCGCGCCTTATAAAAAGACATAGATGAAAAGCAATTTGCAGAGGTCGTTTCTACTTTCCTTTTTCCTACCGACCCCAGTGTATCACTTGTTAGCAAGAGTTATTCTTCCCTTGACCCTATGTAGACATAGTTCTTTATTTTATAGTTGTAATGCTATTTCTTTTGGTCCTTTGCTTACAATTCTCACGGTATCACTTACGTGTGCAACATATTAAGCTTGTACGAAGCTTGTTTAATGTTTCAGTCAGATGAGGCTTCAGCTCTCAAAATCTCTTCCGTGGGGTAAAAGGAACGCTAATCTTGAAAGATTCTACCCATGGCTATAAAATTGTGTTTAACACTGCAAGACTTGTTATAACTTTGTTTGGGCGCGCAATGTGACGAAATATTTCGAAAATGTCATCTTTTTCTAATCATTCTTGAATAACACCATTTTGTTGTGATTGGTTATCTAAGGAAGTCGATTCTAGGGGGTTAGAGTGTGCATTTAAGTTTTCTAAACTGAGGCATCACACAAAATATTTAAAAAGAACAGGATGTATTTATGTAGGTTTGAATCTAAACTGTTTATTTTCCCTACGGCCTTTTCATCCAACTGAAGCTTAATATATATTTTTTAATTTCACTTTAGAAGGAATGCAAGTGACCTAAACAGCGTCGGACTAAAACGTTATTTTACTTCTTTTCTCTTGACTTCCTCAGTGGTCTTAAATTGTAATTATAACTGTGAAGTAATGATTTCAACCTAATGAAAACGACAATGAAGTTTCCATTGTAGTTAAACATAACTTTTTTGTCTGTATCAAACTCCTTATGGGATGTTTGCGCTGCTACTGTGATTTGATCCGGCAAAAAAAAATTTAAATACCTTTATGCCACTGAGTAAAATACGAAACCTAGTTATCGTAGCAAAATGCATCCCCTAATTGGCATTTAAGAGGCTAAGACTGCAAACGTCACTTTAATTAACTGGTAAGATAAAAAAAAACCATTCCTTGGCGGAGGAGTCGACGGTATAAAACCTATAATGTCCTTTGTCGTATGCTTCTTAATGCTCAAGGGCAGCAAAAAAGTACTTTAAAGCCTGATGAAATCTACTCTCAGCGAAAATTTATGGGTTGGCTACCAGAAAAGCTACTACTGAAGTAACTTACATGGTAATTACGGTTATGATACCTTTCACAATACCGGCAGAGAAGTTGGTCTCGATGGCCAAAATCGACGAGGAGAAAGCCGCATCTCTTCTGAGATGGAAAGCGGTTAAACATAGCTTTCTACTGATTACAAGAGGGGAATGGTAGTTATGGTGCAGCAAGTTGCTATTTGACGCAATTTTTGAGAGGTCACGAAGCATCGCGGTGTCTACCGGTGCAACCCTGACGTAAGAAGTCAAACCAGCCAGTTAACGTTCTTGCTAATCAACTGGTAGAAACGACTGGTTTATTAACTGACATGAGCTGATGCAAAAATCGACCATGTCGAACATTTTTCGATTAAACGCTTAGCGACATCTGTTTCCTTATTAAGTAAAGACGCAATTAACTGATCCTCTCATCCTACTGGTTCGAAGAATACAGGTAGTAGTGTCGGGGTTAAAAGCGTAGATCAAGTCCGATTAAAGTTCCACTTTGATGGAATTAACATTTTTAATGCTTCCTCATATGAATAAAAGAGTGCAAATATTGCATGCTATTCACTCAAACCACAACTATTCCATGCGCATAGATAAATACTTATAAATAAATACATACATGTTTTGCATATGTAATATCCTCTTAAACTCCCACAGTGCATATAATTTTAGAATCATCAGCGCCATCAAAGCGAAAATTGCATTATGCGACTAGCAATGCTCACTGAGCGCCAACGCTTCAAATTTTCTCTTTTTTCTCCTATTATATTTTTCCCGTTGGCATTGTCATAGATGCTCAACAATAGCTGGTTGTCTGACTGCCATTATAATTTCTGACATTTTTTTATTGCACTTCACGTACTCATATGTGCATACATACAAATATACTTTTAATGCCTTTATACACTTAACCTCATGCGAACTTATAAAACATTCAAATAAATGTCAGGTCACAAGAGCCACCTAACAGCGAATGGGTTAGCCACCCACTAGCAGTGTCATAACCGCTATGTACCACCACAAGCACTCGGCAACAACAATAAGCCTTTAATGCGAGACGTATTAAACAGCTGGATGCGTTCGTAGATATATATACTTGTAACTGCATTAGACTGGATCGCGAAAAAATGTTTACCATTACCACCGCTAGTTTGAAAGCTTACTTTGAGTAGAGTTTGGAGCCATAAAAACGTTCGTCCTACGTTAGCCCTAAAGTTATTAAAACGTCGGGATTTCTTCCAAACCATAATTAATTTTTTTTTTTTTAATTTTACTCGCTAAAGTGTGAAATATCGTTGAAAAGATAGTTTTGAGTACTAAATATCCTTTGAAGATCATCTCGAGCTAGAGTACCTCCTAAGTATAATGAATTCTAATTCAGTTAATTTTTATACCCCACCAAATACGAATTTACTCTTAACATTATAAAACAGTTTACTAAGCGATGGATTTTGTTGTTTTTTGTGTGCTTGTGAATGACAACAATGTGTACTATCAATATCAACATTTACAGGGCAATTCTGGATAGTTGCAAGGCTTTTGTAAGATAATTGAAAGAGAGTACTTTGAACGATTTTGTTTATTCTGCCAAGAACGTCTCACAAAAAAGCTTCCTTGCCAACTTACTTGGTGAAAAGCTGTTTCGATCGAAAGCACTTGCGCATGTTTCAAGTGAATATACATATTTCATTTTGCTCGCGCTGCTTCAGCTGTCATAATGGGCGGGTGAGCAAAGCTCTATTGCGCCACTCGAGAGTTCCCCAGTTCGAAGTTCGGGCAGCGGATTTTTTTTGTATTTTTTTTTTTTTAATTTCAATTCTCTTTTAATTTTTAGATATTATATTAAAAAAAAAGTATATAATTTAATTTTTAGAAACTTATTTAATGTATTTTTTTGTTATTTTTAATTGACATATTTTTTTAAAATTTGCTGTTAGTTCTGTTTTAAAAAGCAAAATATTTTTTTTAATTTCATTTAATTTTTTTTTACTTATTTTATTTGTTTCTTGTATTTAATAAATTTTTTTAGTTTAACTTTCTTTAGATTTTATTATTTTAAAAAGAAAAATATATTTTTTTAATTTGATTACAAAGAGCTAATTTTTTATTTTTTTTATTTAAATCTTTTTTTTTAATTTAACTATCTTTCAGCTTTAATTGTTAAAAATAAAATATATTTCATTTAGTTTTTAAAATCCTACTTTATTTATTTTTTCTCTATTTAATAGATTTTTTTTTTGCAAACTTATTTTTTTGTAAATCTTTTTTTTTCAATTCAATTTTTCTTCTTTCAATTTTAACAGCTTAGAAGTAGAAAAATTTCTTTAATTTCATTTAGTTTTTAGAAATACATATTATTTATTTTTTTCTTAATTTAATAATTTTCTTTTACTTTGCAAATTTATTTGTTTGTATGGAAACCAACCCAGTCTAATGTACATTGGTAAAATAAGCATGTATATACATATGTGCATACATACTTTCATACATATAAACAGTTGAAGCCGATTTTTTGTATCGTCTCTTTTTCTTGTCAGCATTTGCACTTCCATTTACGCTCATAAAAATATTATAAAAGAATTCATGATTTTATTTTTGCAATTTCACAACTTCATAACAGCGCGAGGATTGTTGTTGCTGCATGCATGTAAATATATATGCAAATATGAGAGTGAATGCATGCAAATACAAACAATCGTACATATGTATATATATACATATATTCCACATGTGTCTCACATGAGCGTGCTGCGAGTACTGATGCTGGCGCTTATAGGATTTCACCTTTGGTTACACTTCCGCTGTGATTTCATCATTTGATTTGCCTGCAAGTAGAGTGTTAAAGTGCAACGTGTTAAACTGTGGCACGATGGAGTGCCTCAAATTGGTTGGCTGCCTCTATCATTTTGCGCTTTGATGAAAGCGCGGGTTGGTGGTAGCTGAGTGCCAGCGAAAATAATGTTGTGTTAGCAGGTGAATCCCTACCGTTGGCTGATAACGTATAGTCAGTGTGAAAGGATCAGCAAGAATAACAACAAAGGAGTGCAAATGTTACAACTACAACAACAACAAAAAAGCACTAATGTTACAGCTACTGAGACACAATGGTACAGATTTATAAATACATATAGTACCAACAGTTATTAGATTGTGCTGGAACACCAATGTATGTTTGTATGTATGCACATTCATTTATGTATGTAGACTTATTTTTGAAATTTTTTCCAGTCTTTATGTTATTTTCTGCACTTCATATTTGGTTCACGTGACAATTACGAAAGGCTAAACGGAAGCAAGCGTAGCACAGGAGAGAATAGCAGAAGGTGGGATGAAAAAAAAATTAAGTTCGATATACTATACATGGGTCGAATATTGAAGAAAAAGACTCGTCAAAAGAGGGCCCATACATATGTATCTATCGTACCCATATTAGTATACTAAAAGCATTTCCAAATTTGACACAACTTCTACTTTATATCCTTGCAAAACCCATATTGGTGTGTTAAATCACACTTCGGAACATTCCCAGCTCTTCAGATTTAGAAAAAAATCTTACGGTGTACCTTTAGACAATGCGATTTGAAGTCGAAAGAACTAACTTGAACAAGAGTCCAGCATACACACCGCCAGAGATCCAACGAAGCTTATGCCGCTTTGGACCTGACGATGGAAAAATAATATGAAAATCCGTCCATTATCCTTGCCGTGTTTTTTTATGGCGTAGAAACATGAGCAAAATCGAATAGGTATGAGAAGGCTCTGAAGCTTCGTTAGCTTAACACGATGTGCGCGGCATTGTTTTGTTCGTAGTGTAGCTGTAAAAAAATCCCACTAAGACTTAGGAAAACCAGCCAATTTCAGACACGCTACGTCACTAGGTAAGATTACAGTATGCATGTAGAAGGATATCAAAATTACCTTCGAAGCCAGCACAGAGTACATTACGCTAGTTTAGGATTTTAGTACAGTGGTACCTAGAGGGTTCACGACCAGAGAAGAATTGATCTAAGCGCTAAAAGAGGGAGATGATGGTATATCCGTCTGCACAGTTGGTTTAAAGAGGCATTAGAGAGCTGGCACCAGCGCCTATGACCTGCTGGGTTTTCGTCTTCGGAAAGCCTTCTGAAACGCGACAAACCTGCAGTAAGAGTTCTATACGGCGCCATCACAAAGCTCTGCGCAATTGCAACGTTAATCTTATATTGGCGAATACCAATGAAGTCTTTCTACAGAAGCTGTTCCGATGAGAATTATAGTGAGTCAACTAAAAGCTTTCTGCGCCGATATCCGGGATTGCAGTTGCTTTTTCAACAATCTGGCAGAGATATGTGGAACTCTATGGTCTCCTGATTTTCATTTATGACAGCAAGTGGTTCAGCTGGTTATTTCTTTGACTATTCTTTCTATTGCCTACAAACTCAGAAAAGTACGCTGGAAAGTGAACGAGTTTACAGTTTATTTATATAAACAGAAATCCGGTATTTTTTTTTTGGGCTGTAATCGCAAAAAGAGATCTTGGCCGAGTTCAACAAAGCTGACCAGTCGTTTCTCTTGTGTGCCTGCTGACGCCAATTAGAAATGCCACGCTTGGTCTTTACTACCAGCGAGTTCCGAGTTGAATACTTTCAGGGCTGGAGCGTCGGTGTCCATTCGAGTGACATGGCCAAGCCATCGGAGCTGCTGTATTTTAATTCCCTGCACTATGTCTCTGTAGTACCAGAGGGCATTTAAATTGGGGATTTTTGCCTACCAATAAAGGCATGGAATCTTCCATCGACCGACGCCCTTCTAAGCTAACCTAACCTAACCTTTTTCTTTAGTTTTAATAAAAAAAAATGAATGCCTGCTATTCGCTATACATTAAATTGCAAAAACTTTATTGACGAAATTTGCATTAGACAATGTATCTAATTCCGCAAACCGCCCGCCGGTCAAGCGGGAACCGAAACGTGTACAATGGCTTAAAACACGCCAACACAGAAGTCTCTTTGATTTAATGGTCATTTTAAAACTAATTTTAATTTCATTTTAACATTGAAAAAATATTTGGTTGTTTAAAAAGTCGCCATTTTCTAGTTAAATAATTTGACTTAAATCTATGAAGTTTTAAAAATTTGCCATACAATTCAGATCAACGAGTAACTGAACCAAAATTTTTGGTCATCTCAAAGCTAACTAATTTATCATTTGTATAAGAAACTAGTAGTGTTTCAAAATCGCAGACCACTGTAATAGAAGTTGTACACATGTGCACATATATGTGCAAATATATTCGTTAAGCAAGAAAATACAAAAGAAAATATAAAAAAAAATCGAAGGAATAGAAGGCAGCTCAGATGTTAATATACATATCTACATAAAATGCTTTTTACTCCAGATACAACAACAGATACGATACATAAAAAAGCAACACTCACTCGTATTAGGATCACGCACTTTCGCCACCCGCACCACCCGAAGTTGAAGCTGGCAGAATTATGTAAATCTACAAATAATAGACTCGAATGATGTGCCTGAATATGAATATAAATTGAATTTGTTGAATAGAAGATATGCTGCAGCAGCAGTGACTGTGTCGTCGTCAACAACAACAAGAATACCAAATGGAGTAACAACAACTGCTGAAAAAGAAAGAAATCAGAACTACGCAAAAAAAGCGAGAGATTTGTTGCTAAAAGACTTAGACGTACATATGTACATAGCACTCAGTGCAGACGGACATTCGTGCGAAAAAATTCACGGCAGACATAAACATTCGGGCTTTGATACATATAAATGTATGGGCATTAGGGCGGTACAAAAAAAAAGTAAAAATCAAAGTGCTCAAAATTTTCCGTGGGAAAACAAAAACAAGCTTTCGTAGAAATGCTATAAAATTCTTGAAAATCAACACTTTTCTCTGCAGGAGACTCCACTAACAATACCGAAATGTTTATTCAACAACTTTCTATTTGCTAGTGTTAAAATTTGTATACATAATAAACAATTGGGTGAGAGCATTCAAATTCCGACTTTAATTTTTCACATGTATTTTTGGACCACCCTAATGTGCAAACAAGTGTTTGCGTTTGTGCTTTATATGTAATGCACATCTATGATGGCGCGAAGTTGTGATTGAGTGCAAATTTCCGTTATGAATATTACTTACTTACATATATCTAACGGGTGATTTTTTAAGAGCTTGATAACTTTTTTTTTAAAAAAAA